>NC_044557.1:123805573-124105573 GCF_007565055.1 Rhinopithecus roxellana | reverse complement strand
CATTACGCCAAGTGAAACAAGCCAGTCACCAAAGGGCAAATACTGTATGGTCCCACTTCTGTGGAGCCCCCCAGAGCACTCAAATTCATGAAGACAGAAAGTAGAACGGGGGTTGCCAGGTGGCGGGGGAGAGAGGGGAGCAGGAGGATGGGGAGTTAGTGTTTAATGGGTGCAGAGTTTCAGTTTTGCAAGATGAAAACAGTTGTAGAGATTAGTTTCACAACAGTGTGAACACATTTACTATCACTGAACTGTACAGTTAAAAATTGTTAAGATGGTTAATTTTATATGTATTTTATCACAATTTAAAATAAAGAAGAGAAAAATGGAGAGGCAGTGTACAAGCTTAGCTAGTAGAAAGTAAATTGTGAAAACCTTTTTCCTAACACCTCATTCTGTTTCCTTCTTTGGCCAAAGGTGTAAGTAGCATTAATGGAAGATTAGGTAGAACTATCCATCCAGAATTTGTTCTATAAGATTGCCTTTCTGGCTCTTCGCTGTTTCTGTCTGCCCAAGTCTCAGTGTTATCCTGCTATCAGAACAGGGCTGATCAATAAGGAGAAGGTTATCCTTGGTGAGGAGGTAGAAAATGGTGATTTTTAAATGTTGTACTACAAGCAGCTAGTCCGATTTTGATCTGCAAATTTACCATGTTTATAATCTGCATTAAAATTTTAAGTTACATTCATAAAATATAGCAGTGAATGCACTTTTATAATTTCCTTGGGAATGCAAATCAGATTAGATTAAAACTATCAACCGCGCAGAATAAAAGACTGTAGATTTTGTAGCAGCTTCATGCCCCACCTAAGATGTCTGCCAAGTAAGTGAAATTTATTTGTAAAAAGGCAGATTGAACTACTAGACGTTTTGTCATCGAACTATGCTCCGGGAGCACTGATTTCAGCGCAGGTGCTTTAGATGGAAGGAAGGCTGAGAGCAGGGTCTGTGGGGCCCCTAGTGCAGAGAAGCTCCATTTCACCTACTTTATATTTGATTTGTAAATGTTTGCTTGGCTAAAGAATTCCGAGGCTAGAGCAACAAAACAAAACAGAGAGAGGTTGGGAAGAAAAAGTGAAGCAACACCAAAAAATGAGCTGCTGCAAAGTAAATAAGTCAAGATAAAACAGATAATTCAAGATAGATGCGATTGCCATAAAGATTCATGAACACGTCAGGTGAACCTGAATCTGAAGGCTAGAGGAAGAGGAGCTGACGGAATTTGAGAAGGGTGTGTGTTTGGTCTGAAGAACAGGTGGAGACTTCCTGCGAAGGCTGGCAGAGTAAAGGTTTGCTTTCTCCCCCTCCTCCCTGAAGACCAGCACATCAGATGAAAAGAAACCCCCAAATCAAGTAAAACTTTTATCTGCAGTGAAATTAAGAGACAACTCATATCCCCAACTATAGAAAACTGCCAAATATAATATAAATCCAGACCACATTGAAGGAAAGACTTTAAGAGCTGGTGCATACCTCTCAGCTCTCCAGCCAGGAGTAAATTTCCCTGTTAATAAAATAAATGGGATAGGAAGAAAAGTGGCAATGTTTTCATTATTTGCAGATGAAAGACTGGTCAACTTCAGTAAACAAATGTAAGTTCCCTGTGGAGAAAGCTATAAAGCTTTACTGAAGGGCATAAAAGAAGACATGAATAAATGGAGAAAGATACTAGATGCTTGGATTGGAAAAGCTGGCAGCATTCTGTATTCCAAACTCCCTCAAACAAATCTATAAATTTAACACAGTCTCAGGAAACATCCCAACAAGATTTCTTAACTACGACGTGTCCAGCTGATTATAAAATTTATATGAAAGAGTTATTGTACAAGAATAGCCAAGATAGTTTTTTAAAAGGAGACTTAAGAAAGGGGAACTTGCCTTATCAGAAATCAAAACAAACTAGAGACACGCTGGCACAGAAGCTAAAGCAGTGATGTTCATTGCAGCCCTGTTGTGTGTAGCAGTGAAAAGTTACTTGCTGAAATGCAGCCAAGGTATTAGGAATGGGGAGGCTGTGGTACAAAAAGACTGGCATTAGCACTGAATCCTTTCAAATACCATCTACAGCTAAACAGCTGTGAGAATTATGGAGTAGAATGTGAACGTTATGTGTCTTAACAATACAAAAGTAATAAATCCTCTTCAAAGAGAGAAGTAGATCTGTGCTGATATGGAAAAATGTCCAAACAGATACGCTTCCCTGCAGAAACAGCTGCAGAGGAGTATTGATGGTATGATCCCACGTGTGTTCAGCACACTGCTCTGTTCTTCCCATACTGAGGGAGCCTGTATCTGGTGAGGATTATTTCCACCACCCTGATGACACAGGCTTGGCTATGAGACTTGCTTTGATCAAGAACATGTGACTCAAAGTCACTATACAACTTCCACAAAGAGGCATTAAGAGCCATTACATGGTTCTGTCCTTACTTTTTGCCTCCTGCCACAAGGCTGGCATGGACCACATAGAAGTTTTGCCTTCAACCTGCATGTCCAAGTGAAGTACACATATAGAGCTTCAGCCAGCTTGCAGCTGACATGTAATGTGTACAGCAAACAGATAAATATTTGTTACAGCATAACAACTTAAACAGCACCAAAACAAGAATAAGTGTTTTATGCATATGCATTTGAACATGGCTAAAATATATCTCCTATATCCTACTTTTCTCATGTGTATAAGCAGACATGTCCAAGGATGCCTGAGGAAGCATTGCTATTACAGCAAAAAACTGAAAACAATCTGAATGTATGTCAGTAAGTGTCTTAGTCCGTTTAGGTTGCTGTAACAGAGTATCATAGAATGTGTGGCTTTAACAACACTTACTTCTCAAAGTTCCGGAGGCCAGGAAGTCCAACGTCAAGGCACTGGCAGATTGGTGTCTGATGAGAGTCCCAAGCCTGCTTTGCAGAAAACCATCATCTCGCTGCATTCACACATGGGGTGGGTGTAGGGAGATATCTCTTCTGTCTTTTCTTTTCTTTTCTTTTTTTTTTTTTGAGGCGGAATTTTGCTCTTGTTGCCCAGGCTGGAATGCAATGGCGCAATCTCGGCTCACTGCAACCTCCGCCTCTTGGGTTCAAGCAATTCTCCTGCCTCAGCCTCTCCTGAGTTGCTGGGATTACAGGCATGCACCACTATGCCCGGCTAATTTTTGTATCTTTAATAGAGATGGGGGGGGGGTTTCACTGTACTGGTCAGGCTGGTCTCGAACTCTTGACCCTCAGGTGATCCATCTGCCTCAGCCTCTGAAAGTGCTGGGATTACAGGAATGAGCCACCGCACCCAGCCTCTTTCTCTTCTTATAAGAGCAATAATCCCATTCATGAGGGCTCCATCTGATGGCCAGTTCACCTTCCAAATGCCCAACCTCCAAATACCATCACATGTGAGTTAGGATTGCAAGATCTAAATTTGGGGTATTCACAGACATTTAGTCCATAACCATAAAGAAATGAACAAGTGGCCGGGCGCGGTGGCTCAAGCCTGTAATCCCAGCACTTTGGGAGGCCGAGACGGGCGGATCACGAGGTCAGGAGATCGAGACCATCCTGGCTGACACGGTGAAACCTCGTCTCTACTAAAAAAATACAAAAACTAGCCGGGCGAGGTGGCGGCGCCTGTAGTCCCAGCTACTCGGGAGGCTGAGGCAGGAGAATGGCGTAAACCCGGGAGGCGCAGCTTGCAGTGAGCTGAGATCCGGCCACTGCACTCCAGCCTGGGCCACAGAGCGAGACTCCGTCTCAAAAAAAAAAAAAGAAATGAACAAATAAAATGTGATTTATTAATACAATGGAAAACTATAAATCAACTCAAATAAAGCAGATCCATATGTATAATTAAAACTGGGAAACATAATAGGCAAAAAGAGACTGGAATTGTGGGTTACACAGAGGCCTCTACTGTATCTGCAGTGTTGTATTTCTTTAAAAACATCTGAAGCAAATATGGTAAATATAAAGATTTGAAAAAGCTGGTGGTGGGTTTAAGAGTGTTGGCTATATATTTTTTTTCTCAGTGACTGAAATATTTCATATTTTTTAAAGAAAGCATTCATGTAAATCTTTAGAATTGCAAAGTAATGCTTATGTTCTTCACAGGAACATTTATACCTGTGTGTAGAAGTATATAAATTAATTAGAAGGATATACACTAAATTCGATATATTGATTGGATAGCAGATGGCGGGGGAATAAACAGAATTGTTACAGTGTCCTTTATGTTTTTATGTAAGTTTAAAATTTCTAAAAATAAAAATGTTCATTAATGAAGTAGAAGATATCTGGAAAAATAGAAAAATTTTTAGCTACCTCTGCCCCTGGGGATGGGATAACGGTGATGGTGGAGACCTTTTGTTTCTTTCTTTCTTTTTTTTTTTAGACTGAGTTTCACTGTTACTGCCCAGGCTGGAGCGCAATGGTGCGATCTCGGTTCACTGCAACCTCCTTCCGGGTTCAAGCCATTCTCCTGTCTCAGCCTCCCGAGTAGCTGGGATTACAGGCATGCGCCACCACGCTGACTAATTTTGTATTTTTAGTACAGATGGGGTTTATCCATGTTATTCAGGCTGGTCTCGAACTCCCGACCTAAGGTCATCCGCACGCCTCGGCCTCCCAAAACGCTGGGATTACAGGCGTGAACCACCGCGCCCTGTTGGGACCTTTTGTTTCTATGTGACATTCTTCTGTACTGTTTTTTTTTTTTTTTTTTTTTTTTGATAGGGTTTTGCTTTGTCACCCAGGTTGGAGTGCGGTGGTGCGATCATAACTCGCTTGCAGGCTTGCAGTCCCGCAGTCCCAGGCTCAAGTGATCCTCCTACCTCAGCCTCTGGAGTAGCTGGACTACAGGCGAGGGCCACCACGCCCAGCTAATTATTTTTTTTTAAGAGTTACCATGTTGCCAGGCTGGTATTGAACTCCTGAGCTCAAGCCATACTCCGGCCTCACAAAGGGGTGGGATTACAGACCAGAGCCACCATGCCTGGCCTGTTTGAATTTTTGTAGCAATTAAAAATTGCATAATTTAAACACAAATTGAAGGGGACAGGGACTAAACACATAAATGAGAATTAGAATGCAGTGCCATGTTGAATGCTTTCACAAGTAGGAGCCTAGAAACCATCTTTTCCGACCGGGGGTGGATCACGAGGTTAGGGGATCGGGACCATCCTGGCTAACACGGTGAAACCCCTGTCTCTGCTAAAAAAAAACATACAAAAAACGAGCCGGGCGAGGTGGCGGCGCCTGCAGTCCCAGCTACTCGGGAGGCTGAGGCAGGAGAACGGCGGGAACCCGGGAGGCGGAGCTTGCAGTGAGCGGAGATCCGGCCACCGCACTCCAGCCTGGGCGACACAGCGAGACTCTGTCTCGAAAAGAAAAAAGAAATCATCTTTTCCAACTACTGCACTTTTGAGTTGTGGAGACCAGACCAAGAGAGGTGAAACGACGGTTGGCCAAGACGTCCACCTCTGCTTGCCTCTGGAATTGCGCCGGCCCCTGCCTTCATGTCTGGTCTGCGAGGCTTCTGATCGTGAAGCCGGCGGCGGACCCGGGTCACCGCATCAGGCGAGCCCCGAACAGCGCTTGGCAGGAACGCTGCAGCGCTGGGCGCCCTCTAGAGGCTGGAGGACCTTCCTCGAGGCCCCGGGAAGCGTGGATGTGGACCTGAAGGAGTGCTGGCCAGAAGACGGAGCCACCTTTCACCCAGTGCACCGCATTCCTCTGTCTTTAATGTTGGGCTTCCTCAGATTAGATTTTCTTTGAAGAAAGAGTTCTGCAGCTTAAAAAAAAAGTGACAGAAAAATCACTGGTGCAGAGTAAGGTATAGCATTAGCATTTGATCTGATATTATCTAGATGATTTTCACACTAGGAAGGACCCAAGTCATCTGGTCTAACACCTTCCTTTCACAAAGAGGATCTGAGGCCTATATAAGCAAAATGTGTGCTGCCCAGGTCCATGGCTGCAGGGCACTGTCTCCTGGCCCTGGAAATCTGGTCTTCATTCTTATTTTTTGTTTTGTTTTGTGTTAAATGAACTCAGAACTTAACAGATCCCTTGCAACTTGGCTTAGACTCCACATTTCATGCAAAAAGCTTTCAGGGTACAAGGGTAACTGGGTGAATTAGCAGGAGAAGAAGATGTAAAGTGATGGCGATTGGAGCTTAACCTTGGTTTGATTAAGTAATCCTCCAGAAACCCCCGAGAGGGGAAAACAGTCCCCACGTATAAATTTCTACACCCTTGCTCGCCTCCTCTTCTGAAAGGCGTAAATCTCCCCTGAAATGCCTCCCTAGCATTCAGGGCAATAAAGAGGTCACATTATATCTCCATAAATCTCCCAGCTGGCTGCTGCTGCTGCCATTCCAGAGGCGAAGGGGAAGTTGTTTCCTCCTGACGGCAGGCCATGGGCCTGGAAGGAAAAGCCTCTCCCAGCAGACCCATTGTCTCGGTCCCTGAGGGAGCTGCCCTGGCAATTTGTTCAATATTCCTTTTCCGTCCTGCCAGCTCCTAACTGGGGTTGCAGAGTCAAACGGCCCAGACTAGCCCAGCTTGTCTCCTCTGGCCAAAGCTCCATTGTGGTCTTCCTAATAAATAAAAGGAACCAGGACCATATCACTGAGCATTAGAAGCCAGGCCAGGGTTCCCCAGGGCTGAGTCTGGGGCTCCCTGGGGCAGGAGCTAGGGTGCTGTGAGAGATGACAGTGGGTCAACAGCTTTAGGAGTGCAGCAAAGCTAAGGACCCACTTGGGAAATGGGTTCCATTTTCTTATTAGGGAATTAAGATGCTTTTGTAGGAAAGTAAGGTGGGAGAAAAGATGCTTTTGTGGAAAAATCTGAAAATGGAACCTGCCCAGCTTTAAATTAAAAATGTTACTGCATGAAAGAGTGATGATGCTAGCCCATAACATATTTCTGTACTTTATTTAACATACAAAAGAATCATAGGCCAGGTGCGGTGGCTCACACCTGTAATCCCAGCACTTTGGGAGCTTAAGCCTGGCAAATCACCTAAGGTCAGGAGTTCAAGACCAGCCTGACCAACATGGTGAAACCCCATCTCTGCTAAAAATACAAAAATTAGCCAGGCATGGTGGTATATACCTGTAATCCCAGCTTTTGGGGAGGCTGAGGCAGGAGAATTGCTTGAGCCTGGGAGATGGAGGTTCCAGTGAGCCAAGATCATGCCACTGCACTCCAGCCTGGGTGACAGAGCAAGACTCTGTCTCAAAAAAAAAAAAAAAAAAAAAAAAAATCACTATCACAAATAAGAAATACATTAACATTAAAATAGTTGAGTATTTAAAAGTTACACAACAGCAAACAATGAGAAGTACCTCCATGAGCCACCAAGATGCCTCCCTGGAAACAACCAGTATGATCAGTTTCTTGTCTGTCCTCCTAAAAATGTTCATTGTATATATAAACAAATCCATGTATAGATTCTTCTCCCCTTCTTTTTGTAAGAGAATATCAATGTATTGTCCATGCCTTCTAATATTTCACAGCATATACTGGCAAGAATTCCATATCAGTACATCAAGACCATTGTTTATGGCTACAAAGTATGCCTTAATTGAATTAACCGGTCCTGTATTGATGAACGTAAGAGTAGTTTTTCTAGTCCTCTGCTATGGAAAAACATGCCATAGTGAATCTCCTTGTATATAAACCATTTTACACAAAAGTAATCTGGAGGATAAATTCCTGGAAGTGGAGTTTCTGGATCAAGTGACACATGCATTTATACTTTTGATAAGATATTGCTAAATTGCTTTCCCCACTGGCTGTGGGGCTGTACCATGTCACGCTTCCCATCAAGACCCAGAGTGTCTGCTTCCCCACATCCCCCAACCCCAGGGCACACTAAAATGACTGAGGCAAGCTGGGAGGAGCCTAGAGAGGGGTATCATCACAACACAGTGACTTGGAAGAACCAGGACCAGTGCCAGACTTTGTCCACAGCGTGACCAGCAAGCTCTTCATGTACCTTCTACCCTGGCTAGGACTGTACCCCGAAGGGAGGGGTTCTCCCTTTCTTTCTGTAGGGTGGGAGGAATAGTTGGTGCCATAGCGATGCCTGAGCCCAGATGGGGCTGCCACTGTGGTGGGGAGGCAGCTGGGCCCAAAGTGGAAAAAGTACTTTGTATTTTTTCTTTCAGACCGGGAGGATCCCAGGAAATGGAAGAAAATAAACACCTCCGATCCTGCAGTGCCTAGGCAGAGATGCTTGTTTAATTAACTGCATATTTAACTAATTTAAACCATGTTACAGGAAGAGAAAATATGAAGAACATAGTCTATCCAGTTGTCATTTAATAAACCAACTCCAATTCCCGTATGGCTTTACTGAAACTTTGTTTTGTATTCATTCTTCTACCACTGGGCATCTTGGTTGTTTCCAGTATTTGGCAGGAACATCTGAAAAATAGACATTTTCCCTTTAAAAACAAGGTGTTCCAGTGAATTAATTAGAGCAGTTTTATTGCTAGCAAGAGTGGGCTGGCTTTTAGTGCAACGCGGTGTAATTTTCCATATACATCCATTATATATGATTTTACATACACACATATATACACACATGTATGTGTACACACACACACACGGAAACTTCTGGCCCTGCATAGATAATTCTCACAGCTGAATTATGGTGTGTGTCCAGGAACAGGGCATCCCAGTGGCCAGGCAGCCCGGCTGGCCGGAAGCCCAGCTCATTTCGGCCGCCTCACGGGACTCTAGGCACTGGGTTTGTTGAAACTCGATGGTTCTGTGTGCAGAGCTTCTGTTATGTGCAGAGCTTCTGTCGTGAGCGGAGCTTTTGTCGTGTGTGTGGAGTTTCTGTTGTGTCTGGAGCTTCTGCTGTGTGCCAGGTGCTACAGGTGGCGGGGTCCAGCGGAGAGCAGTGTGGTGCTATGGAAGGCGAGGACTGGGAGCTCAGATGAGGCACTTGCCCGGCCTGCTCTGCACCTTGGTTTCCTCTTCTGAATGTTCACGGAATAGCCCAGACCCAGCTTGCAGGTTTTAAGACTGTACCACTGTGCCAACTGCCCCTTGCTCCTGGACCCTCACAGCCTCTCACACAGCAGGACTGGGGATGTGCAGAGCGAGCCAACTCAACAAGGCAGTGGACAGGGAAGCGGCGGCGGGGGCGCCCTTTGCATGCAGTCCCCAGAGGCCAGGAAGGAGTAAATATTTGCAAGTGCTGTTCCCCGGCCAGGGCTACCCTGGCTGTATCTGAGCTTGAAGCTGGAAGTCCCAGGAGCTGCAGGAACCAGCGCCCAATGTGGTGTCCTGGCCTCTTTCCTGGCATGCTGCGTGTGGCTTGTCTGGGAGGGGGCAAGTAAGCCGTATTACCTGTCAGCTGGGACACTAGGGAGACACGAAGAGGAGGGATCAGCATGTCAGGGATGCAGGTCTGACAGTGAGGTCTGCAGAGGGTTGCCACACACCCTGGTGTTAAGATTGTGCTTTAAGAATAATTAGTAATGTGCCCCCTCAGAAGTGTCCCATTTTGTATGGTGAGTCACAGGGCTCCCAGATTAACCCGGGGAGGGGGACAGCACAAAGAGGAGAACATTGTCCCAGGTTTCGGGGTGGGGACTGCCGGGCAGGGTCTCTGCAGACACAGCAGCTGGGAGGCCCAGGCCCCTCCACTCTGGGACTGATCGTAGCTTCCCACACGGAGGCCCCCAGGAAAACTCCACAGCTCTTTCACCTGAGGGTGACAGCCGGCAAGACAGTCTTTGTAAAAAATGTATTGGTATAGGGGCTAAATGCCGGCATTGGGGAGAGTTTTCAAATAGAAATGTAGAGCTCACTGCAGTCTTTCAGTATTCCCTTCTTTTCTTTGTTCCTTTTCCATTTTTTTTGGAGACAGGGTCTCACTGTGTCTCCCAGACTGTACTACAGTGGCATGATCACAGCTCACTGCAACCTCTGCCTCCTGGGTTTGAGCAATTCTCCTGCCTCAGCCTCCCGAGTAGCTGGAATTACGGGGGTGCACCAACATGCCCACCTATTTTTTATATTTTTGGTAGAGACAGGCTTTCACCATGTTGGCCAGGCTGGCCTTGAACTCTTGACCTCAAGTGTTCCACCCGCTTCGGCCTCCCAAAGTGCTGGGATTACAGGCATAAGCCACCATACCTGGCCCTTTGCCCGTTTTTAAAATGGTATCCCAGCCTGCAGTTCTCTGGTGGGAAGGGACCGTGGTGACCATTTTCTGGGAGTCTGCATGTTTAGTGTCGAGATACAGCAAATGAAGTCATTTTCACCACAATGCTTTTGTTTCATTTGCTTCAAGAAAGTGCTTGTGGCCAGAAGTGGTGGCTCATGCCTGTAATACCAATACTTTGGGAGGCTGAGGCGGGAGGATTGCTTGAACTCAGGAGTTCCAGATCAGCCGGGGCAACATAGTAAGACCCCATGTCTACAAAATGCTACAAAAACTAGCTGAGCGTGGTGGTATTCACCTGTAGTCCCAGCTACTCAGGAGGTTCAGGCAGGAGGATCGCTTGAGGCCAGGAAGTCGAGGCTGCAATTAGCTGTGACTGAGCTACTGGACTCCAGCCTGGGTGACAGAGCAAGACCCCATTGCAAAAAAAAAAAAAGTCATGTGAGAGTAATGCAACAGTCCACAAGTTCACGGACTTAGCTCTATGGCATTGTCATTGCAGAGGCTCAAATTTGAATTCAGAAGCATCCTACATTTCTCTTGGAGCCAACAACTGATCCTGCATTTTATGGGGAAATCTTTATGCCATAATTATAGACCCACGTGTAGGGGTTCTTGAAGGTCTCAAAATCTAATCTTGACAATGATGAAGGCCAGGAAGCATTTCCCAAGTGGGTGAGCTGAGAAGCATGGAAACCGAGATGCTGGGACACTTCTGGGATCAGACACGCTGGGAAAACAGAACACGCTTGGGCTCTGGACTCCTATAGCCCTTGCTGCTCACAGGTCAAATCAAGACTGATTTTCTCTCTGCTGCCAGCTACTGCCGCTGGGGAAAGGGTCAGGGATGGCCAAGAATCTGTGGGCAGAGCTGGTGGGACCCTGGCCTGCGGTTAAGAGGCTGACTGGCCAGCCTGGGTTTGATCCCATCTCTGCTGTTGATTAGCTCTGTGGCCCCGGGCAGAATCTGTTTTCTAAAGCACATGAACATTCCTCCATTGCCATCCCTCTCCTGGACTGGCCTCCCACGCTGACCCTGCTATGAGCACAGACCAGGCAGGTGCAGAGGTGCTGGGAGTTCTTAGACCTCCAGGGAGGAGCCGCTGGGGCCCAAGGTGTTGGGGCTGGAGCCTTTCCACAGTTCCTCCCGTGACAGGTGTGGTTGCATGTTACAGCCTTCAAGCTCATCTTTCTCTGTCATTTGTAAAACGTCTTTGCGTATGAGCAGGTGTATTTTCCTCTATCATTTGATCTTCAACCTCTTCCTCCTCTGTCTCTCTGTACGTCCCCCCACCCCCATTCTTGTTTTTGTCTTTTTTGTTTTTTTTTTTTTTTTTCCTTTCACAATGTCCTTGCCTGTTTGTGATTCAGGAAAAAGAAAAAAAAAACCGAGTCACATTCCGTCACTCCAGCCAGCCAGCGTCCTGGGGTCTTGTGCTTTATAAGGGTCAGAAGCAGAGGCCTTGGACTCTGTGGGGTGACTCTGCAAGGTGGGCGGTAACCGGTAACCTCCTCTGTTCAGCAGCTGCAGGAGCTTCCAAAATAGGTGATTTCATCCCCTCGCCGGAGCCCGCTGGAGCTGTGTGGGCCTCCCCGAGACAGCCTCCTGTCACAGGCATCTGCCGAGCCTGACGAAGCCCAGAAGACGCAGGGCTCAAGAGCTGCCAGGAAAACCTCAGGCTTTGTTTGGGCCTCGTGCCCCACACGCAGGCGCCAGCCGCAGGGACAGATCCAGGCCTGTCGGGAAATCCAGGCTCCATCTCTAGTGAACTCTGGATGGGACGTGGGCCTGGGGTTCAGCAAGGGACCTCTGGGCGAGGCTGAGACTTCGCTCTGAAACGTTTTTAGTTCCCAGGGAATGGTCTCTGGGCAGGTCCCTCCCCTCCTGCCCAGTCTGGGACGGGGTCTGGCCTTTTCCAAGAAGCCTTCTGGGTTGCATCTCCTTGGCCCCCCTGGCCCTTCTTGTGTAGCACTGCCCAGCTGCCCCGGGCACGGGCCCTTTCCACTGTTGATGTGTCTCTCCCTGAACGTCCATTATGCTGAAGATCTGAAGCTGGAGGTGGTGGACTGGGCACCGGTGTGAGGCCCAGGCCCACTGCAGTTTGTCACCTCAAAGGTAGCGATTAGCTTTGAGTTGTGCATCCCCAGCTAGACCAAAACAACTTAGGGCAAGGAGTTAGCGTGGGTTTTTCCACCATGTTCATTATGTCTAGCACTCGTACAGGGGCGCGTAGACAGACACATGGCAAATGTTTGAGCTTCAGACATTGCAGTGAAGGGGCCGAGACCCATCACCTCTGCCTCCAGGCATGAGGGTGAGGCTCTTTCCAGCGCAAGCTGGGGCTCAACACCAGCTCTCCCCAGCAGATGGAGGTCTGAGGGGCGCATTTGCAGGAGAGCAGACCAGGCTCTGTGGCGCCGATGGGGCGGCAGTAGTGGCCTGAGCTGTCTCCCCAGCAGCCAGCAGTGCCCAGGGGAGGGAGTGGAGAGCGGAACCGTGACCCTGGCCTCTGATTCCTCTCCCTTTCTTCCTCCCATGCCTTCCCTCTCCCAGCCCTGATTGGCTTCCCCTTGTTGGGGTGGGTGGGTTCCCCAAGATGGATGGAGCAGGTCAGAGGAGAGGAGAGGTCGCAGTCTTTGCCTCTGGTTGCGTCAGTTCTTTGTAGGGAAGTCAGGGGTGGGATGTTTCAACCTCCTGGCCTACATTCTTCTTTCAGGCACTAGGGTGGGAGTAGTTTGCCTTAATTCATAGGAACATCCATATTGCACTGGATGTCTGAGAAATCAGACTATCAGACTTTGTTTCCTCTTTAAAAAAACTTTGTTTTAGCAAGGTATGGATGGAAGTGAGGAGTGAGATCCCCATCCTTGGAGTTAGGACATAGTTTATTTTGTGCTTTTCATTGCTAAACTAATCATTAATTCATACTTCCATGAGCAACAACTTGGAGACCGAGTAAGTGTACACGGTCAGCCTTGCTGTCAGTTGGTTCCCGGCTTGCAGTCTCAAACCTGATGGCTGAGAGCGACAGACAATCCTGAGCATAGCCCCAGTGGTCTAAGAAAGGTCAGATTCCCCAGTCTCCTAGCTCTTTTATCTGTCCTCCCCTCCTCCAATAACCAGCGCCAAGGTTTGTCATGGTCTCTCCCATTCCCTCCTGACCCCTCCAACTTCAGCCTCCTAACAATAATCCATCATTGTTATCTCATTTGATGTTTGCAAAGCACTTTACAGCCATTGTTGTAAGTTTTTCCTCTCATTTGCAAAGTACTTTACAACCATTATTACAAGTCTTTCCTCCAAACGTGGGTGATGCCTTCCAAGTGGCTGGAGCAGTTCCTGGGATGCCAGCACTGGGTGGGAGGGGCTGCATCCGAGGCCACAGCTGTGCCCCCTGGCTTCAGAATCATTCTTCCCTCTCAGTACCTTTCCTAGGAAGGAATGAGAAGTGGTGCTTACCGAGGTTCATACCAGATGTGAGTGCTAGTTTGGGACTTAGTGCTGTGTTTGTCATTTAACATTATAGGGTCAACATTTTCCTCTATGATTACCTTGTTTTTATAGTCATTGTTTAAAAATGTGTGTAACATTTCATTGACCGGGTTGGATGGCAAGATTTTGTGGTCAGAAATATGGAAACCTCTGCAGATTTGGAGGTGTTGCAGAGTGTCTGTTGGGTGTCTTTAGGAAGCATAGCCTTTACTTGGGCTGTTTTGGTAATCCCCGACCCTTCTATCACAGTGGGACTTTTATGCTGGTGGGAATTCCACACTTTCTGCCCTAGACAATTAGGGTCTGCCATGAGTCCCCCACTCTGCTGAGGGTATGTTCTAAAAACAAACTGAGTAATATTATTACTCATTATTGATATTCAAATCCAAGTTGTCCAAATAGATCACTAGCATTCTGAGACCTGGGTTTCCTCCTAGCTCCTGTGACATCTAACAGAGTGATTAAATAGCAGATGCTCAGTAAATATTTGTTGGTGACAAGTACATATTTGGCAACCTCCAGTGACTTTACCTGGACAGTAAAATAGTTGCTTGAATGCGTGACCCAACTTTGACGTTTGCCTGCAGGGGCTTCCGAGGCAGACCTGTGTGTTGGGTTCTCAAGGCAGCCAAAGGTGAGTCAGCAGCTGAGAGGACGCTCCAGGGATTCCTGGGTCCTTTAATAAGATTCTGGGGGGCACACGGTTCTGGGGTGGGCACGGTGGCTCACACCCATAATCCCAGCCCTTTGGGAGGCTGAGGTGGGAGAATCGCTTGAGCTTAGGAGTTCAAGACCAGTCTGTACAACATAGTGAGAGCTTGTCTCTACCAAAAATACAAAAAAAAAAAAAATTAGCAAGGCATGGTGGCAGGCACCTGTAGTCCCAGATACTTGGGAGGCTGAGGCGGAAGGAGTGCTTGAGCCCAGGAGGTTGAGGCTACAGTAAGCCAAGATCACAGCACTCCAGCCTGGGGGACCGAGTGAGACCCTGTCTCAAAAAAGGTTTTTCTTTACATCAGTGTAGTGTGGGAAGAAGAAAAAAAAACACTCCATTCCTGCATATAAAACAATAATTGTGAGAAGAAAAGAGAATCTCCCCACCGAACAAGAGGAACACATTATGAGATGTTTTTGACTTAAATGAACCAGAATGTAGGAGAGAAGCCAGTTTGCTTATTTTTAAGAGTGTGATTCTTTATCTGTTAGAGCAACATACTGAGATATTTGTGAATAAAATAATAGAAGTCTGGGATTTTCTTCAGTAGCACAATATGGAGGAAAGTGAATGGAGGTATAGATAAAACAAGATTGACCACAAATGATTGGAAACTGGATGTGATGGTTAAGTCAGAGTTCTCTTTCATATTCTGTCCACTTCTGAATATGTTTGAATTTTTTCATAATAAAGGAAAATAGGGCTGGGTGCAGTGGCTCATGCCTGTAATCCCAGCATTTTGGGAGGCCAAGGCAGGAGGATCACTTGAGCCCAGGAATTTGAGACCAGCCTGGGCAACATGGCGAAACCCCATCTCTACAAAAATTAGCTGGGGATGGTAGTGTATGCCTGTAGTCCCAGGTACTAAGGAAGCTTGCGGTTGCAGGGCCCCCTGCACTCCAGCCTGGGTAACAGAGTGAGACCCTGTCTCAAAAAAAAAAAAAAAGATAGAAAAAGAAAAATAGGCTGAGGCAGGAGGATCTCTTGAGGCCAGGAGTTGGTGGCTGCAGTGAGCTACGATTGCACCACTGCACTCCAGCTTGGGTGACAGAGTCCCGTCTCTAAAGAGAAAAATAAAATAAAAAAGGAAACCAGAATGAGAGAGTTGTGCTAGGTTTGGACTGGAAAGGTGATCTTACAAGGCCTCTATGTCCAAGTGTCATTCAGGCCAGACTGTGCGTCTTGGTTCAATCTTGAGATGGTAGTGCCACCTAGTGTTTATTGCTGACACCCAACAAAGTGACGACGTTGCCTGTGCCCCCCTCCTGCTGTGGAGTTGGCTTGGTCTAATGTCCTTTTGTAAATTCCTGGCCTTTCGAATCCCCTCATGAGCAGGCCTGGATGAAAGAAGTGAGGCTGACAGGCCATAGGCACTGACTGTAGAGGTGGCAACAGTAGTGTTAATTGTGGGGGTCCAGCTGTGAACAAGTCATGGGCAGGAGTGGCCGCATCTCATGTATGGGTCTGAGGGCAGGCGACCTTGGTAGAGGCTGTCAGTGTGACCCAGGTGTAAAAATAGCCTCTGCTGTGACGCCTGTGCTCCGCTCCCTGGCCTGAGCAAATAGCCCCTCACACCTGCACACTGTTTACTCGGTGTGGACACACAGCTACCTGTTTGCAGGTGCAAATGACTGTTTGTGTACCCAGAGTTGGGGGGAGGGCCCCCCACCATGCTTTTCTCTGGCCCACATTCCCTTAGAGCAAGTAGCTGGGCCACAGAACTAGCAAAAGGTGCAACCTTAACCCCCTCCCGGGCTGGGTCCTGTTGGAAAGAGAGCTCTTCACCACCTGTCCTCCCAACTCGATAAAAGCTCCCCTCTCCACTAGAGAAGAATCTGCCCTTGCCTCTGGCAGCAGCATAGGAAGAATCTGGAGACCAAGGTAGATGTGTTTAGGGACAGCAAATTAGGATAACATGAAGTCAGAGAGACTTCTGGAGATTGTGAGCCAGGCTTTATATAGACTACAGGGAATAAGAAAACTGGCCCAGCCTGTCTCATCAGGGTGAGGAGAATGGACACAAGTGGAACCTGTCAGTTGTAACGTTCTGTAGACATGGACGATGAAGGTGATGGCGGGAGGAGTGAGCGAGTGAAGGGAGCGGCAGACCCAGCAGCCTTGTGGTAGTCGGGGAGACGCTCCGCTCCTGTGAGCAGCTCTAAGGTGCCATTGCTTATAGTATACACCTTTATTTTATATACCAATAAGCAAGAAAAATGTCAAACTATGATGCAGCAGCCCATACAGGTATATTAAAACAGAAAAAATGAATGAATGAAGCGGTTTTTTTGCTGGACGGTTAGAAAATTCCAAAAACTTAAAATAAATCTAGTGCCTTTGACTCAGAAATTCCACTTCTCGGATTGTATCCTAAGGAATAACTAGAAATGCACAGATTTATGCACAAAACAAGCAGTGTTTACGTAACAAGAATCCAAAATTGGATGAAAATTAATAGTTGGGCCGGGCGCGGTGGCTCAAGCCTATAATCCCAGCACTTTGGGAGGCCGAGACGGGCGGATCACGAGGTCAGGAGATCGAGACCATCCTGGCTAACACGGTGAAACCCCGTCTCTACTAAAAATACAAAAAACTAGCCGGGTGCGGTGGCGGCGCCTGTAGTCCCAGCTACTCGGGAGGCTGAGGCAGGAGAATGGCGGGAACCCGGGAGGCGGAGCTTGCAGTGAGCTGAGATCGCGCCACCACACTCCAGCCTGGGCGACACAGCGAGACTCCACTCTCAAAAAAAAAAAAAAAAAAGAAAAGAAAATTAATAGTTGAATGATACTAGTTAAATGATGGCACGTTTATATGATGGAATAATGATATGTGTTTATAAAGAATTTTATAAAATGAGTTTATAAAGAATTTCTCATTGAGAAAATGTTTTGGTATTAAGCAAAAGACCCACACAGACTCAGAATTATATAGCTTGGCAAAAATATATATCAACATATGAAAGTTTCACAAGCTTGGGTGTGGTGTACTCACCCAGTACTTTGGGAGGCCAAGGTGGGCGGACCACATGAGGTCAGGAGTTCGAGACCAGCCTGACCAACATGGTGAAACCCCATCTCTACTAAAAGCACAAAATTAGCTGGGTGTGGTGGTGCATGCCTGTAATCCTAGCTACTTGGGAGGCTGAGGCAGGAGAATCGCGTGAACCCGGGAGGCAGAGGTTGCAGTGAGCTGAGATTGCGCCATTGCACTCCAGCCTGGGCAACAAGAGTGAAACTCCACCTCAAAAACAGAAAAGTCTCACAAAGGGCTGGGCACAGTAGCTCATGCACAGTAGCTCAGGCACAGTAGCTCAGGCACAGTAGCTCATGCAGGTAGTCTCAGCACTTTGGGAAGCTGAGGCTAGAGGATCACTTGAGCCCAGGGGTTCAAGGCTGGACTGAGTTATGATTGCACCACTGTACTCCAGCCTGGGTGACAGAGTGACTCTGTCTCTGATAAAAAGAATAAAATACAGTCTTACAAAATATACAATAGAACCAAATGCTGAAAACATTAGTGACAATCTGGATTTTCCTTATATATTTTGGCACTGATTTTCCTAAGGTAAATATTTATACCTTTATGCAAAGGGAAAAGTAATCTTACTAACTTTGAAAAGGAAAAAGAGAGCGCAAGAAGGTTTGCGTGGACCTCAGTGTGAGGTGAGAGGCCTGGGGCTGCAGGCTCTTAATGTGATATCTGGACTGAAATCCAGGTGTCCTGCCTCCCAGCCCAGGACGCGGCTGATCACTGCAACCTTTCCTCTTCTCATGCTCAGGGGAGCTCACAGTGTCTGGGATTAGGGGGCAGGGGCTGAAGTCAGAGTGAGGAAGAGCAAGAGCAGCCCAAGGTGGTCTTCTCCTTCCAAGGAAAGTGTATTGTTTCTGCACTCTCTAGATTCTCAGATGTAAGAGATGGGCGTAAACAAAGAATTAATCCTCTGTGTCTTTTCTTGTCTGTTCTCCCCAACTCAGTAGATATGTTTGACGACTTCTCAGAAGGCAGAGAGTGTGTCAACTGTGGGGCTATGTCCACCCCACTCTGGAGGCGAGATGGGACGGGTCACTATCTGTGCAACGCCTGCGGCCTCTACCACAAGATGAACGGCATCAACCGGCCGCTCATCAAGCCCCAGCGCCGGCTGGTAAGCACCTGCCTCGCGGCCTCCTCTGGGCACCTGGCTGCAGGGCTCTCGCCTTGGTGGGACACCCTCTGGTTTTGATTTTGGAACTTGAGGGTGTGGATCAGGGGATTAGATGGGTGAGAGCTCCACCATAACTCTCACAACTTCAGAGTTAGCTGGAGCCACCAGAATGATCCAGGCTGTCCAGTTCAACCTCTTCAGCACACAGAAACGTAAAGTGAGGCTCAGAAAAGCTAGTGGCCTTGCTCACAGCCACTAAGGTACTGAGTCTCCCATCCAGGTTTCCTGGTTCCCACTCCAGTGTTGACTGGAGTGTCTCCTCCATCCACACCAGCCCTGCAAGGAAGGTCACCTCAGAGGCTGGTCTCTATCCTGACCTCAGTTGATCAGTTAGCAAATCCCAAAGCTCAGAAGTGCAAGCAGCTTGTGCTGGGCCCCGTGGCTGGGGAAGAGTTTGGGCCTGGGGCTTGGTTCTTGGCTTCATGCTCCTTTTTAATATAATTTGATTCTGATCAACACCAACCAGATTGCACTATATTAAGGAGGGAAGAACAGAGGGGATACACCCTGGTGCCTCCCTTTCTTGAGGTCCCAGGGCCATTTAGACTTTGATACCGTTTGGACACCATGATTCCTCACTCTCCATCTGTGCCTGGCACCTGCAGCTTCTTTCAGGAGAAGCTTTCCTTCCGGCAGTGTCCGGCACCCACTGGGTTATTTGCCTGATGGTGAATGATGGTAGGACTGGAAACCAGGTCTTCAGTGCCCACGTTCACTCTCCTCATGCAGCAGCAACCTTGTTCTGATTTACTTCTCGCAGTGGCTCAGGTGACAGGAGAGTTAGGTGCTGTCACAGGTCAGAGATCTCATGCAGGGTCATTAGGGCCCAGCCCTGCCTCCCGTTAGGGAGGCCCAACTCCGCAGTCGCACGCGAGGTGGAAGGGGCAGTGCCCCCCTTTTACTTGGACATGAAGGGTCTGTTTCCTGTCTTGCAGTCCGCCTCCCGCCGAGTGGGCCTCTCCTGTGCCAACTGCCAGACCACTACCACCACGCTGTGGCGCCGCAATGCGGAGGGCGAGCCTGTGTGCAATGCCTGTGGCCTCTACATGAAGCTCCATGGGGTACGTGGGTCCCACGCCCATGCGGCATCCTTGCCTTCTGATGCCCATCTCTCAGTCATCACTTGTCTTCCTCCTTTGGACTAGCATTCATTTTCCCTTCTTAACAAAGATACTTAGATTTGGAAGGGACTTTCAACAACTTTGCTGGCCTCTTCCGTCCTTTACATTGCTTAAGTGAATTTTCCATTTTACAGATGAGCAGGCCATATTTATGTATAGCAGCTTGGTAGGCAACAAAGGCGGCATTTCGATTCAGTGGATAAGAAGCTTAAGGATAGTTGCATTGACAAAATTGGCTGTTCATTTGGAAAACAAAAGGAAAGCATCACCTCCACCTCCTACTTAAACAAAAATAAACTTAGGTGAATGAAAGATATTAAATGTAAAATATCTTTGAAATAAACTAAAAGTAAGGCCAGGCATCATGACTCATGCCTGTAATCCCAGCACTTTGGGAGGCCGAGGCAGGAGGATTGCATGAGCTCAGGAGTTCAAGACCAACCTGGAAACTCTGTCTCCACTGAAAAAAAAAAAAAAAAACTAGCTGGGCATGGTGGTGCATGCCTCTAGTCCCAGCTACTTAGGAGGCTGCGATAGGAGGATGGCTTGAGCTTAGGAGTTTGAGGCTGCAGTGAGCTCTGATTATGCCACTGCACTCCAGCCTGAGTTACAAAGTGAGACCCTGTCTCCAAAAAATAAAAATATTAGACAATAAAATACTACAAAAAAAAAAATCAGACGATAAAAACACTGGAAGAAAATGTAAGGGGAAGTATTTATATAACTTTGGGGATGGGAGAACTTCTTAAACAATATTTTAAAACTTTTTAGCCATATAAAAATAGTTAGATAGATTTGATTTTGTAAATATTTACTATTAGTGCCTGGAAATGATAGCTAGGGAATGTAAAGACCAATACACACAGTACCAGAAAAAGGGTTAATATTTCCAGAATTACAAGGAGCTTCTACAAAACTCTTTACATTTTTATTGGAACATTCTCCATTATACAGTGTTAACAAAAAGGCAAGGTGCAGAACACTACTTACTATGGCACTATTTTTATAAATATGAGGAAGAACATAATTTATACGTGGTTGCTTCCATGTACACGGAACACCTCTGGTAGGATATGTAGAGGTTGGTCACATGGTCACATGTATGCATATATGTGTACATGGGGTGCCTCCAGGAGAAAAACTGGGGTCCTGGGGGGAAGGGATTGGAAGGACACTCTTTTTGCTGTGTACCCCCTTGGTACCTTAGACGGTACATTTGCAAGTCTTAATTGTTCAAATACAAGTTAAATTAAAACCAAACCAGAAACAGATAGACCTTATAGCCTAGTAAGAAAAGAACAATTGATCTTTCCCCCACTTCCCCCAAATGGGCAACAGATACAAACTGACACCTCACAGAAGCTATCCAGATAGCCATGAGCATGTGCAGACATGCTGAATCTCACTAAAAATCGG
The DNA here is from genome assembly GCF_007565055.1 of Rhinopithecus roxellana. NCBI lineage: Eukaryota > Metazoa > Chordata > Mammalia > Primates > Cercopithecidae > Rhinopithecus > Rhinopithecus roxellana. The sequence continues at coordinate 124,084,450 of NC_044557.1, read as the reverse complement.
GGAAATGTACCTGAAAATGACCACGAAAGTCCCTATGTTGCCCATATATTTGGCAAAAATTAAAATGTGTGCTGCTATGGATTTGGGGAATTAGATACTCTCATGTATTATTGATTTGTATTTGAATAACTGCATCTATTAACTTAGTGGTATTTTAAAGGTTAAAACCCATAAACACCTTTATATCTGGCAGGTCTACTGTTGGGAAACTAGCCTATAAAAAATAACCAGTACATGATGACCTTTGGACCATTTATTGCTGCATTGTTTGTGGTGGCAAAAACTAGAAACTACCTTAAAACCCCATAAAGGAATGGTTGAAAAAATTCTGGTATATCCCAAAATGTGGAATATTGAGGAGAAATTTAAAAATAGTAATCTAGAGCCATGTATCTTGATCTAGAAAATGAAAAAGCACATTGCAAAGAAATATATGTAGCATGACCCCATACTATGAGTGTTGAAGGCGCAGTAAACACACATACATATGGGATGAGTGGACAGACCAGCGGATGGGTGAATACATACACACAAATATACATGTATAGGTGTATTAGTCTGTTTTCACACTGCTGATAAAGACATACTCAAAATAAAAAAGTGGTTTAGGGGACTCACAGTTCCACATCGCTGGGGAGACCTCAAAATCATGGCGGAAGGTGAAAGGCATGTCTTACATGGCAGCAGGCAAGAGAGAATGAGAGCCAAGCAAAAGGGGTTTCCCCTTATAAAACCATTAGCTCTCATGAGACTTCCTCACTACAGTTAGAACAGTATGGGAGAAACCACCCTGTGACTCAATTATCTCCCCTCAGGTCCCTCCCACAACACGTGGGAATTATGGGAGCTACAATTCAAGATGAGATTTTGGTGGGGACACAGCCAAACCACGTCAATAGATACATATGTGTACACGTGTTTGAGAATTTTTTTTAAATGTAAGAATATATAACAGGCTGTTAAATCCAGTTGCCTCATTGGGATAGGATTTACGGTAGTGGAGTGAGAGGGCTGTTATTAACTTAATCTCGTGTATCTTTTCATGATTTCTTGTTATAATGAACAAACAAATAGCTGAAGTTATGAACATTCATAAGAAAACATTTCTTTCTGCAAAGAATATATATAAGGGTGTTTGTTAATCACTGTAATAGCAAAAATGGAGGGGAAAAAACCTTTGGAAGGAAAATGGTTAAACTATTATTCTTCAATATGGGAATGGTACAAGAAACTTATTGGGAAATATTATATAGGTATTCAAAAGATAATATTCTCAGAAAATAAAACAATAAAATTACCACATGATCCAGCATACCATTTCTGGATATATACCCAAAAGAATTAAAGGCAGGGTCTCGGAGCTATTTGTACACTCCTGTTTATAGCAGCATGGCTCACAAATGCAGAAAGATGGAAGCAACGCAAGTGTCCACGGGGAAATGAGCGGGTACACAGAGTGTGACATACATACACGTAGGGTATTATTCAGCCTTAAAAAGGAAGGGAATTCTGGCCCCTGACACCACGTGTCAAATCCATGGAGGCAGAAAGTAGAATGGAGACTGTCAGGGGCTGAGGAAAGGGGGAATGAGGAGTGATGTTTAATGGGTATGGCGTTTGAGTTTTGCAAGATGAGAAGAGTTCTGGGGATGGTGGTGAGGGCTGCAGAACAGTGAATGTGCTTAACACTGCAGAACGATATACTTAAAAATGGTTAAGATGGTAAATCTTAAGTTACATGTATTTTATTTTACTGCAACTGAAAAAAAAGGCATACCTAAATGAATGGAGATTAACATGAAGGGAAGATTCTTCTGAGGCTGGAATGGGCTTGAACATTTGAGGCATAGTTAGGGGGATGGGGTGAGGGAGGACACCCTCCCACAAGGTGGAAAATAGGGGTCTGGGTATAGAGTCACAGATAGGCAGATGGTGGGTTAGGGGGGTGCAAATGCTGCCCCATCTACCCACAGTTAAATAGGAGGCAAGTTCAAGTTCACATATGCTGGTGCATTTCTCGCTTAACCATTCCATGTTCATGTCTCTGAAGCAGTAATTGCTTTTCTTTCTGTATTTGCAGGTGTGGCCTTTATCGATCCCACATGGTAGACAAGCATAGCATAGAATGGGCTAAAAGACTTGGCTCAGCCTAAGAGAAACCAGATGTGGGGAAGGCACCCTGCAGTCCTGCTCCCCAGGACTGGCTTAGGCATCTGTGAATGGCTGTGGGGCCTGCCTCCCAACAGAACTGTGGTCAAAGTATTGTCCAGGCACATTTTATCTCAGAACCTGGTCACAGGGCAGTCTCTAGAATAATCTCTTACTGCTCCCCACCGTTCATAGAAGCACCAGTGGCTCCAGCCAGACCCAATGCTGTACAGAGCTGCTATAAGTAGAGTGATGTTACATCTCAACTCGCTGGGGCTGTTGCTGTTGAGGCCAATTTTCCCAGCACAATTATTGATAGCACCCCTCACTCTCGCCCCTTTTTGAGACAGGGCCTTGCTCCGTCACCCAGGCTGGAGTGCAGTGGCACAATCACGGCTTGCTGCAGCCTCGACTTCCTGGGTTCAAGTGATCCTCCTATCTCAGCCTTCTAAGTAGTTGCGACTACAGGCATGTACCACCATGCCCAGCTAATTTTAAAACTTTTTTGTAGAGATGGGATCTCACTATGTTGCCAAGGATGGTCTTGAACTCCTGGATTCAAGTAATCCTCCTACCTCTGCCACCCAAAGTGCTGGGATTACAGGCATGAGCCACTGTGCCTGGCCTAGCACCCACTTTTTGTTTTCAGGGTCCTTGTGTGGATGATAAAGGCTTTTGAACATTCTGTCTCTGCTGCCTGAAATGCCTGCCTCTGTCTACTCAAAACCTTTTACAAACTCAGGTGTCACCTCCACACTGAAACCTTCCTTGATATCCTCACGTGCCCCTCCTTCCCACTCCTCACCCCAGGACAGTTTCATGTTTCTCTGTCTTTTTATATCACCTACCAGAGTCTGCTTATTTCTACTTGTCTCTGAATTTCTGAGGGTAGGAACTGTGTGTCTTTCGTGCCCTATTCTCCAGGCTCTAGTAAAGTCCCCATCACATCACGTAGGTGCTCGATAAGTTCTTTAAAAACAGAATTGATTTCTTTCTTGCTGAATTCCAGGGGCCTGTGCACACCGTCTGAGCCCCAGCCTCTGTGGAGAGATTGCTTAGGTGTTGCCTTCTTGCAGCAGGTGTGTGACTTTCAGTGCTGTAGCAGATTATGTAGAAATGGAAAACCATATGTATTGACTTGTGACCCTCCAGGTCCCCAGGCCTCTTGCAATGCGGAAAGAGGGGATTCAAACCAGAAAACGGAAGCCCAAGAACCTGAATAAATCTAAGACACCAGCAGGTGAGGAAAAGATCTGTGAGTGATTATGTGAATACGTCAGAAGCCCTCAGAGTGCATAAGAATGATATCTTCTGGGTTAGGCAGGCCAGCCCAGGCTGCCAGGGTGTGGTGACAGCATTGTACACCCCTGGCCTTTCGGGACAGGATGAAGAGCTCAGCAAAAAGTGACAATTGCCATGGAACGTATTGGGAGCTTTTGAAGCAGGCTCAACTCAGGCTGGGGTCTGATCATTGCCAACTGCAAAAATCTCAGTGGGCAGGCTGGACCGGTTGAGGGCCTGCAAGAAAGAGGAACTTTACTAGGTCCTTCATCTTCAGCGCTGCAGCCACCCCAAGCTCAGTTCCTTTCAGTTTTCTTTGGGCTAACGGGGATCCAGGAGGACAGGGTCCAATTAATCATGTTCCTAACAGATTGATCTCTAAGCCAGTGGATAATTAACATCAGGCAGTGCTTTGTGCTTTAGAAAGCCCCTTCAGAAACATGATCTCCATGAACGTAAGACTCCATGAGAACCAGTTTATGATGCCATTTTAGTAACAAGCACACTGAGGCTCATAGAGGACGATGATTTAACGAGGGTCATACAGCTGTTAATGGGTAGAGAATTAAAACCCAAGCTTTTATGCTTCTGGGTCAATGTTCTCTTCAATATACCTGCCTTCTTAATTTCTAGATTAAGAATAAGGGCTGCTCGAAATTGGAGGCTGCAGTGACCTGTGATGGTGCCACTGTACTCCAACCTGGAGAGCAGAGCAAGACCCCATCTCTAAAAAAAAAAAAAAAAATTAAAAAGAACCAGGGCTGTTCTTTTAAAATTTATTTTTAATAAATTTATTAAATATTTATTAAATTTAAATTATATTTATTTGTATTTATTAAATTATATATAAATTTATGAAAGAACAAGGGCTGTTCTTTAATACATTTATGTTCCCTACCAAAACATTCCCCACTCAGTACTGCTACCCAGTTAAAGACTGGACTGGTCAATGCTACAGTCTCAGAGAAAATCAATTGGCTGATCTGATGGAAAATTTATCTTCTAACCTAAGGCATGACAGAGTCAGATAAATTGGCCCTTTCCACTACCAAGGACATGATCAAAGTTCTACTTTTCTAGATTCAACCATGGCTTGCCCCTTCTGGCAGGCATATTTCCCCCCGGAGTTTTCAGTGCCTCACACCTGTGGTCTTCCACCTCTCCTCCTGCTTCCCTGCTGCTGCCGAGTACCCTATGTGCCCTGGGCAACCTTATTTCCTCGCACGTAGCAGTCACAGGTAGAGAAGACATTCGGCTCAGGTGCGCCATCCCCGGTCCAGAATTCCAAACCCAGGAAGCTAGATTTGGCAGCAAACCTACTTTGAACAGACACAAGGCTGTTGATAGTCTCTGTTTACCCCATTCAGTATGATATTCACATGCTTTGCTGTGGGGATATTAATGTATTTAATTATAGGGTATTATCTCAGGCCCTGCTGGAGGTATTCTATAATACACAGTATTTGGACTTTAAAAAATTTGAATCTTCAAGTTGAATGAGGAAGAATTTTTTTTAAAGTTTTGAATCCTGAAACCCATGTGGCCTCAAGGGTTTGAGATGAGATAGGGGGAAGAAGCCATCCCTGTGAGAACTGTAACTCTCCACTGATAAGGACCCCTGCTGCTCTCCCTGACACATGTAGATAAAGCCATTAGCACAGACCCATCCCTGTTGCTGCCCTCTGTTCATTTGTCTCTGTTCATTTGTCCCTGCCGCTGATTTGGGTGTGCTGACTCTGCTTCATTCCAGGTCCTTCAGGCAGTGAGAGCCTTCCTTCCGCCAGCGGTGCTTCCAGCAACTCCAGCAGTGCCACCACCAGCAGCAGCGAGGAGATGCGCCCCATCAAGACAGAACCCGGCCTGTCATCTCACTACGGGCACAGCAGCTCCGTGTCCCAGGTACACACCACGGGTGGGGCGCCAGGGCTGTTTGTGGGGAGGCTGACTGCAGAGTCCCAGGGGCCAGCCTAGTCTTGGGTGGGACTTGCAGCCAGGCCTCACAGGTGCAAGCAGTGAGCTACCCTCTGGGCTAGGAAGCTGCAGCCTTTGAGCTGCGTGGTGCCCTCAGGGCCCCTCGAGGCTAGGGGCCTCTGCATGCGGCTGTATTTCAGGACATCTTATCAAGCTATGGTGGTGTGGACACGATTATGACTCACAATTTTTTAACAGCTCCTCTGTGCCACTATCTTTGGAAACAAAGAGAGGGGAGTCCGGGGCTGGCATACAGCATGGGTGGCAGGGGAGGAAAACAACGCACAAGTACAGGCTGAATGAGACTGCCTGCTGGGGCGAGGGGAGGCGTGGTTCCGCTGTGGGAGGAACCACGTGGTTCCGCCCTGGGAGGCAGAGCAGGGGTTCTCTAGGCAAGTCTGTCTCCTACGTTCAGGGAGGTTAGACTTCAACAGGAGAGGGTGGGGAAGGAGGAGGAAGCTGGCGTGGGGAAAGGCCTGGACCCTGCAGAGGGCAGGGAGGGCAGGCTGTGGGAGGTCACAGGCAGGATGCCACTTTCATGAGGCCCAGCTCTGCACGTGTGTCAGGGGACACCCGGGGCAACCCAGGTTCCCTCTTGTGGAGGATGATGGCATCTCAGCTTCCCTGCCTCGTCCCCTCTGCAGTTCCCTCTCTTGGGACCAGGATGCACCAAGCTTGACCACAGTCTCCTCTGACCAGCCCCTGCTGTTAATCTTGCCTCTGCTCTTAACTGAGAGAGGCTGTGTCTTAAGAGCTTCTTATTGCCTGGGAGAACCTGATCCCACAGAACCAGGGGCAGCAGGAGCCCCTTCTGGGCCGGGCGGACGGCTTCTCTGTTGGAAAGTGGATGTGGTAGTGGTGGGATGGTAGAAAGTGTGCCTGTAACCATCAGAGCCTTCTGGGCAGCCACAGTAGCCACAGGCCCACAGGGTCCTAGCCCTGGTTGTATACTGTGCTCAGAAGCAGCGGATGCGTCACCCAGACCCTTCGTGCCCAGATCACCGGGATCAGGAGAAACAGAGAGACGTGCTCCTTGGTCCCTTCCTGAGGGCGGGAGCCATCCTGGCGACATCTGCATAGTAGGGCACCCTCCCCTACCTCAGGAGCGTCTCCATGGGCCTCATCGTGTGCTTTCTGCTTTTCAGACGTTCTCGGTCAGCGCGATGTCTGGCCACGGGCCCTCCATCCACCCGGTCCTCTCGGCCCTGAAGCTCTCCCCACAAGGCTATGTGTCTCCCGTCAGCCAGTCTCCACAGACCAGCTCCAAGCAGGACTCTTGGAACAGCCTGGTCTTGGCTGACAGTCACGGGGACATAATCACTGCATAATCTTCCCTCTTCCCTCTTCAAATTCCTGCACGGACCTGGGACGTGGAGGACTGCGAAGAAGGAGGCCCTGGGCTCCCAGGGACCGGCGTCCTCTGCCTGGGAATGACTCCAGAACAACAACTGGGAAGAAACTTGAAGCTGACCATCCGGTTAGGGGAAGTGGGTGTTGGATTTTCTTGGATGCCTTTATACGGTGGTGGGACTGGAGGGAGCCCAGCCTTCAGCATGAGCACACTGCATCTCCCTGTGAGTTGGAGACTTCTTTCCCAAGATGTCCTTGTCCCCTATGTTCACCGCTGTGGCCTAGACAGTGGGTTTTGCATTGTGTTTCCAGCACCAGGGTTCTGAGAACAAGCGGAGGGCTGGGCCCTGGGATCCCTGCTCCAGCCCAAATGACGGCATCTGTTTGCCATATACCTGGATGGACGGTCCCCTGGGGAGAGGCCCTTGCCCCATCCATCCGCTTGAGAAGCGGCACCACCCTGCATCCCCAATACTAAATCTGTCTCCACAACTGTGGGATGTGACAGAAGTGACCGAACACTTCCTGGGGAGCTAGAGGAGCACTGCACCCGCCACAGAGCGCAGCCTCATCCACCTGCAGCTGGCAACTTCTCCCCCAGGCACCTTCCCCTGCTGCCGGCCTTTGCTCCTTCACTTCCAACGTCTCTCAAAATAAAAATCCCTTCTCCCGCTCTGAGTGATTCAGCTCTGCCTGCAGCTTGTACATGCCCCTCCCCTGGCAAAACCAGAGCTGGGTAGGTTAGCCAAACGGCTCCCCCTCGAGTTCACTGCAGGCCCTTCATTCACCCTGTCACACACAGAGGGGTTCTGAGTAAGAACAAAACATTCTGCTGCTCAAGCCAGTCTGGCAAACACTCAGCCGGGCCTCGAGATCCTTCCGGGGAGAGTGTAAGTGGACAGAGTCCTGCTCGGGGGGCAGGAGTGTTCCAAAGGCTGACCCACCTGCTGTCTGCTCCTCCTGGTCCTTGGTCAGGTGGCAGCCAGAGTCCCTCTGGACCTGCAGCCTCGCCTTGGCAGAAGTCTTTTGTCCAGGAGGCAAAAAGCCAGAGATTCTGCAACATGATTTCAAAGCAAACAAACACAACACAACACAAGTCATGGAAAGAAGATGACTGCTAGGACATGGCAGGGGGCCTGGAGGGAGCCTCCGACTCTGAGCTGCTCCGGGATCCGCTGCCTTCTCCTCTGCACATCGCTCAGTTTCCGCCCCTGACGCTGGAGCTCATGGAGACTCCTTCCTCTTTCTCAGCAGAGCTGTAGCTGACTGTGGCATTACTACGCCTCCCACACGCCCAGCCCCCTCACTCCAAAATCCTACTGGCTGTAGCAGAGAATACCTTTGAACCAAGATTCTGTTTTAATCATCATTTACATTGTTTTCTTCCAAAGGCCCCCTCGTATACCCTCCCTAACCCACAAACCTGTTAACATTGTCTTAAGGTGAAATGGCTGTAAAATCAGTATTTAACTAATAAATTTATCTGTATTCCTCTTTCCCTCCTCTTCCCTCAGTGGTCTTCACTGGGAGGTTCAGCACTGCTCTTCTCTCCTGGGGAATCTTGAGGCCATGGATCCACTGACCCACTCACGGCTGCTTCCTTTATTTTTGGCCATTGGCCAAGGCTCCCTCTTTTGGTAGCAGTGGATCCTGAAAAGAACACTCATCCCAGCCCTGCTAATGTCAGACATTAGATGGGTGTCACCGCTGGGCTTTAATTTCCTAGGAGACAGTTGTACCTATCCATAAACAAAGTTCCTTGTGGTCCAACAAAAGTTGCTCAATGTATTTATTGATTTATTGAGACAGGGCCTTGCTCTGTTGCTCAGGCTGGAGTGCTGTGTGCCATCATGGACCTACCTGGCTCAAGCGATCCACCTGCCTGTCTCTTCAGTAGCTGGAACCACAGATGCACACCACCATGCCCAGCTAATTTTTATTTTGTAGAGATGGGATCTTGCTTTGTTGCCGAGGCTGGTCTTAAACTCCTGGGCTCAAGCCATTCTCCCGCCTCGGCCTCCCAAAATGCTGGGATTAGAGGCATGGGTCACCACTCCCAACCATCTGAGGGCATTTTTAGAGCCCTCCTCCAGACAACAGGGCCTGGAGCATGAGACTCCACCTGCCTGGAAGAAAATGTTCTCTCTAGCCCCTTCCGACTTAAAAGTGGGTCCCTCTAGGACAAGGAGCTCTTGCCATTTTATGGTTTGATCCAAACAGGCTAAGGGGCAAATGATGCCTCACAAGCATGAGAGAGAAGGCGGCACTTCCTCTCCTTTATCCATTTGTCTTCACCTCCTTAGGCCACGGGGGTGCTTAACCACTTCATCTTAAAAGTATGTGGAGTGGGGCCGGGCACGGTGGCTCACCCCTGTAATCCTAGCATTTTGGGAGGCCAAGGCAGGAGGATTGCTTGAGCCTGAGAGGTCGAGACAAACCTGGGCAACATAGGGTGACCCCATCTCTACAAAAAATTAGAAAATTAGCCAGGTATGGTGGCATGCCCCTGTGATCCCAGCTACTCAGAAGGTTGTGGGAGGATCACTTGAGTCCAGGAGGTCAAGACTGCAGTGAGCTGAGCTCATGCCACTTACACTTAAGCTTGGGTAACAGCGCAAGACTCTGTCTCAAACAACAAACAAAACCTTTTGAAACCCACATCAAGTCTTTTAACAATTAAGGAGCGCATTTATCTTTAAAATTAGACTTTTAAATGCCTCTAAGATAGGTGAGCAGTAACAAAGTTAATTTTAGCTGTGATTATGCTGTGATTGTGTTTGGCTTAACAGTAATGAAAATAAGTTTAGGCCAGGTGCAGTGGCTCATGCCTGTAATCCCAGCACTTTAGGAGGCTGGGGTGGGTGGATCACCTGAGGTTGGGGGTTTGAGACCAGCCTGACCAACATGGAGAAACCCCGTCTCTACTAAAAATACAAAATTAGCCAGGCGTGGTGGTGCATGCCTGTGATCCCAGCTACTCAGGAAGCTGAGGGAGGAGAATCGCTTGAACCCAGGAGGCAGAGGGTGCAGTGAACCGAGATCTCACCATTGCACTCCAGCCTGGGCAACAAGAGTGAAACTTCATCTCAAAATAATAAGTTTACAATCTCTGAATATGTACCAAATGGAGCCAGGGGTGGGGAGTATTAGGACAAACCACCCACTGCAGAGCCCCCAGCTCTCACTCGTGGACTAAGTGCACGGGACGCAGCCATTCGGAAAGCTCTTTCTTTCGGAGTGGGACTGGGTGTTCTGGTTTTGGTTTGCTTGTTTTATCATTTTGTGACATTGGCACCTATTCTTCAGGTTGCATCCTTGCCTTGCTTGCTTGAAGCTGGAGCACAAATGTTCCATCACCCTGTAACAATACAAGTATGCGTCATCCCTGCGAGGCTTAGCTTGGGAAGCGAACCTCCAGGAACCTCCTTCTCTGCTCTGTCCGCCACTTTACACTGTTGCTCTCGTTTCAGTCACTGAGGCCCTTTCCCTTATCCTCCAGGGACATGGTGCTGCTCTCTAAGCTCTGACTCCAGTGTGACTTTCATATTGCTCTTCCAGATAGCAGTGGCAGTGGCATTTGCAAAAAGGCTATTTGAGAACAAGTAAGAATAAAATCATCAAAGCGAAGATGATAGTAAAACAGACCTCATTTTTCAAAGTCCATTCTTTTTTCTGGTCTATGCACTGCCAGCTCACTCCTCTGGCTAAAACCCGGGGGTGGCGGGGCTGTGGGGGGCGGGGGTTAGTTTTGCAGAAAGCACTGATGGCACAGGTGTGCTCCAAGTTAACCAGAATACAAGAACCAGAAAAGCCTGTGAGACACTGGTGCTCATGATCGCAAGCTCCAGGTCGGGGGGTTTTCAGATGAACACAAAAAGGGGGCTTCTCCCGTCCCAAGATGAGTGATAAATGAGGCACTTCTCATACACTCACACTCACTCCATTCCCTCTGGGATGACTGTCTTCCATCCTACAGCTGTGGCTGCCGTTCTCTGCCTGATAAACTTCTTTTCCTCTCCCTCCCTCTGACACAGAAGCCCACACAGACACCCCACTGGATCTATAAGCAGTTTGCAACAGGATGCACCAGTTCTAATCACTTTTCAAGTCAACTAAACCAGTCACAGCTTCCTAATCAGTGAATGACTGACATAAGGAGTTAATTCAGAAGCAGCTCAATACTATGGACAATACTGGTGAACAATATTAGCATAATGTTTGTACCAGAAAGATACCATAGTCTCTTGTGCTCCCTCTTCAAGATGAATTTGCTGAAAGTGAGTTGTAATTAGAGATATTAAAAAAAAAAAATGGCTGGGCATCGTGGCTTACTCTTGTAATCCCAGTACTTTTGGAGGCCGAGGGGGGTGGATCACCTGAGGTCAGGAGTTTGGTACCTGCCTGGCTAACATGGCAAAAACCCATCTCTACTAAGAAAACAAAAAATTAGCTGGGTGCAGTGGTGGGCGCCTGTAATCCCAGCTACTTGGGAGGCTGAGGCCGAAGAATTTCCTGAACCCAGGAGGCGGAGGTTGCAGTGACCCGAGATTGCGCCAGTGCACTCCAGCCTGGGCAATAAGACTGAAACTCCATCTCAAAAAATAAATAATAATAATAATAATAATTGAGATTTATTGTTCCTCCTCTGTCCTTTTCCTTGAGAACTTAATAAAAATGGAAAATATCCATTACTTCTAGGGTTCTTGATGATCTAAAATGGTTAAGCCGGGATGGAGGATAGATGTAGTCAGTAAACACTGAAATCACAGAACCCTAACGAGGCCAGGGCTCTGCTGAGCAAAGCAATGGGTCCAGAGTGCCCCTAACATGCTTTTCCATTGGAAGGAGCTGCTATAGCCTCTGAGGGGCCCGGGCCCTGCTGAAGACTCTGGGCTGGCATCCCCTGGGATATCCTCCACAGTCACCCATTGTATACCTTTCCTTGGGGTTCCTTAGAGTGGCTTCCAATCTTCCCATCAGGAGAGTCCCCTTTACCTACTCTCACCCCTGCCATGGGCCCCATTTTTGTTTTTGTTTTTATTTTTGAGACAGTCTTGCTCTGTCCTCCAGGCTGGAGTGCAGTGGTGCAATCACAGCTCAGGGCAGCCTCCACCTTCCAGGCTCAAGTGATCCTCTCACCTCAGCCTCCTGAGCAGCTGGGACTACAGATGTGTGTCAACACCACATTTGGCTAATGTTTTTGTATTTTTAGTAGAGACAAGGTTTCACTATGTTGCCCAGGCTGGCCTCAAATTCCTGGGCTTAAGTGGTCTGCCCACCTCGGCCTCCCAAAGTGCTGGGATTAGAGGTGTGAGCCACCACACCCAGCACAGGTCCCATGTTTTGAAGTAGTTTTAACTAGTCATTTGGGGTTTTCCTCATTTTTCATAGATCAAAAACAACCGCATGAAAATTATACCTCAATTTAAAAATGAACAAGCCAGGCGCAGTGGCTCACGCCTGTAATCCCAGCACTTTAGGAGGCCGAGGCGGGTGGATCATTTGAGATCAGGAGTTTGAGACCAGCCTGGCCAATGTGGTGAGACCTCATCTCTACCAAAAATACAAAAATTAGCTGGCGGTGGTGGCGGGTGCCTGTAATCCCAGCTACTTGGGAGGCTGAGGCAGGAGAATCCTTTGAACCTGGGAGATGGAGGTTGCAGTGAGCCGAGATCCCAACACTGCATTCCAGCCTGAGTGACAGAAAGAAACTCCATCTCAAAATAAATAAATAAAGAAACAAACAAACAAAAACCATAACTGTTCATCTCTGCTAACAAGTACCAGAGAGTCAATACACCAAGCTGGGTTCCCACCTAAGGCAAAGACATTCCATTTAGTTTACTTTGTGGCCTTGTGACAGATACTAAATGGATGGTTACTTAGATGCTTTCTGACTGTTTTTCAATGGCTTGTGGGTTTCTCTGGGTCCTGGGGCCTCCAGAAGGGGCCACTGCCACACACACACACGGAAGGATCCTGTATCAATAGACACCTGCGCTTCTGCCTCCTCAAAAAAAAGGAGGGGACTGGAAGTGCCCACAACAGGGAATTCTGAGACCTGCCTTCCGGCTCAAGTTTGGTCATGGGCTGGCTGCGTGCTGTTGGGCCATTCACCCAACTGCTCTGACCTCAGCATCCTCATCTGTAAAATGGTTTGGCCTGGGCAGCTTCAGGTGTCCAAGACTGGACCAGCAGCTATGGAATCACAAATTGGAGGAAAATGACTCACCTCTCTCTCTGGGCCTCACACAGTCTCATTGGTACAGATGACTCCTCAGGGCCCCAAGATTTGAAAATGCTCTTTCTGGAGACTCAAGATTGATGTCTTGGCCGAGTGCGGTGGCTCACACCTGTAATCCCAGCACTTTGGGAGGCTGAGGCGGGTGGATCACCTGAGGTCAGGAGTTTGAGACCAGCCATGGCCAACATGGTGGAACCCCATCTCTACTAAAAATACAAAAAATTAGCTGGGCATGGTGGCGGGCTCCTGTAATCCCAGCTCCTTGGGAGACCGAGGCAGGAGAATTGTTTGAACCCAGGAGGCGGAGGTTGCAGTGAGCCAAGATCACGCCATTGCACTCCAACCTGGGCAACAGTGCAAGACTCTGTCTCAAAAACAATAAATAAATAAATAAATAAATAAATAAATAACATTGATGTCTTGAGTCTCAAATGGAAAGCAGTGTCGTCATTGTGTCCCAATTAATAAGGTTAAAAAAAAAAATGGTTCCAAGAGGCTGGGTGCGGTGGCCCATGCCTGTAATCCCAGCACTTTGGGAGGCCGAGGCAGGCAGATCACGAGGTCAGGAGTTCAAGACCAGCCTGGCTAACATGGTGAAACCCCATCTTTACTAAAAGTACAAAAATCAGCTTGGGCCTGGTGGCGCGTGCCTGTAATCCCAGCTACTTGGGAGGCTGAGGCAGGAGAATTGCTTGAACCCAGGAGACGGAGGTTGCAGTGAGCAGAGGCCGCAACACTGCACTCCAGCCTGGCAACAGAGTGAGACTCTGTCTCAAAAAAAAAAAAAAAAAAGGTTCCAGAATTATACATCCAAAGAGCATTGTTCCTCAAAGTAGCCTTGGAAACTAAACTTCTTCCAGAAGACAAACTGCTAATGATTGAGAAGTTAGCACTCCTAAGTTTCCAACAGCTGGCCTGAGAGCCTGAATGGAACCAAGAAAACTGAACTCTGCTAAGGAAAGGAAGCCCAGATTGAGATATCGTGCCTGACTCATTTACAAATCATGTCGGGTCTCGAGACCATCTGGTTCAAACCCTTTTGTCTCTCAGTCAAGGGAACTTGCCCAAATCCACAGAGCTGGTGTGAGGAAGAGCAACATTCACTGACCAGCCACCCGCACCGGAAGGCCATGGAACCCACCTCGAGTACGCCCTTGCAGTTAATGCGCCTACCATGTGGGGGCGCACGTGTTCTCCCTTTCAGCCTCCGCTGCAGCCTGAGTTTTCCAGCCGTCAATCCCTGCGCAGCCCCGAAATGCTGCCAGCAAAAATTGCCTGCTGCTTATTGAACACGACTGCATGTCAAACGCTGCTGGTAGCTTTCGACAGCCGCAGGAAACACTTCCATATCCCCCCACTCACGTTTTGCACATAAAAAAGATATGGCCCACGGATTTTAAGTCACTTGTTGAAGGTCACAGAGCTAGTAAGTGCAAATCAGGGTTCAAACAACATCTATTTCACTCCAGAATCTGGGCTTTTACACCCCACTCTTGAGTCTCCTAAACAGGGGAAATCAACAAGCCTGGAAGCCCTGCCCAGTCTGGGATTAGCCGGCAGTCCAAGAGGAAGTCCTTCAGTGTCTTTCTAGAAGTTGAGGAGAATCCTCGGTTCCAAATTCTCCCGAATTATACGTGATGAAAGAAAGACCTAGAGACAATGAGGAATAGGGCTTACTGTCCACGGCCACGTACCCCAAAAGAGGGGCAACTGGAAGAACCTCCAGAATCCGCTCAGCCCCTGCCCCTGTGGTGCTCCTAGAGCCATACGGACCCTCCCTGTGTGCTTCAAAATCCCCAAACTCTCAGCAGTAATTCAATCCCTTACAGGATCCTAGTGTTTTTTCTCTTTCACTCCCTTCCTTGCATTCTTTGGGGCGGCTGTATTTTAATCTATTTTCACGTGCATTTCAACTCTAGCTCTGTTGGAAAAAAACAAGGACTCAAAGGCAGGGGGAGCAATTGGTTCCACGCCTCTTAGAAAGGTGGGCGCCAGTCCTTTCGGAGCTGAGGCCCACTCCAGTGGGCTTGGGGGTTGCCCCACTCCAGGAGGCAAATGCTACTACTACTAATAATAATACAAATAATAATTATTAAAACGTTTAGTGATTGCTATACACCAGATCCAGTGCTGGAGACCCAGTGCAGTGACCAGACCCAGTGCAGTGATGGAGGTGAATCATTTCAAGATTTCACACAGGGGCCAGGCGTGGTGGCTCAGGTCTGTAATCCCAGCACTTTGGGCGCCTGAGGAGGGGGCATATCACCTGAGATCAGGAGTTCGAGACCAGTCTGACCAACATGGTGAAACCCCATCTCTACTAAAAATACAAAAATTAGCAGCGTGTGGTAGCAGGCGCCTGTAATCCCAGCTACTCGGGAGGCAGAGGCAGGAGAATCGCTTGAACCTGGGAGACAGAGGTTGCAGTAAGCCGAGATCGCACCACTATACTCCGGCCTGGGCGACAGACTGAGACTCTGCCTCAATAAATAAATAAATAAATAATAAATCAGTAAGACCATTATTTGCAGATGAAGAAACTGAGATACAGAAAGGGTGAGTTACTTGCCCAGGCTCTCCCAGCTGAGTGGTGGGTTGTGGACCCAGGCAGCCTGGTATGGGAGCAGGTTTCTAGCCACTCCTCTGTGTAGTCACTCTTCCAGGCTGGCCTTTTCCGGGCAGATTATTCAGCCTTTTTGTCTTAGAATGATGATTGCATATGCTTGCACAGTACTTGCATGTACTTACAGTTTATGTGTGTTTCCTAGCTAGTATCTCATTTAATCATTCACTCAACGTGGATGCATTGAATCATTCACTCAATTTGCTGAGTGTCTACCAACTGTCAATCGCTGTGCTCTAAATTCTTGCTGCTTGTCAAAATGTAGCCCCTAGGGCCGGGCGCGGCGGCTCAAGCCTGTAATCCCAGCACTTTGGGAGGCCAAGATGGGAGGATCACCTGAGGTCAGGAGTTCGAGACCAGCCTGGCCAACCTGGAGAAACCCCGTCTCTACTAAAAATACAAAAATTAGCTGGGCATGCTTGTATGCACCTGTAATCCTAGCTACCCAGGAGGCTGAGGCAGGAGAATCCCTTGAACCCAGGAGGCAGAGGTTGCAGTGAGCTGGGATTGCGCCATTGCACTCCAGCCTGGGCAACAAGAGTGAAACTCCGTCACAGAAAAGAAAAAAAAAATGTGGCCCCTAGGTCAACAGCATCAGCATCACCCAGCAGCTTGCTGGAAAGGCAACATCTTGGGCCCTGGTATAGACTTTAGAATCTGCATGTAAACAAGGTTCCCAGGGGATTCATCGGCACATTGAAGTTTGAGAAGTGTGGCTTTGTAATATTTCTATAATACCATTTAATAGATAGCCCATTTAATGAATGAAGTCAGAGATACTATGACTTGCTTGTATCCCCACAACTAATAATCAAGTAATATATGCAAAGCGCTCGCAACAGTGTTTTGCACACAGTATGTGCTCAATGAACAATAATAATCAACGACACAGCCAAGCTGTGAACCATCTGATTTTCAATTGCATAGCCCCTTGGCCTCAGAAGAACCCCTTTAGGCACCAGGCATTCATTCCACCAGGTGAGGTGAGAATTATGGCTATGGCTTCCCTCCCAGTTCAGCCAGTCTACAGAAAGGGAAGCTAGGGGTTCCAGAAGCTACCATTGTGATGAGCCTGATCCTATAGCAGGGGTGTCCTGGGAGGGGTGGGGACGTTATTTTCCAGAAAAGGCCAGATACAGAAAGAGGGGGACCAGAGGCTCTCTGAGGGATGCCTCCTGCAAACCCCATACCCTCCAACTTCATCCCCTCTGCCTCCAGATGCCTTTCTAGATGAGAACCTTATACCCTAGGCCTCCCCAGGCCTCCCTCTCCTCACCTCCTGCCCTAATCTGTTCAGTAGGTGACCACTGTGGGAAGGCCACTTGTACCCTTCCTCTCAATCAGTAGGACACAACCATGTCTCTGACGGTGGTGGGTTGGGCTTGTCTCCCTGTGCTGACTAAGTCCTTCCCCAGGGCCCCCTCAGCTACGGTCCATGGTGACTTCACCCCAGCCTATTTCCTGAACACCTGCTGGGGAGTTCCTCAAACTTTCCTCCCAACTTCCTGGAGAGCGCTGGCTCCCCATCCTCCTTCGAGAACTAAAGACAAGAAAACATGTATCTTTAAACAGCCTATTGTTTTATTTCTTTTATTCTTTGAAATAAAAAATTTAATACACAAATATTTTAAGCAAAATTTGCTTATAGTAAAAATTCAAGTAATAATATTCAAACAATAGAAAGCAAAAAAAATCCCACCCGTTCAACATTTCAACAGTCTTGACCACGTTTCCTTTGCACCATACTTTATTAGGCTCGGAGGCAAAGCAGAACCCACCGAAAGGCTTGCCATTGTGGGAACACCCAGGCTGTCCCATTCCGATCCATTGGCTAAGAGGGTTAACTTTTCCCTACAACTGTTTCCTTGAGACAAGAAATGTTCCAAAAGGGCCGGGTGCGGTGGCTCACGCCTGTAATCCCAGCAGTTTGGGAGGCCGAGGCGGGTGGATCACCTGAGATTAGGAGTTCAAGACCAGCCTGGCCAACATGGTGAAATCCGGTCTCTACTAAAAATACAAAAATTAGCCGGGCGCCAGTAAGCCCAGCTACTCGGGAGGCTGAGGCAGGAGAATCGCTGAAGCCCAGGAGGCCGAGGTTGCAGTGAGCCGAGATCGCGCCATTGCACTCTAGCCTGGGCCACAGAGCGAGACTGTCTCCTCCGCCAAAAAAAAAAAAGTTCCAAGAGCATCTCTTCAATGTTAGTCCCAGCCTGCAGCCTTCTTCCACCTCGGCTTTCACTCCCGACCCTGTAACGCAGCTCCGCCTCCAGCGACCCCGGGGACAGAACCCCTCGCCCACCCGCAAGTGAGCAGCCTCGACCCCCTTCCCAGGAGCTAAACCCCGCGCCTGCGCGCACCCGGCGCGTAGCTACGAGCCCGCCACCGCCTCCAGGCCGGAGTCCACGCCCACTTAGGGGAGGAGCCCCGCAGCCTCCACCTACAGGGGCGTCCCCTAGGAGGACGGAGCCTTTGTGGGCCGCGGCCCCGGGAAATCTCCGCCCCCAGCTGGAGCGGCTGTGCGGGCTGCGCCGCAGTGCGGGGTCGGGCCGAGGTGCCGCCCACCCGGAGCCGGTGAGTGCAGCCGTCCGCCCTCCGGTGGATCCGCGGCCTCGCGGAGAAGTCGGGAGGGGACAGGACGGGAGGGCGGGCGTGGGGCCCTGCTCCGTCTCGGCAGCCTGCGGAGGTGCTGCCCACGACTGGAGGACCCCAGTGACCCTCAGGCCCGCGTTTGCGCCCCTCTCGCCACACACCGAGGCAGAGTTGGGAAAGCAGTGGTCTTAGACCCCCCTCGGGCACTCGGAAGAGAACGGCGAAGACACCCCTCCCCTTCCCTGGCTGGCGCAGAGCCAGCCTCGAGCTCGTCGGTAGCCCCCGGGCAGGGAGGGCCCGAGGACGGAGCGCGGCATCCGCAGAGACTCTTCGAAGCCCCTTCCGCGTCTCATCTGTTTTTTTTTTTTTTTGAGACGGAGTCTCGCTCTGTCACCCAGGCTGGAGTGTAGTGGCGCGATCTCGGCTCACTGCAAGCTCCACCTCCCGGGTTCACGCCATTCTCCTGCCTCAGCGTCCCGAGTAGCTGGGACTACAGGTGCCCGCTGCCACCCCCGGCTAATTTTTTGTATTTTTTTAGTAGAGACGGTGTTTCACCGTGTTAGCCAGGATGGTCTCGATCTCCTGACCTCGTGATCCGCCCGCCTCGGCCTCCCAAAGTGCTGGGATTACAGCCGTGAGCCACCACTTCCGGCTCCGCGTTTCATCTTTAAAGGCTGTTGCAGAGGCGGCTTGCTTCCCACCTGTGCATCTCCGTAAAAATCCCTAAAGGAAACATGCCCACGTGTCCAGAGCTTTTAAGGACTTGATGCATTTCAGATGAAGGCTTTTCCAGAAGCTTCCGCGTAGGAGAGGATCAGGCTTCCAACTGGTTATGGTCAGCAGCGTTTGGCACGTCTCCTTCCAGCCTGGAGGTTTTGTGAGGATTCCCTGTAGAGTGTCTCTCGAAAGCCTGATGAGGGGAAATAGAACCTCTCAGTGAATCGGCACCAGCGAGTGTAAGATGCACGTTATTGAATGTATTGCCGTCGAAACGATGAGAATGCTCAGATTGTGAGCCATCCCCCTTTCTGAGATTTTAAAAGTATTCTAAAATGTGTTTTAGGATCACTGGAATATAATAGCTATCACGTGCCCGATATCTACTTAGTTCTTTTCGATTTTCATCATAACTTACAGAGAGGCTGGTGCAGGAACAGGTGGTTAGGCAGCTGCCCTGGGTGAGACTGGGGGTCTCCTCTGCCCTAGCAGCCCGGGTGTAGACCACTCAGACTGTCTTATGTAGGCGGCTCTCAGTGGACTGGGATGATTTGGGGCAGGGAGAGTAGAGGTGGCCCTGGGAGCCCTGCGTGGTCATTAAAACAGAACCACGGCTTTTCTCGGTGATCAGAGATAACTATCTGAAGTTAAGCTGGGCTTAACTACATGGCTGGGAGTCTCACGATTCTGAGCTCTGTCCGCATATTGGTCATCCCATGCACACCTCCCCCATGTGAGTGGTCGGTGGTCCTGTAGGGCAGTATCCAGTCCCTTCAAAAGTGGGAAATCAGTCAGCAGCAGTGGGTCAGAATGGCTGTTTTTTTTGAGAGCGGGAGGAGGGGGCGCAGAGAAAGTCAGGAGGTGTTAGAGGCTCACGGTCCAGGCAAAAAGTAACAAGGGCCAGCTCCTGGTGTGGCAGTTGCCAGTCAGGAATAAAGTGGATGGTGCCCATGATGTGCTGCCTAGCACACTGTTGGTGCTTAATAAGTGTTTGCTGCATGAAGAAGGGTAAGAGGGGCTGCCTTTACTGCTAAGTTTGCCACACCCTGCCACAGCTGGTCTTCTCTATGATCTGACCCCCTCCCAGCCACACTCCCTTTTTGGCTATATTTGCTCTTAAAGTTAGTTGGCAGCAAAAATGGTGGCGTGGAGGTTGCTTGGCACTTGTTAGAGATGCTAGAGATAAATGAGCTAAATCCGTGGCCTCTTTTGCCCATTTCTGCCCACAGGGATGCCAGAAGGGCCATTGGTGAGGAAATTTCACCATTTGATCTCCCCCTTTGTGGGCCAGCAGGTGGTCAAGACAGGGGGCAGCAGTAAGAAGCTACAGCCCGCCGGCCTGCAGTCCCTGTGGCTCCAGGACACCCAGGTGAGGCATCCTCCTCTGAAGAGCTGGCTCTGTCGCACATCCTGCATTGCACCTCCCCTAGGATCTATCCCCACGTGTCTCAGGGTGTCACTTCCCTGAGTCCGGAACCACCAAGCTCGGCCTCCATGCAGCTCCCTCTTTCAATCTCATGGGTCTCAGCCAGAAGTAGATATTGCTGTGGACTGTAGAACTGTAAAGAACATGTGTACATGAGCTGGAGACCCTGATTCAGAGGGTCTGGAATGCTTCTGTTCTCTCCAGCCACAGCTGATGGGCACCTTTGGCTGGGAACTATGTTCAATTCCCCTGAGCCAGCGGAGAATTAAGGAAAGAGCAGAACCGGCTGGGTGTCGTGGCTCATGCCTGTAATCCCAGCACTTTGGGAGGCTGAGGCAGGCAGATCACGAGGTCAGGAGTTCAAGACCATCCTGGCCAACATGGTGAAACCCCATCTCTACTAAAAATACAAAAATTGGCTGGGTGTGGTGGTGGGTGCCTGTAATCCCAACTACTCGGGAGGCTGAGGCAAGAGAATCTCTTGAACCCGGGAGGCAGAGGTTGTAGTGAGGCGAGATTGTGCCACTGTACTTCAGCCTGGGTGACAGAGTGAGACTCTGTCAAAAAAAAAAAAAAAAAAAAGAAAGAAAAGAGCAGAACCTTCAGATCTAGGTTCAAAGCAGCTCATCCTTCCAGGCGCTCACGGGGTTCCCTGTTTTCTGACCCCTGCCTCCCTCTCTAGCCTTCTTATCTTGCCCAAAACCTGTCTTCTGATTGATGGAACTGACTGTGGCTCTTCTTAGTCTTTCTGTCCGTGGTTTTGACTTGCTGCCCCCTGCTCAATCACTTCTTCCTTTTTCTCCCAACTCTGCCCCGTCCCCTCAAATTTATAATGGTTATTCCTGGTCTTCCAGCTTCCACTTGGCCATTGCATCCTCAGAGAAGCCTTCCCTGTCTGCTTTACTTGGGGAGGAGACTCCATCTCTGTGCTTCCAGGATATCGTGTACTTACTCCTGTTCTTCCCTTTTTACTGAGTTGTTCTGCTTGTTGAGGGGCGAGGACAGATGTAGAGGGCAGGGGCTGCCCCTTGCCAGTATTGTGCCCCTAGCACTTAGCTGAGTGCTGGCACATAGGAAGCACGGGGCGGTGCCTGCAGATGAACTCATGAGCTCTGCCGCTGCTTAGCCGTGTGCTCTTAAGCATGTTCATCTCTTAGCTCTTTCTTCTATTGTAGAATGGAGATAAGCCACTGACCTCTTAAAATTGTTGTTTTAAGTAGACTTTATGCCTGGCACATAATGGGCACACCATAAGTACTAGTTCCCTTTCTTCCATCTTGCCCTCAACCCCCACCCCTGCAACACATACACACAGAGGTTTTAAAACTGTTTTTTGTTAGAACTGGAAGAGATCTTGTAGCCCTTTACCCACAGTTGATTCCTTTGGAGACTGAGGCTCGGAGAAGGGAGTACTTAGCCCAAACTCAGGTGGCTGGCAAGG
Organism: Rhinopithecus roxellana; assembly: GCF_007565055.1. Classification (NCBI taxonomy): domain Eukaryota; kingdom Metazoa; phylum Chordata; class Mammalia; order Primates; family Cercopithecidae; genus Rhinopithecus; species Rhinopithecus roxellana. The sequence continues at coordinate 124,062,660 of NC_044557.1, read as the reverse complement.
AAAAGGTGAGAGCCCAGGGGCCCATGGCCTCCAGGACTGTGGCCTCTTTGTACACACTGTCCTGCGAGGTTTGCAGGGGCAGGATTATGTCTTTTGTCTCTGGATCCCCAGCACTTACCAGGGTGTCTGCCACAGAGCTGGCTGTAAGAGAACATTTCGCAAGTGAGTGGGTGGACAGATGGATGTGCAGTGAAGGAACCTGTAGACGGGACTGGGAGCTGCTTTCCCGGTAAACCAAGCAAAAACCCATGTTGCAGGGAACCTAAGGTTGCAGGGAACCTTGGGGGCTGCCTGGCAGTGCTTTGAAGTGAGCGCCCTTCCCTGCTTCTCCCTGTGGGTGGATCCCTGACCCTAGGAACTTAGAATTGCATTGAGAACATAGGGCCTGTGTCGACACAGGCCACACTATTAAGCTACACTAAATGGGGAGGGCAGAGCACATGATGAAGGCCCAGGTAATGGCCCTGATAGGAAGAGGTCCCAGTGGCCTGGAGATGATGCGTGGGAGGTAGGACTTGAGTTGGGCCTTGAAGGCTGAAGGATTTCGGTGAACTGAAGAGGGAGGAAAGGGCATTTCAGGCTTGAGAAGCAGTTACAGGCAGGCTGATGGAGGTAGAGTGAGCAGGACAAGTTGATGAGGCAGGAGAGAGCTTGGCTTCACCCTGTGCCATCTGTTTGTCTGGCACATCCTTTCCTTGTCAGCTCTCCATTTTCTGTATCAGGAGTTGTGTTGGATTACTCGTAACAGACTGAGAAAAATGACTACTCCAACTCAGGGTTTCCCCCTCCACTCCAGTAATGGAACAGTCGAGGGTGGTATAGGAGCAACATTGGAAAACAAGCTCCTTCCACTCTCCCCTTCCAAGACTGGGTAGTTTATTAAGGAAAGAGGTTTAATGGACTTACAGTTCTGCATTGCTGGGGAGGCCTTGCAATTATGGCAGAAGGCGAAGGGGAAACAAAAGCACATCCTACATGGTGGAAGGCAAGAGAGCTTGTGCAGGGGAATTACCATTTATAAAACCATCAGGCCAGGTGTAGTGGCTCATGCCTGTAATCCCAGCACTTTGGGAGGCAGAGGTGGGCAGATCACCTGAGGTCAGGAGTTTGAGACCAGACTGGCCAACATGTTGAAACCCCATCTCTACTAAAGATGCACAAATTAGCTGGGCATGGTGGCAGGCACCTGTAATCCCAGCTACTTGGAAGGCTGAGGCAGGATAATTGCTTGAACCCAGATGACAGAGGTTGCAGTGAGCTGAGATCGCGCCACTGCACTCCAGCCTCGGCAACAGAGCGAGACTCCATCTTAAAAATTAAAACAAAAACAAAAAAAGCCATCAGATCTTGAGACTTATTTACTATCACGAGAACAGCCCGCATGATTCAGTTACCTCCCACTGGATACCTCCCACCGGGTCCGTCCCATAACACATGGGAATCACGGGAGTTATAATGAGATTTGGGGACACAGCCAAACCATATTATTCCACCCCCAGCCCCTTCCAAAGCACATGTCCTCACATTTCAAAACCAATCATGCCTTCCCAACAGTCCCCAAAAGTCTTAATTCACTTCAGCATTAATTTAAAAGGCCACAGTCCAAAGTCTCATCTGAGAAAAGGCAAGTTCCTTTCACCTATGGGCCTGTAAAATCAAAAGCAAGTTAGTTACTTCCTAGATACAATGGGGGTATAGGCATTGGGTAAATACACCTGTTTCAAATGGGAGAAATTGGCCAAAACAAGGGCTACAGGCCCCATGCAAGTCTGAAATCCAGCAAGGCAGTCAAATCTTAAAGCTCCAAAATGATCTTTGACTGCATGTCTCTCATCCAGGGCACACTGATATGAGAGGTGGACTCCCACGACCTTGGCAGCTCTGCCTCTGTGGCTTTGTAGGGTACAGTCCCTCATCCTGGCTGCTTTCACAGGCTGGCATTGAGGGTCTGTGGGTTTTCCAGAGCAGGCTGCAAGCTGTCAGTGGATCTACCATTCCGAGGTCTGGAGGACAGAGGCCCTCTTCTCATAGCTTTACTAGGCAGTGCCCCAGTGGGAACTCTGCACCGGGGCTCTAACCCTGCATTTCCCTTCTGCACTGCCCTAGCAGAGGTTCTCACTGAGGGTTCCACCCCTGCAATACACCTCTGCCTGGACATCCAGGCGTTTCTATACACCCTCAGAAATCTAGGTGGAGGTTCCCAAACCTCCATTCTTAACTTCTGTGCTCCCGCAGGCTCAACACCACATGTACACCACCAAGGCTGGGGGCTTGTACCCTCTGAAGCAGCAGCCTGAGTTGTACATTGGCCCCGTTTACATTGGCACCATTCTGGGGTCTGGAGCACAGTGGCCCTCTTCTCACAGCTCTACTAGGCAGTGCCCCAGTGGGAACTCTGCCCTGGGGCTCTAACCCTGTATTTTCCTTCTGCACTGCCCTAGCAGAGGTTCTCAATAAGGGCTCTGCCCCTGCAGCACACCTCTGCCTGGACATCCCGTTGTTTCCATACATCCTTAGAAATCTAGGTAAAGGTTTCCAAACCTCCATTCTTAACTTCTGAGTACCCGCAGGCTCAACACCACATGTAAACCACCAAGGCTTGGGGCTTGTACCCTCTGAAGCAGCAGCCTAGGTTGTGCATTGGCCTTTTTTAGCCATGACTGGAGGGGCTGGGACACCAGGCACCAAGCCCCTAGGCTGCATACAGCAATGAGGCCTGGACCTGGCCCAGGAAACCATTTTTTCCTTCTAGGCATCTGGACCTGTGATGGGAGGGGCTGCTGTGAAGGTCTCTGACATGCTCTGGAGACATTTTCTTCGTTGACGTGGTGATTAGCATTTGACTTCTAGTTACTTATGCAAATTTCTGCAGCCAGCTCGAATTTCTCCCCAGAAAATGGGTTTTTCTTTTCTACTGCATCATCAGGCTGTAAATTTTTCAAACTTTTGTGCTCTGCTTTCTCTTGAATGCTTTGCCACTTAGAAATTTCTTTCACCAGCTGGGCGTGGTGGCTCATGCCTATAATCCCAGCACTTTGGGAGGCCGAGGCGGGCAGATCACAAGGTCAGGAGTTTGAGACCAGCCTGGCCAATATGGTGAAACCCTGTCTCTACTAAAAGTACAAAAATTAGCCAGGCATGGTGGCAGGCACCTGTAGTCCCAGCTACTCAGGAGGCTGAGGCAGGAGAATCACTTGAACCCGGGAGGCAGAGGATGCCGTGAGCCTAGATCATGCCACTGCACTCCAGCCTGGACGACAGGGTAAGACTCTGTCTCAAAAAAAAAAAAGAAATTTCTTTCACCAGATACCATAATCATGTCTCTCAAGTTCAAAGTTCCATAGATCTCTAGGGCAGGGGCAAAATGCCACCAGTCTCTTAGCACAGCAAGAGTCACCTTTACTCTAGTTCCCTACAAGTTCCTCATCTCCATCTGAAACCACCTCAGCCTGTGCCTTATTGTCCATATCACTGTCAGCATTTTGATCAAAACCATTCAACAAGTCTCTAGGAAGTTCCAAACTTTCCCACATTTTCCTGTCTTCTTCTGAGCCCTCCAGACTGTTCCAACCTCTGCCTGTTAACCAGTTCCAAAGTTGCTTCCACATTTTGGGGTGTCTTTATAGCAGTACCCCACTCTGGGTATCAGTTTACAGTATTAGTCTCTTCTCATGCTGCTGATAAAGATATAACCAAGACTGGGTAATTTATAAAGGGAAGAGTTTTAATGGACTCACAGTTCCATATGTCTGGGGAGTCCTCACAATCATGGTGGAAGGCAAAGGAGAAGCAAAGGCATGTCTTACATGGCAGCAGGCAAGAAAGAGCATGTGCAAGGGAACTGACCTTTATAAAACCATCAGATCTTGTGAGACTTACTATCATGGGAACAGCATGGGAAAAAAACCCACCCCCATGATTCAGTTACCTCCCATCGGGTCCCCCCAACAACACATGGGAATTATAGGAGCTAAAATTCAAGCTGAGATTTGGGTGGGGACACAGCCAAACCACATCATACATTTTATAGTCAGTGATGTCCAGTCATCAGCTGATGGACATTCAGATTGTTTCAACTCTTTGACTTCTATGGATAATGCTGCTGTGGGCATTCATGTGCAAGTATTGGTGTAGACATATGTTTCCATTTCTCTTGAGACTATTCCTAGGAGTGAAATTGCTGGACTATATAGTATGTTTAACTTTTTTAGTCTCTTCCATAGTGTTTTACAAAGCAGCTGCACCATTTTATCGTCCCCCAGCAGTGTATGAGGACCAATCCTTCCATTTTTAACCTCTTGCCATAGCACCTGGGGCCTATCTCCAGCTCACCTGGGTTCAGGGTGGGTAGGTTCCCTGGGTTGCCTCTTCCTTGGGGTCCCCCTCTGTTGCAGCAGGGGTCTCTGCTCTGCCTCCCGTCAGTTACCCTTCCTGTGCCTGTTCCTCATCTTCTGGAGGGAATTTGTATCTCCTGTCTGCTCCTCCTCTTGATCCCAAGGGTTTAGAGCTCTTTGGTTCCTGTGGCGGGTTTGTTGGGAGCAGTGCTGACAGCGCACGCCCTAGCTACTGTGTCTGACCAGGAGCTCCCCTCCCAGTGTGGGGTTTCCACCTCTGCGTTCAGGTGTGTCCCCTCCGCTGGGGACTCCCTGTCTCCTCTGCCTTCCACTCTTCTTGTGAAGCCCAGCCCAGGTAGCTGCCAGCTCCCCTCATGGTGTAGGCTCTCCTTCTGTGTGCCACCTCTGCTTCTACCCACACTTTTCTTTTTTTTTTTTTTTTTTGTACAGATGGGGGTGTCACTTTGTTACCCAGGCTGGTCTCGAACTCCTGGGCTCAAGCAATCCTCTTATCTTGGCCTCCAGAGTGCAGGGATTACAAGCATGAGCCACTGTGCCTGGCCTACCCACACTTTTCTCCATGCTCTTGTAGTATCTGTTTTCATACTTGTCCCCCTCCCACCCCCACCACGTTTTACATTTTTTTTTTTTTTTTTTTTTTTTTTTTGAGACGGAGTCTCGCTCTGTCTCTCAGACTGGAGTGCAGTGGTGCAATCTCGGCTCACTGCAAGCTCCACCTCCCGGATTCACGCCATTCTCCTGCCTCAGCCTCTCGAATAGCTGGGACTACAGGCGCCGCCACAGCGCCCGGCTAATTTTTTTATATTTTTAGTAGAGACGGGCTTTCACCATGGTCTCGATCTATTGACCTCGTGATCCGCTGGCCTTGGCCTCCCAAAGTGCTGAGATTACAGGCGTGAGCCACCACGCCCGGCCGCCTTTTAAATTTTTTAAAAAATTGTGATGAAAAACACATAACAAAATTTACTATCTTAACCATTTTAAAGTACATAGTTCAGTAATGTTAAGTATATTCACGTTGTGTAACAGTTTGCCTGAACTTTTTTATCTCCCCAAGCTGAAACGCCATGCCTGTTGAACACTAACTCTCCCTTTCCTCCCTTCCCGCAGCTCCTGGCAATCACCTTTCTACTTTCTGTCTCTCTGAAATTTACTCCCCCAGCTACCTCGTATCAGTGGAATTATACAGTTATACAGTATTTGGAGTTTTTTTGACTGGCTTATTTCACTTGGTATAAAGTCCTCAAAGTTCACCCATGTCACAGATGAGGGAACATTGGAGATTGTTGTAATCTATTTTTGCTGCTATTACAGAATATTTGAGACTGGGTAATTTATAAACAATAGAAGTCTATAGAGCTCACAGTTCTGGAACATGCAAAGTCCAAGGGCATGGCATTGGCATCTTGCCGTGTCATTTGCAGTTGGCATTATTCCATTCAGGAGGTCAGAGCTCTATGGCCTAATTTCAAAGGGGCCATCTCTTACCACTGTGCCATTGGGGATTAAGTTTCTGACACATACTTTTTGGGGAACACATTCAAACCATTGCAGCGCCTTACTCATCTGTTTGCCCTTGGAGCCTAGCACACTGCCAGGCACATTGAATAAGCTTAATTAATGATTAGCGAACTGAAGTGGCTGCAATGTCACAGGAACCTAAAAGAGGGACAGTAGAAATTGCCATAGTTGAAGAGGGTATGAGGACATCTTGACCTAGACATTTTTGACCTAGTAAATGTTTTGATCATCATGGGCATTTGACAGTTATTTTCATCAGAATTATATCAACATTGGTGAATTTATACCAAGAAATATTTTCTGCAGCAGATTCTATTATGCCCACTTAAATCCTTGCTCAATTTGTTTTTTATGTAGTTCAGTTAAACCATTTCTAGTATGTGGCAAATAACAATCTGTGCTCAGATTTACAGATAAGCTATTCTGGGATTATTTTGAAAGGTAATGCTCTTTTGTATAGAGGATTTCAAGATTAATTTGTATGCTAATTAACAAGTTTAAGATCATAGCAGAACAGTGATCTTTAAGCACAGACCTGTAGTGGTCAAAAAAGTAACACAGGCATTTTCAGTATTAATGCCAGATGTTTTGGCTTATACTCTTTGAAAGACTGCCTGAATTTCAGGCTGTGTGGAACTGACACATCCTGGAATCTAGGCATACATGCTGCATATCAGGAGGTGTAACATGAAAATAAACTCAAAGCAAGGGCCGGGTGTGGTGGCTCATGCCTGGAATCCCAACACTGGGAGGCCAAGACAGGCAGATCACTTGAGGTCAGGAGTTCGAGGCCAACCTTACTAATGTGGTGAGACCCGGTCTCTACTAAATATGTAAAAATTAGCTGGATGTGGTGGTGTTCACCTATAGTCCCAGCTACTTGGGAAGCCGAGGCAAGAGAATCGCTTGAACCCAGGAGATGGGGGCTACAATGAGCCAAGATGGTGCCACTGCACTCCAGTCTAGGCAAGACTCCGTCTGAAAAAAAAAAAAGAAAATAAACTCAAAGCAGCCAGAACATCCATTAACACACATTTTCTGTATTTATTTTCTTCTACTGAAATCATTTTCAGTGAGATAAGGTGGGTCCTTTGCCTTGTACATTTTATAGTGGTGATTTGATTCATTGGTCAATTTTTGTTTCAGTATCTAATTTTTATTGATTACAATTTTCTTATCAAGTCCAATACATTGGTGGAGGGGGTAGCGTGGGGTACCCCGTTTTATAGTGTGTTGTCTTTAGCTGCTCTGTGTGTGTGCATTCCCATGCACTGCTTATTTCTGGCATAGAAAATGTATTATGAATGAAATGAAGGAATGACAACTTATGTTCACTTCTTAGCTACTGCATGAAAAAATTGGGAGCGATTCCCCTCAGGTTGTCCAGGGTGGTCCTGCCATCTAGCATGGATCTGTTTCACTGCCAACTAAGTCTACTTGCTCTCGGTCACTTTGAAAACCACATGCGAACTGCTCACACCACTGGAGCAAAAGAGCAAAAAGCAGAACCCAAAGACTTCATTTGGGAAGGCTCACCGCGAGGGGCGAGGAGGAAGACCTTTGCAATAGGATACATATCTGCGTTCCCCCGTTCCCCTCTGGGTCTGTGAGGCTTAGATCTCTGTTCATTTTTTCCAGGTCCATGGAAAGAAATTATTCCTTAGATTTGATCCAGATGAAGAAATGGAGCCCCCTGGCAGCAGCCCACCGCCAGAGCCTCCACAAAAAGAAGCGCACAAGGAAGGGGCTGTGGACCCAAAGCAGGACGGGGAGCCCAGCGGGCAGAAGACGCTTGATGGATCCTCACAGTCTGCAGAGCTCAACCCCCAGGGAGAGGATGAATCTGAGTGTTTGGAGGGAGACGCCCCTGCAGGAGATGCTGGGAGGTGGCTGCGTGTCAGCTTTGGTTTGTTTGGCAGCGTTTGGGTGAACGAGTTCTCCAGAGCCAAGAAAGCCAACAAGAGAGGAGACTGGAGGGACCCTTCCCCGAGGTAATGGTGTGACCATCTGATTCTCAGGGGCTCTGATAGTCATAGGGCCCTGCTTGATGGGGTTTGGGACTTAAGCAGTGGGGACACACTGAGGACGTCCAGGCCGCCCCCCAGGGCCCTGCTGTCTTGGGGAGAGAGGCCACCTCTGTATCTACTAGTGATAGGAAGTAGACTGTGGTCTGCACGCAGGAGAGGGTTGTGCACCCAGAGGTGGCTGGGAGAAGGGGAGAATTTTCCCAACAAATGTGGCACTTGAGAGTAGACTGTCCCTGAAGAACATTTTATTGCCTGACTCCTGACTTGTGTGCTTTGAGTTTAGGGACAAGATTTTCCCAGTTTTGTTTTAAGTATACTGTTTGTGTGTTTATTTTTTATTGAGATATAATTAACATACAATAGAATGCAGATCTTTTTTTTTTTTTTTTTTTTTTGAGACGGAGTCTCGCTCTGTGGCCCAGGCTGGAGTGCAGTGGCCGGATCTCAGCTCACTGCAAGCTCCGCCTCCCGGGTTCCCGCCATTCTCCTGCCTCAGCCTCCCGAGTAGCTGGGACTACAGGTGCCCGCACCTCGCCCGGCTAGTTTTTTGTATTTTTTAGTAGAGACGGGGTTTCACCATGTTAGCCAGGATGGTCTCGATCTCCTGACCTCGTGATCCGCCCGCCTCGGCCTCCCAAAGTGCTGGGACTACAGGCTTGAGCCACCGCGCCCGGCCGAATGCAGATCTTAAGTGTTCAGCTTGATGAGTTGTTTTGGTTTGTTTTGAGACTGGAGTCTTGCTCTGTTGGCCCAGGCTGGAGTGCAGTGGCACGATCTGACCTCACTGCAACCTCCGCCTCCCAGGTTGAAACAGTTCTCCTGCCTCAGCTTCCTGAGTAGCTGGGACTACAGGTGCGTGCTACCACACCGGCTAATTTTTGTATTTTTAGTAGAAACGGGGTTTCACCATGTTGGACAGGCTGGCTGGTCTGGAACTCCTGGCCTCAAGTGATCCGCCTGCCTCCGCCTCCCAAAGTGCTGGGATTACAAGGCATGAGCCACCATGCTTGGCCCCAGTTTTTAATCTATGAATGTTGAGATTAACATTTTGTGCATAAAACTCTATCTAGGTTTAGGATCCTATGCTCAGTGTCAATTCCCAGAGGAGAAATTGCTGCTCAGAGGGAATGCACGTGCTTAGGGCTGTACATTTGATGGCCGTAGGAAAGTGCTGGTGAGCTGAAATCTCATGAATGTTAGGTCACTTGTGTACTTCTTATCAATTTATCGAAGCCTTTGGACCAAAAGTCTGTTTGGTTTTGTGACGTGTTGCCAGCATTGTTTCAAGTCTGTCCTCCGTCCTTTGAGCTTAATCCATTTGGGATTTGAAATTTGTATGGCGTCAATGGTGGGTATTTTTCTTGGTTGCTCATAGGTTTCCCCTTTTACTAAAAAAAAGGTCCCTTCTACCCCCAGAGAAAGTCACATGACTTCTGTTTTCTGAAGTTTTATAACTTGTAAAAATGTTTAGAACTGTAGTCTTTTTTTTTGTGGCATGATGTAGGTATCATAGGATGCTTTGGGCTTCTGTGGCCCGGAGATTTTGCTCACATCACTGGAAGTTCAGAAGGAGGGTAGGTTTGGGGTTGCAGTTCCGAGGTTCTGGCTTCATGTGATTCTCCTGGCTTTGCACTTTCCACACATTGGTTTTGTTCCTTAGACCAGCAGCAAAAGGCTACTGCAGCTCCAGGATTTTATTCACACCAAAAAATCCAGAAGATGAGAAGGTCATTTTTAGAAGTTCAGATGAGGAAGCTTTTCTTAGAACCTCCAGCAAACCTCTCATCATCAGGAGCCTGCCCTTTGCTGAGTCCTGGATTAGTCACCAGCTGGAGGCGTTGAAATGCTCTCCACGAAGCAGGCTCACCCCTAGGTTTTCAGATATATTGCCATAGAGTGAATGTGTATCATGCCGTTATTTTTAAATCTGTTTACCTGGTTATGTCTCTTTTCTCATTTACATGTTTTATATTTATTTTGCTTTGTCTCTTTTTTCTTTAATAGGCTGACCTGAGTTTTATCTACTTTGTTGGTCTTTGAAATAAATAATAGTAGCTTGCCAGGCATAGTGACTCCTGTCTGTAATCCCAGCACTTTGGGAGGCTGAGACAGGAGGATCACTTGTGCCCAGGTGTAAGAGACCAGCCTGGGCAACATAGTGAAGACCCTGTTTCTACAAAAAATAAAAATAAAATTAACCGGGCATGGTGGTGCATACCTGTAGTCCCAGCTACTTGGGAGGCTGAAGCGGGAGGGTAGTTTGAGCCAGGGAGGTTGAGACTGCAGTGGGCTGTGATTGTGCCACTACACTCCAACCTGGGCAACAGAGCAAGACCCTGTCTCCAAATAAATAAATAAATAAAATTAGCTTTATATATCCTTTCTATATGGAAAGAGTATATGGAGTATTGAAAATATTAGGTCAGGTGTGGTGTCTCACACCTGTAATCCCAGCACTTTAGAGGCCGAGGTGGGTGGATCACCTGAGGTCAGGAGTTTGAGACCAGCCTGGCCAACATGATGAAACCCCATCTCTACTAAAAGTACAAAAAATTAGCCAGGTATGGTGGTATACACCTGTAATCCCAGCTACTCGAGAGGCTGAGGCAGGAGAATCGCCTGAACCCAGGAGGCAGAGATTGCAGTGAGCCAAGATAGTGCCACTGCACTCCAGCCTGGGCGACGAGAATGAAACTCCATCTCAAAAAAAAAACTTATAAGTCAAAAATATGTCTAATATGCCTAGCCTACCAAACATTCTGGCTTAGCCTAACCTCTAACCTACCTTATATGTGCTCAGAACAATTACATTAGCCTACAGTTGGGCAAAATCATCTAACACAAAGCTTGTTTTATAAAATGTTGAATATCTCACGTAATTTATTGAATACTTACTGAAAAGAAAGGTTCTATAGGTACTCAATGTATGGCTTTTACTGAGCATGCATTGATTTTGTACCATTATAAAATCAAAAATTAAAAGTGAACCATTGTAAGTCAGGGATGTCTGTATGTGTATATGATCCGACCGCAGAGTGTGCTCTGACTATATCATGGTAACAGTGTGGGGATGTGTGTGTGTGTGTGTATGATCTGACCACAGAGTGTGCTCTGACTATATCGTGGTAACGATGTGGGGATGTGTGTATGATCTGACCACACAGTGTGCTCTGACTACATTGTGGTAATGATGTGGGGATGTGTGTATGTGTGTATGATCTGACCACAGAGTATGCTCTGACTACATTGTGGTAACGATGTGGGGATGTGTGTATGATCTGACCACAGAGTGTGCTCTGACTACATTGTGGTAATGATGTGGGGATGTGTGTATGTGTGTATGATCCGACCACAGAGTGTGCTCTGACTATATCATGGTAACGATGTGGGATGTGTGTATGTGTGTATGATCCGTCCACAGAGTGTGCTCTGACTATATTGTGGTAACAATGTGGGGATGTATGTATGTGTGTATGATCCGACCACAGAGTGTGCTCTGACTATATCATGGTAACGATGTGGGGATGTGTGTATGTGTGTATGATCCGACCACAGAGTGTGCTCTGACTATGTTGTGGTAGCGATGTGTACATATGACCTGTTCTTTCTTCCCAGGTTGGTCCTGTACTTTGGTGGTGGTGGCTTCCTGGCATTTTATAATTGTCAGATGTCTTGGAGCTCTTCCCCAGTGGTCACACCCGCCTGTGACATCCTGTCTGAGACGTTCCATCGAGGACAAGCCTTAGAAGCTCTAGGCCAGGCGCAGCCTGTCTGCTATACACTGCTGGACCAGAGATACTTCTCAGGGCTAGGTATGACTCATGGGAAAGGGGTGAGTCCACAGAGTTGCTTCATGGAAAAGTCGCTCCTGTGGGAGTCACAAGACCTGAGGCCCACACTAGTTGTGCCAGTGCTGTTGGTCTTGAGGTGCCACTTGCTTAATCTCCTTTGTTTTACTTCCCTTGTTTTCAGACTGAGGGCATTAGATCAGGCAGTTTTTAACTTGTCTGTCGGCTTCAGAATCCACATCCTAACTGTGTCATCAGTTGTGAGCCTTCTGCCAGCAGCGCTGGAACATTGCCTCCTAAAGCGCGGGGTCATGTCTCGGGCACCTCTGTACCCTCCACAGCACAGTGCAGTGCCTGGCACACAGGAGGTGCCTGACCTGTGTCTGTAGGAACTGAAGTCGTGCAGGCTGCTACCAGAGGAGTGAGTGCACGTTCTAAGGGACGCTGCTTTTGGGTGGATGGAGCTCCCCTGCCGGCCAGAGCACAAAGATGACTCAGTCTACATTGGGCTCTTACAAGACACGAGTGAAGAGGAGTTTCCCTCTCTCTGTTGCAGTGGCATGAGCAGTGAAACCGTGAGCATTTCAGGATAGGGAGAAGAGCTGAACAATTTCAGAAATACATATAACAGCTAATTAGCTGGACTATGAGAGCGTGCCATTCTTATTACCCACAGCAGGGGAATAATTGTGCCCCAAATTGGCTGCTGAAGCAATCAGGCAAGTTGGCGGTGACAGAGTCACCTCCATATCCAACATGTGGCTTTGCTGCCTGCTCACCTCCCCTCATGAGGGTCGGAGAAGGCCCGGTGGTGCACCAGGCACTAGCCTTGCATTTTCATGTTAGGACCATGGGAGTCCCTGTGCCCTCAGGAGCAAAGAGCCATCGGAAGTGACTTTTTGGGTATATGTGGCAAGAGCTAATAAAGTAACAGTAGTAATTAATAATGGCCAGTGTTTCCCAAGCAGCTCTGATGTGCCAGGCACACGTTTTTGTCCTTAGTGCTGTTCCATAGGATATGGTTATAGTGGGTTTCCCTTCTTTCAGATGAGGAAACTGAAGCAGAGAACGCATGTCTAGTAAACGGTGCAGCTGAGATGTGAATCCAGGTATTCTGTCAACAAATGCTGGAGAGACCGATGTGTGTAATGAGGAGTATGACTATGAGGCTCTTGGGAAAAGCAAGAATTTCCTTCACCCGCTCACTCCAAACACACACTCACTTGACCTCTGTCACGCTCACAATCTCTCCTTAAGGAGATCATTGTTTAATGTCCCAGCAAGCACAGACTCAGTCCACTGCGAGTTAGGAAAGATTGCTATGAATCCCTGGTGGAGCTGAAAGGGTATGGTTGGAACATTCCAAAGAGAGTTACTGATTCTGGAAGGAGGGATCGAGGCTGGCTTCACAGAGAATGAGGCAGGAGTAGAAAAATCATAAGATATCACCTCCCCAAACACTTTCTACATAACGAGCATTATATTATGCTTGGTATTTCATTTTATTTTATTTTTTGACACAGGGTCTCTCTCTGTTGCCCAGGCCGGAGTGCAGTGGCACAGACACAACCCACTGCAGCCTCAACCTCTGTGGCTCAAGCGATCCTCCCACCTTAGCCTCCTGAGTAGCTGGGACTACAGGTGCATGACACCACGTCTCACTAATTTTTAAAATTTTTGTAGAGACAGGCTCTCACTGTGTTGCCCAGGCTGGTCTTGAACTTGTGGGCTCAAGCGATCCTCCTGCCTCTGCCTCCCGAAGTGCTGGGATAACAGGCATGAACCACTGTGCCTAGCTATGCTTGACATTTTGTTTTTAATTTTTTTTTTTTTTTTTTTTTTTGAGCCGGAGTCTTGCTCTGTCGCCCGGGCTGGAGTGCCAGTGGCTGGATCTCTGCTCACTGCAAGCTCCGCCTCCCAGGTTCACGCCATTCTCCTGCCTCAGCCTCCAGAGTAGCTGGGACTACAGGCGCCCGCCACCTCGCCCGGCTAGTTTTTTTTGCATTTTTAGTAGAGATGGGGTTTCACCGTGTTAGCCAGGATGGTCTCGATCTCCTGACCTCGTGATCCGCCCGTCTCGGCCTCCCAAAGTGCTGGGATTACAGGGACAACCTCCGCCTCCCAGGTTCAAGCGATTCTCGTACCTCAACCACCTGAGTAGCTGGGATTACAGGCAGGTGCTACCATGCCTGGCTAATCTTTGTATTTTTGGTAGAGATGGGGGTCTCACGATGTTGTCCAGGCTGGTCTTGAACTCCTGGCCTCAAGTGATTTACCCGCCTCTGCCTCTCAAAGTGCTAGGATTACAGACATGAGCTACTGCACCAGGCCGACATTTTAAATAATAACAACAGTTAATATTTATTGAGTACTCTACATACCAGCCACTGTGCTCAGCGTTTTTTGGTGAATTCTCATTTACTGCTCACAAAAACCAGGTGAGCCATCCCTGCCTTAGAGATAAGGAAACTGCAGCTAATTGAGACTGAGCAGCTTGCCAGGGTCACGTGGGTAGGATCTGCTTGAGCTGGGATTCAAGTGCAGGCAGTCAGGTGCCCGACCCCTTTTTGATAGCCTGTTTGCCATGACAGGCCATGCATGAGTTTCTTTTTTTTTTTTTTTTTTTGAGACAGAGTCTCGCTCTGTCGCCCAGGCTGGAGTGCAGTGGCCGGATCTCAGCTCACTGCAAGCTCCGCCTCCCGGGTTTACGCCATTCTCCTGCCTCAGCCTCCCGAGTAGCTGGGACTACAGGCGCCCGCCACCTCGCCCGGCTAGTTTTTTGTATTTTTTTTAGTAGAGACAGGGTTTCACCGTGTTAGCCAGGATGGTCTCGAACTCCTGACCTCGTGATCCGCCCGTCTCGGCCTCCCAAAGTGCTGGGATTACAGGCTTGAGCCACCGCGCCCGGCTGAGTTTCATTTCATCTTCACAGCAACCTTAAAGGTAGGAATTGTCAACTCCAGTTTACAGACAGAGAAGCGGAGTCAGAGATCGCGGACCCGCCCAGGGTCCCACAGGACGTGGAAGAGCTGACTTCTGCCGTGCTAACTTTGTGGGTGGTTTCATCGTGCCATGTGTCCTTTCTCCTTCGCTTACCCTCCCCTGCTTTATTTCAGGGAACATCATTAAGAATGAAGTCTTGTACAGAGCTGGGATCCATCCCCTTTCTCTTGGTTCAGTCCTGAGTGCCCCGCGTCGGGAGGCCCTGGTGGATCACGTGGTGGAGTTCAGTACAGCCTGGCTGCAGGGCAAGTTCCAGGGCAGACCGCAGCACACGCAGGTCTACCAGAAAGATCAGTGCCCTGCTGGCCACCAGGTCATGAAGGAGGCGTTTGGGCCCCCAGGTGGGTTCCGGAGGCTCACCTGGTGGTGCCCACAGTGCCAGCCCCAGTTGTCAGAGGAGCCGGAGCGGCGCCAAGTCTCCTAAGGAGCTCGTGGTGCTCTTCATGGAACCTTGGCCCTTGGGGAACCTGATGTCTAAGTGTCCAGAAAGGAGGATGTGGGCAGGGATGGGGTGCAGAGGATCGTGTATGTTGGGGTGCCAGGATTATAATATTCACCTCCCCGGAGTTATGTTGAAGGCAGAGTTTTCATAGGATTAGATTCTTTTTATCCTTTTCCAGTTCAGTGAATTCGTCCTATTGAATTGCATCATAGTGAAAGATGAGAGAAATCGTGATGATGGGGAAGGGGAAACCTCCCAGAAGGCACTGGGGCAAGGAAAAAGAAAGCCTATGGGAAATGGCTGAGCTCCCAACATGGCTTTGCAGATGATGTGCGGTTTTGTTTTTGTTTTGAGACAGGGTCTTGCTCTGTCTCCCAGGCTAGGGTGCAGTGGCGTGATCTTGGCTCACTGCAGCCTTGCCCTCCCAGGCTCAAGCAGTCTTCACCTCAGCCTCCAGAGCAGAATGGGATGACAGGCATGTGCTATGATGCCTGGCTGATTTTTGTTTACTTTTTATAGAGATGGGGTCTTGCCATATTGGCCAGGCTGGTTTTGAACTCCTGCAACTCATGCAGTCCTCCCACTTTGGCCTCCCGAAATGTTGGGACCATGGGTGTAAGCCACTGCGCCCAGCCAGCTCCTGTGTTTTGTTTTTGTTTTGTAACTTTGGTTGATGTTAAGGCCCTCCATTTTGGAAAGCAGGAAAACAGGTTGGTTTTTGGTTTTTTTGTTGTTTTTTTTCTTGTTCCCCTGGAGGATCCAGGGATGAGGATAGAGTGACCTGAGAGCAGTGCTTGGATTCAGCCTCCTGCCGGGTCCTTCCTGCTGGACACAGACACCAAGAGGCTGGGGGTGGAGCAGGGAGCTGCGCCTTCTTGGGGTGCCCAGTGGTCTGTAGAGAAAAGCTGCTTGTTTACTCCTTAAGTCAATGTCTTTGTGACTGTTGATATGTTGAACAATTCAGGAATCAAGGGCTGTGGAGAAACTCCCTCCAGTTGTTGGCAACAGGTGAATGAAGCCAGAGCAGTGACATGAAAATAAAGCTCTCTGTTACTTGCTGTTGTCATCTTTTTTTGATAGTAAAAGGTCTTTAAATAACAGAACTATTCACGGAGGTGGCCTCCAGGGCTTACTGGATTAGCTGAGGAATCTACATAAAAGGAGCAGTGAGAAGAGGTGAGGGCACGCCGGCTCTTCTGCCGCAGGCGAGCAGAGATGGACTGAAGCTCTGTCACCGTGATGTCTGCACAGAGATTTGTGAGAGTGAAACAGAAAACACCGGCTGATGATTCTGGCTTTCCTTTATTCTCACACACGCACGTTCTTGTTTTTTTTTTTTTTTTTTTTTGAGACAGGGTCTCACTGCGTTGCCCAGGCTGGAATACAGTGGTGTGACCATGGCTCACTCCCGGGCTCAGGTGATCCTTCCACCTCAGCCTCCCCAGTAGCTGGGACTACAGGTGTGCACCACTATGCCCGGCTAATTTTTGTATTTTTGTATAGACGGAGACTCGCCATGTTGCCCCGGCTGGTCTCGAACCTCAGGCCTCAAGTGATCCGCTTGCTTCGGCCTCCCAAAGTGCTGGGATAACAGGCCTGAGTCACTGTGCCCCACCTCCTCTGTCTTCAGTGATTGAGAACTATCAACAGTGCGGAGAGCCACTTGATGGCAGACTGAATCTCTTGTACTGAAGGCTCCCCCTGCAACCAGGTGCTCTCCCTGTGTTGAGGGCTCTCTCTCCCTCACCCAGTCCTCACCACTTCGCTTACTTCTTGCACATGATCTACAAAACAACTCATGAAGACAGGTACTCACCCTTGTCCTTATGTTATAGATGAGAAAACGAAAGAGTCTAGAGAGGCTGAGGACCTCGCCTAAGCTCACACAATCAACAAGGGCGAGAGCCACACCTGAGTCAGCTCTGGCTGCCGTAGTGTGCCATAGGTGGGTGACAAACAGCAGACTGTTATTTCTGATAGTTCTGGAGCCTGGGAAGTCCAAGATCAAGGGCTGGCTGACTCAGTCCTCAATGAGGTCACACTGGGGATTAGGGCTTTATATGTGAATTTTAAGGGAACAGAATTCAGTCTGTTGCAGGCTACAAAGGAATTTGGGAGAAAATCCTCAACTTCTCAAAGGCCATCTCCTCCCACTCTTTAAAAAAATGTACAATAGGCCGGGCGCGGTGGCTCAAGCCTGTAGTCCCAGCACTTTGGGAGGCCGAGGCGGGCGGATCACAAGGTCAGGAGATCGAGACCATCCTGGCTAACACGGTGAAACCCCGTCTCTACTAAAAAGTACAAAAAACTAGCCGGGCGAGGTGGCGGGCGCCTGTAGTCCCAGCTACTCGGGAGGCTGAGGCAGGAGAATGGCGTGAACCCGGGAGGCGGAGATTGCAGTGAGCTGAGATCCGGCCACTGCACTCCAGCTTGGGCGACAGAGCGAGACTCCGTCTCAAAAAAAAAAAAAAAAAAAAAAATGTACAATAGCTTATAAAAACTTTACTTTCCCTTCATGAAGTCCTGGATTCAAGAAAAAATGAATAAAACCTCAATTCCAGAATAGATGATGGGAAAATATTGAACAATGGATTTATTTGTATTTAGAAGAGTAGAAGAGCATACTCATGCACTTGTGTGTATATATGCACATATATAAAACATGTAACATTAAAGAATGTGGGCCGGGCATGGTATCTCATGCCTGTAATCCCAGCACTTTGGGAGGCAAGGCAGGTGGATCACCTGAGATCAGGAGTTCAAGACCAGCCTGGCCAACATGGTGAAACCCTGTGTCTACTAAAAATACAAAAATCAGCCTGGTATGGTGGTGGGCACCTGTAATCCTAGCTACTTGGGAGGCTGAGGCAAGACAATCATTTTAACCGGGGAGGCAGAGGTTGCAGTGAGCCGAGATCACGCCACTGCACTCCAGCCTGT
Organism: Rhinopithecus roxellana; assembly: GCF_007565055.1. Taxonomy (NCBI): domain Eukaryota; kingdom Metazoa; phylum Chordata; class Mammalia; order Primates; family Cercopithecidae; genus Rhinopithecus; species Rhinopithecus roxellana. The sequence goes on along the minus strand of NC_044557.1, from coordinate 124,044,584 downwards.
GCCACAGAGTGGGACTCTTATCTCAAAGAAAAAAAAAAATTAAGAGTGTGTGTGTGTGTGTGTGTGTGTGTGTGTGTGTGTGTGTGTACTGAAACGCGCCTTTCTAACCCATATGGCTAGGACAAGACTAGGACTCCAGGCATGAGCTGCAACACATGAGGCTGAGACCATTTCCTGTGAGTTGGTGTCTACAGGACAGTGGGTCCAGGGGCTCCCCGGACCTGGCGGGGACTGGACGCCACAGCCTGCGTGTGGTTTGCTCCAACTGGGATTGGTAGAAAGGAAAAGGCTGTTGTGGTGCTGAGAGGAAGTTGTTGACAAGCCGTGGGGCGGCTGTAGCTGTAGGAGTGGAGAGGGTGAGAGGCGCGGGCCACGGCGGCAGTGGCTCTGTTGGTATCACCTGGCCAACAGTGGGCACCAGGGCGAGAAGGAAACACTGGAGGGGCTCAGCCAGCACTGAGCTGAGCGCTGGCAGAGGCCACCGCCTGGCAGATGGGGAAAGGCAGAGCGGGTGAGCGGGCACTGTGCATCAGCCCCTGAGGCGTGTTGAGCTCGAGCCTGCGACCACCTGTGCTGTGGAGAGGGAGACAACGTAATTGGGGAGCAGGCCTGGCCTCCCACAAGCATAGGCTGGTCTTAGAGGCACCCATGGGGCAGCTTTCCTAGTAGGAGTCAAGATGAGCTGGACAGGCTCACAGTGTGTCATGGAGTATGAGGAAAGGTGCAGGGAATCCGAGAGAAAGCCTTGTAAGTTGAAGGAGCAAGAGAGGAAGGAGAAACCAATCAGTGAGATGGGTCAAAGGTAAGTGGGGAAAGGAAGGTCCAAGGAGAAGCGGGCAGTCGGCATCGTGAGTCATGCAGGGATGAAGGCGGAACGACGGAACAGTGGCCCCTTGGGCTTGGCAGGTGATCCAATTCTAGGTCATGGTGACCTTCAGGAGAGCACTGTGTGCAGAGTGGGAAGGGACCGGGTGGGAGGGAGGATGTGGAATGTGAGGGTGGTCTCCCCTGCAGGAAGTTTGGCTTTGGAGGGGATGAAAATGAAGGGCAGGGATGTTGTGCACATGTACCCTAGAACTTAAAGTATAATAATTATAATAATAAGTAAAGTTTAAAAAGAAAAAAAAAGAAAATGAAGGGCAGGGAGGAATCGCGAGCGAACAAGAAGGAGGGTGTTTGACTGCTAGAGCTGAGTGAAGCAATGCCTCAATCAAAGGAACTTGTTTCTTCAAGCTCTTCTGGCAGTGATTCTGACAGTGAGGTTGACAAAAAGTTAAAGAGGAAAAAGCAAGTTGCTCCAGAAAAATCTATAAAGAAGCAAAAGACAGGTGAAACTTCGAGAGCTCTGTCATCTTCTAACCAGCGGAAGCAGCAGAGATGATAACAAGTTTCAGATTGGGAAAGTGAGGTACGTTAGCGTTCGAGGTTTTAAAGGGAAAGTGCTAATGGATATTAGAGAATATTGGATGGATCCTGATGGTGAAATGAAACCCGGAAGAAAAGAGATTTCTTTAAATCCAGAACAATGGAGCCAGCTGAAGGAACAGATTTCTGTCATTGATGATGCAGTAAGAAAACTGTAAAATCCGAGCCATGTAAATAAAACCTGTGCTGTTCTAGTTGTTTTAATCTGTCTTTTTACATTGGCTTTTGTTTTCCAAACGTTGCTCTCCAAGCTATTGTATGTTTGGATTGCAGAGGAATTTGTAAGATGAATACTTTTTTTAATGTGCATTATTAAAAATGTTGAGTGAAGCTAATTGTCAACTTTATTAAGAAGGATTGCTTTATGTCCACCACCTAGTGCAAAATAAAATCAAGCAATACAATCTTTTTTTTTTTTTTTTTTTTTTTGAGACGGAGTCTCGCTCTGCTGCCCAGGCTGGAGTGCAGTGGCCAGATCTCAGCTCACTGCAAGCTCCGCCTCCCGGGTTCACGCCATTCTCCTGCCTCAGCCTTCCGAGTAGCTGGGACTACAGGCGCCCGCCACGTCGCCCGGCTAGTTTTTTTTTGTATTTTTAGTAGAGACGGGGTTTCACCGTGTTAGCCAGGATGGTCTCGATCTCCTGACCTCGTGATCCGCCCGTCTCGGCCTCCCAAAGTGCTGGGATTACAGGCTTGAGCCACCGCGCCTGGCCCAAGCAATACAATCTTAACTGTTGTGGGCTTTTTTGACCATAAGAGTTGGTACTGTTTAAGGCCAAAAGTAATAGTTTTTATACATCTTTTAATTTCAACTCAGCTTTTACAATAAAAAGGATTTGTATTGCATTGAGTTTATAAACTTTTGGTTTGTGAAATCCGTATTTGATCTGTTCTCTTCCAATCAAATGTCTAGGTTTGTTTGACTTCCACCCCAGTGATTTTTCACTCTTTTTATTTTGTTTACTTCATTTTTTTTAATAAGTTAATCTCTTCATGTTCAGTTTTTACTTCACTCTTTATTCTTTTCCTTGAGTATGTTATGCTTATTTGGAAAGTCAGTGAAACTGTCAAAATGTTATCTTAATATGATACTTATAATTATATGAGAACTACAATCACCAAATCGACTGTATTCAATATTAGCAGATCTAGTTTGATAACATGGCTTGTGTGGAAACTGAGAAGGTGTTTGTCATTACCCATAGTGTTCTGTGTAGTTATTGCTTAGTCTGCAGAAAATAAAGACCTAGATGAGATGTCTGAGTTGCTTTCACTTATTAAACATGTTCACCATGGGATGATGTCTGTAACATCAGATATTGTTAAACTAGAGTAGGATTTAATAAAAATTGTGAAAGCTTACTGGCCTAACACTTTATTTCATAATATTGAGTATGAATTATATGTAGCCAGAGACGTCATGAAGCTTTACTGTTATAGTAGGTAACATGGTTAGTTTGTAGGGAAAAGAGCATATGAGTACATGCTTGTGTATTTTGGCCTTTGCCCCAGTAGAACAGACAGTGGCATTCTAGGCTTGATGTTACTAAGTTTTAGCAGACCCTAGCAAGTGGTTTGTATTTAACCATACCCATGAAGCAGACAGATTGAGGCACAGATTTTAGTGGCTTTGTGGCAGTAAATAGGGCATGGTGTGCCTTAGGAAAAGGATGTGTATAAAGGGAATTATAACTGAAATTAAAGGAGGCAGCAGTGAAGAGGAAATAATTGTCTTCTATATAAATGATATACACATGATATTTTGAGATTTTTATAAGAGCAGTGGAATACAGTTCTAGGTAGAGTAGAAAAAGGAAAGGTTTAAAGACATAAAAGATTCTTGTTGACAATTCATTTTTGGTAGCAAATCTCAAATGAGTACTTGCTATTAAGGGCTGCTGTATCAGAGTTTTGCACTATTTTGCTACCAAGTTTGATTCGTACATCTAAAACATTTTGTAGTTGATTGTCAAGGACTTAATTTGAAAATCATTTGCCAGACCACATAGTTGTCAATTTTTTTTCTAGCAGCTATTCTATTGTATTTTTAAAACATTTTTTAGATGACTTTTTAAAGTATATTTAGCAGTAACCTTAAGAGGTGCAAATTGCTAAAATAAATCTCTTCTTGTAATTTAGCCTTCATCAAATAATAGGTACCAATGTATTAAAAATATGTATTTTTTTTTCCAGCCCCTTGAACCAGAGCAGGTTCAGAGAAACTCCCAAAATTTGTATTTTAGACACGTCATGCTTGATTGGTAACTTCCCTCCTTTTTTGGGGAACATGTTTGTGTCCTATTAACTTAATTGGATAGATTTTTAAGAATTTCTTATTTTTGGCACACAGGGTTGTTAGAATTCAGAACTTGGATTTTTGGTGTAGATGCAGAGAATGATGGGTTCATTTCCTAGGTTTATATGGATTTAGGGGGTGTAGGCATTTTGAAACACTATTAACAGATGGTGCTGAAATCTATTACCTACATGTTTTCTAGCTGTTTAGCATTATGTTAATGAAGCCTCCATATAAGGAGCGTTTCTCTGGCACAGTTGGTAAAATGACTGCTAACTTCATTTAAATGTGTTACTGGATATGTAGTGTACTGAAATTATTAATCCTTTTTTTGTGTATAGGAAAAGAGAACTGGGTTAAAAGAAGCAAATTAACTTGTTCTGAAAAGAAAGTATAGGTTAGTTTTGTTTTCTGTTTAAATTGTATCTCCTTGGTAAGATTTTTTTTCCAAGGCAGAAAGCTTAGCATTTTTAGGCATAGATACCTTACCTTACAATGCCAAAATGAATTTAATTCCAGTACTCAGGTTTTTCCCTTTAACAGACTCTATGCATATCAGGGCTTTCTAATGGGTTTTTCCTCTTTGTTTTTAAAATGTGAGCAGCATTTGACCAATTTCCAGTGCTCTTAGCATTTTACTTAAAGAACAACCACTAAAAAAGAAGCTTTGTAACTTGATTGTCTTTTGCTTTGCTTTGTCAATGCCTAAGAACTTAAGAATACTCCTACCTCATTAGCTACTCAAGATGCTGTGACGATCAAATCTATTCTACATAATGTCTTTAGAAACAAAGACTTGGGTGAAAAAGGAAATAAGTATATTCTGACTTGGCTATTGAGGGGGAAAAAAAGAATTCAGCTGGGCGCGGTGGCTCAAGCCTGTAATCCCAGCACTTTGGGAGGCCGAGACGGGCGGATCACGAGGTCAGGAGTTCGAGACCATCCTGGCTAACACGGTGAAACCCCGTCTCTACTAAAAAATACAAAAAACTAGCCGGGCGAGGTGGCGGGCGCCTGTAGTCCCAGCTACTCTGAGGCTGAGGCAGGAGAACGGCATAAACCCGGGAGGCGGAGCTTGCAGTGAGCTGAGAACCGGCCACTGCACTCCAGCCCAGGTGACAGAACGAGACTCCGTCTCAAAAAAAAAAAAAAAAAAATTCAGTATTAAGTGTTCCTTATAGGAGCTACGTTAGCAGCATACTATAAAATTTTAGTTTGAAATTTTTAAAAAGTACTAATATTTAGGTATCCTGAAATTCTTTGCAGTTTGTTTTTTATGGAAATTAATCCAGTGAAACACTCAAAAGTTGTTTTTTTTTAATGGTGTTTTTCCAGATAAACTCTAGGGTAAATATTCACATAGTCACAAATACGTAATTCTGTAATTGCGAAATACTTGTATGCTTTGTTTTCATACCTCTTCCATGGCGATGTCTGAATATAATACTCCATCTATGAATATTTTAAATGTTGAAATAAAAGTAAGAAATGTGGAAAAAAAGAAAAAGAAAATGAAAGGCAGGGAGGAGAGCAAAGGATGAATATAACGTGAAGGTTTGTGTGTAGTTAGTTCAGGGGAGAAAACCAGGAGAGAGAGAGAAAGCTTACACCAGAGCTGTCACTTAAAGACGACTGGGCTAGGATGGGAAGAGAAAGAATAAGTCCCTAGAAAATTTGCTAAAAGTGAGGCCTTTGGGGTACAGAAGAGTGAGGAGGTTTGTAACAGCTGTAACAGAAACATGATCACTTCGGTTAGAGGGAAGGGCTGTAGAGCCACACGGCAAGCCCAGGGCACTTGTGCATTTCCTGACTTTTCCTGACAGCATCCAGTGGCTTAGGATCAAAAACGAAGACATTGGATGTTGGATTACCCCACAATGGACGTGGACGTTTGTCGGGGTAAGAATGGTGGGAGACCAATGGGGCAAGGAGAAACATTATTTTTTAAAATTACAAACGTCGAAAGAGTCACACAGTAAAGTTTATAGAGTGAAACGTGAAAGAATGACCTTCATCCCTGCCTTAGGAGGATCTCTGGAACAGCCTTGCTAATAGTGTCTCTGACTGCAGTGACTTATGGAAAAACCTAATAGTTGGGAAAATACTGGTATCTAGCAGTTGAGAGTAAGGGTTGTGGTTGGTGCCGCTGGAACTCCGTGGAACGTGTTCCACATGGAAGAGGTGGGGAAGGGGGAATGTGGGCAGGTAACAAGCCACACTCCCATGCTTCTCTCCCAGTGAGTGAGATCTAACTCACCCTGGCAGTAGGCTCTCAGTGGGTTTCAGGTTGGTTCCAAAAGGAGGTAGGGCCTGGTGCAGTGGCTCACATCTGTAATCCTAGCACTTTGGGAGGCTGAGGCAGGAGGATCGCTTGACCCCAGGAGTTCAAGACCAGCCTGGGCAATGTAGTGAGACCCCATCTCTACAAAAAAATACAAAAATTAGCCAGGCATGGTGATGCACACCTGTAACCCCAGCTACTACGGAGGTTGAGGTTGGAGGATCACTTGAGCCCAGGAGGTCAAGGCTGCAGTGAGCCAAGATCATGTCACTATACTCCAGCCTGGGTGACAGAGTGAGACCTCGTCTCAAAAATAAATAAAATTTTAAGATAAATACATAAAAGGAGGTAGGCATGATACAGTGTAAGTGGACTGAAAGAGAGAAGAGGAGATGGTACAGAGACAGCAGGGTGGAACATGACCAGTGGCAGTTATGCCTTTTGGGCCTGTGCCTGTTGCCTGGAAGGAGGAGAGTTTTTTGCTCTACAGGACCGTGAAGGAGGGCATGGAAATATGGGGGGTGGGGGGTGAATCTAGGCTTCCGTCAAAGAAAGGAGAGGCGGGATACTTGGACTTGACAGATTCTAAGGGAAAGATCGGTGTAGCTCATGAGTTGGGGTTTTGAGATAACTGACATTGTGAAAAATGTGGGATTTAATGTAAGCTTTCACAGTGGCTCTAGACACTTCATAAATATTTCTTAAACACCTCCTAAATGCTAGGATTTGGGAATACAAGGATAAACAAAACACAAAGCCAAATCCTATTGTAACGGGAGTGTGAAAAGTGTTTCTGTTAATGGAAAAAGTACTGTGTGAGGATGGGGGATAAGTGACTGGACTGTCCATGTTCTGATTATGCTGTAAGCACTCTGCCAGATACTGTGCAGGCCCAGTGCTTGCCCTTGAGGGGCCACTGTGAGGCAGTGAGACAGACAAGAGATTGTTAGAATACAGAAAGTTCGGGATGGAAAGAGCCACTGAACATGGTAGAAGTACTAGAAGTACTGAGGTCTGTGAAAGTAAAGACCAGCCCAATAAGCCCAAAAAAATGAGGCTCTTGATTCAGAAGTTGCTCAAGCAAGGGAGTTTTGCACTTGGTGGACACTCCGGGGCAGGCAGGGGAGTGGGAAGCTTTACAATGGAAAAGGGGAAGGCTGCAGGGGTGCTCTGATTGAGGCTTCTGGCCTGGGGAGGCTGGAGGCAGCTGATAGAGGTAGGTGTCTTCAGTGATTGGTTTGAGGAGCGTATTTGTCTTTCTGTGGTTGATTCTGAGTTGCAAGAGTCCTGACCATTTGGGGCTGATTGCTGCTGAGACTGTGGTTTTGATGCAGGACAGGCAAGCCCCAAATTGGGCCTTAGCCCATGAGGGTTCTTGGCTTTGCCCAGGAAAGAATTCAAGGGTGAGCCAGTGGTAGGGTGGAAGAAAACAGCTTTATTAAAGAGGCAGTGTGACAGCTCTGTGACTGCTTCTGCAGAGTAGGGCTGCTCCACAGACAGTGTGCTGAAAGCAGCAGCTCAGGACAGTTCTGCAGTCAGAGCTATACCTACTTTTAATTGCATGCAGATTAAGGGACAGTTTCTGAAGACAGTTCTAGGAAAGGGATAGTAACTTCTGGGTTGTTGGGTCATTGCCATGGAAAGGGGTCTTAACGCCAGGGTGTTGCCATGGCAATGGTAAACTGATATGGCACACTGGTGGGCGTGTCTTGTGGAAGGCTGCTTCTGCCCCTCCCTGTTTTAGCTGGTCCTCAATTTGGTCGGCTGTCTAAGCCCCGCCTCTGGAGTCGACTCTCATCTCCTACCTCAGTTTGATTTCCTCAGACTGCTTGCAGCAGTGGTTGTTTAAGCCACAGTTCTGTTATCATATAAGGTCTGGCTGTTGTCCATTTGTATATTCAGCCTCCAAGTGGGCACCTCAGTCAGATTGAGGGAGCTGGATTAGGGTCTCCAACTGTGTCTCTAATAAATAGCACCATCACGTAACACGTCTGTCTCTTCCTCTGCTTGTAAGCTCTTTGGGTGTGGAACCTTATCTTACTCATCTTTGTTTTTCCCGTGTCTGCTGCCACATTGTAGATGTTCAACCAATGTTTGTTGCATTTAAAGAAGAGACAAAGAATCACAGCTACTAGGGAAACTGAGATGGGAAGATAGGAAGAAACTGAGATGGGAAGATAGGAAGAAACTGAGATGGGAAGATAGGAAGAAACTGAGATGGGAAGATAGGAAGAAACTGAGATGGGAAGATAGGAAGAAACTGAGATGGGAAGATAGGAAGAAACTGAGATGGGAAGATAGGAAGAAACTGAGATGGGAAGATAGGAAGAAACTGAGATGGGAAGATAGGAAGAAACTGAGATGGTAAGATAGGAAGAAACTGAGATGGGAAGATAGGAAGAAACTGAGATGGGAAGATAGGAAGAAACTGAGATGGGAAGATAGGAAGATCCTTGGTCCCAGGAGCTTGAGGCCCACCTGGAAAACATAAGACCCTGTCTGTCTCGCACAGAAAAAAAAAGGGGGGGGGGGCGGGGTGAGAACAGATAAAGGAGAGGCCAGGAAACACGAGAAAAGGATGATTCCTGAGGCAGATTCCACCTGACCTGCAATGGAGGCGTGGCAGTGGCTAGGCAAGGAGCAGGAAGTGTATTCCAGGCAGGTGAATTGCTTGGGCCAAGGCCGGATGTGAAGTACTGCAGCCTGTTCGGGGAACAGTAAGTGCTGCTAGGACTGGATCAGGGTGTAAAAGTACAAGAGTGGGTGGACAGGAGGCTGAAATCCCAACAAAGGATGTAGATGCCAAATGGCAAGGGAGTTTTTATTCGATGCCAGAAGGCTTGATTTCCTTTAAATGAATCCATTGATTCAAAGACATTTCCTTTGAGGAATTTAAAATGGAAGGATTATAATCAAGTGTGTGTTTTGTTTTTGTTTTTATTTTTTATTTTTTTGAGACGGAGTCTCACTTTGTCGCCCAGGCTGGAGTGTGGTGTTGTCATCTCGGCTCCCGGGTTCAAGCAATTCTCCAGCCTCAGCCTCCCAAGTTACTGGGATTACAGGCACCCACCACCATGCCCAGCTAATTTTTCTATTTTTAGTAGAGACAGGGTTTCACCTTGTTGGCCAGGCTAGTCTCGAACTCCTGACCTCAAGTGATCCACCTGCCTTGGTCTTCCAAAGTGCTGGGATTGTAGGTGTGAGCCACTGCACCTGGCCCAGTGTGTGTTTTAGACAAATAACTCTACCTGCCATATGGAAAGGACAGGGGAAGTCAACTTCAACATGGTTTGGGAAAGAAGATGTGGCTTAAACCAAGATAGAGCAGAGAGGAAAGATTAAAATGAAAGATACTTGTTTTCTTGGACTCCATAGGACTTGATGAATGATTTTGAAGGATATAAGGAAAGAAAGGGAGTTAGCAATGACACCCAGATTTTGTGATTACAAAACTGAGAGGCTGTTAATGCTATCCACAGGAGAAGCAGATTCAATGGGAGAGAGCTTTAAGGAGTGGGCATGTTAAGTTTGCACTGTTTAGGCGCCATCAAAGAGGAGATGTCCCACATGCAGCTCAATTCAATAAATATTCATTGAGCACCCAGTATGTGCTGGGCACTATTCTAGATGCTTGAGGGGACGTGAGTGAGCAAAACAAAGATCCGTCATCATTGAGCTTAGATTTCTAGTGTTCACTTAAAAATATGATTTATCAATTTAGAAAAGGAGAAGAGACTTTATTTATTCTAAAGGGTTACAGCATGCTTCCAGCTTAGACCAGACAGGCACTTCGAAGGAGAAAGGGTTGAGGTAGGCGCTTTATGCTGAATGGGTTGGCTAAACATACATATTTAACAGGTTACAAGAGGAGCTATGAATATTTATGAAGGTGGACCTGACACATTGAACAAACATGTATGTAATATATGACCCACAGTCACTTTGAGAGAGAGACTCAACATGTGAATGCATTACAATTAGACTGTATATGTCAAAAGGTCTTTTTAGGACAGGACGGTGTCTTGAGTGTACAGTCTTTGTAAACTGGTCAGACCAGTCCACGGTCGGTGGTGTTATCAGCAGAAAGTTACTGAAATCAGTCTCTTGACCAGTCAAAGCCGTAGTTATGGCTGGTGGAACAAGGATTCACTGTCTGGTGGAGCTGCAAGTGTTTTACTATTGCTTATCTCAAGGCCAGTGTTGTTTAGCTGCTGGAGAAAAAGAAGACCCTGTGGCAGTTAGAGCTTAGTTGATTCTTTAAGCGTAGGGGTGCCTGACTTCACCATTGCCTGCACGGCCTTAGGACCTGTTTATAATTGGGTATCTTACTGCCACAGAGTCTGTTCCATTAGTCTTATGATCTCTGTTTTAATGTTAATGCCGGTCAGTTGTGTATGAACTCCAAAAGGGAGGTGGTACAATGAGGGCTGTCTGATCTCCTGTCCCGTTATTTGAAATGCTTGTTCCCGGTGCCTTAAAGAAATAGCACTTGAGCCGGGCGCGGTGGCTCACGCCTGTAATCCCAGCACTTTGGGAGGCCGAGGTGGACAGATCATGAGGTCAGGAGATCGAGACCATCCTGGCTAACACGGTGAAACCCCATTTCTACTAAAAAATACAAAAATTAGCCGGGCATGGTGGCGGGCGCCTGTAGTCCCAGCTACTTGGGAGGCTGAGGCAGGAGACTGGCGTGAACCCGGGAGGTGGAGCTTGCAGTGAGCCGAGGTCACGCCACCGCACTTCAGCCTGGGCGACAGAGCGAGACTCAGACCCCCAAAAAAAAAAGAAAGAAAGAAATAGCACTTGTAGGCAGGGTGCTGTGGTTCACACCTGTAATCCCAGCACTTCAGGAGGACAAGGCGGGTGGATCACGAGGTCAAGAGATTGATACGATCCTGGCCAACACGGTGAAACCCCGTCGCTACTAAAAATACAAAAATTAGCTGGGTGTGGTGGTGTATGGCTGTAGTCCCAGCTACTCAGGAGGCTAAGGCAGGAGAATCGCTTAAACTTGGGAGGCAGAGGTTGCAGTGAGCCAAGATCGCGCCACTGCACTCCAGCCTCGCGACAGAGTGACACTCCATCTCAAAAAAAAAGAACAGCACTTGAAGTCTGGGCGTGGTGGCTTACGCCTGTAATCCCAGCACTTTGGGAGGCCGAGGTGGGTGGATCACGAGGTCATGAGTTCGAGACCAGCTTGGCCAACATGGTGAAACCCTGTCTCTATTAAAAATACAAAAATTACCCAGGTGTGGTGGTGGGTAGGAGGGAGGCTGAGGCAGGAGAATCGCTTGAACCCAGAAAGCAGAGGTTGCAGTGAGCCAAGATTGCGCCACTGCACTCCAGCCTGGGCAACAAGAGTGAAACTCCTTCTCAAAAAAAAAAAAAAAAAAAATAGCACTCGAACATAAATTTAATTTACTCAGCAAGGCTATTTTTACTTCCTGCAGAAAGGGTAACCTTGCCAGCAGTTTTGCCACGAGAGTATACCAAACAAAGGAGAAAGGGTCATTCATAACCTGACACATCCACCCTACTGCTGTGTCCGGTTTCCGTTGTCTGGAATGGGACCTGACTTTCTGTATTTGTCCCGATTGGCTAGCAACTTAGAACTTTTTAAAAGAGAAAAAGGTAGAGAAGAACAAAGGAAGGAGGAAGTAACTTGTGGAATGGTGAGAAAGGTAAAAACACCTTCAAACAAGAAAGAGGAACAGGCTTGCTTGGACCAGTATAAGCGTGCCAGGGCAAATATTTAGGCTAAATTGTGGGAGCTAAGAACATAAAGTACACTGATTTCTTTATCACGGCTAGAAGATATTTAAGAATGTTAGCACAGGTCTTTGAATAAATTTTGCTTCTAAGAGAAGTTACTATTTATTCCTAACTAAATACGGAGGAAAGTCTTTGAAGAGGAACCTCTACTTTACTTTTTACATCATCATGACTGGAAACTAAGTTTTAAAGATTTTTCTGGGGTTCCCTTGGCCAAGGTGGGGAGTGGGAGGGCTGTCCAGTGGTAGGGGCTTAGGATTTTAATTTTAGTTTACACTAGCAAGGGGAAACACTCTGTGATCTAATACATAAGTAAATGATGTATTTACCATAGAATATGGTAAATATAGGCAAGTGGAGCAGGAAAATGGGATCAGCAGTGGTGGAAATGCAGGGGAGGGCAAACAGGTGGGTCTAGATGAGGTGTGAGCAAACTCGAGGGGCACAGGAGTTAGCCAAGCCAGTATCTGGGGGATAGTGCAGGAATAGTGAACAGCTAGACAAAAAGCCCTGGGACTAGAGAAGGTGAAAGCGTAAGAGATGGAGGCCAGAGAGGTAATCTGGGTGGAAGACTACTCATTGCAGCCTCTCGGGATCCCCGTAGGGGCTTTGGCTTTTGCCGGAGAGACCCTGAACGGCTTTGGGCAGTGAACGGACCTGACAAGTTTTTGTTTTTGAGACGAAGTCTCACTCTTGTCCCCCAGGCTGCAGTGCAATGGTGCGATCTCAGCTCACTGCAACCTCTGCCTCCGGGTTCAAGTGATTCTCCTGCCTCAGCCTCCCAAGTAGCTGGGATTACAGGTGCCTGTAGGTGGCTAATTTTTGTATTTTTAGTAGGGACGGGTTTCATCATGTTGGCCAGGCTGGTCTTGAACTCCTGACCTCAGGTCATCTGTCCGCCTTGGCCTCCCAAAGTGCTGGGATTACAGGAGTGCACCACCACGCTCGGCCAGACCGGACAGGTTTTAAGAGGATTACTGGTTGCTGTGTTAAAACAGACTGCAGAATGGCTTAGGTAGCCAGTTTTTTTTTTTTTTTGAGACGGAGTCTTGCTCTGTTGCCCAGGCTGGAGTGCAGTGGCGTGATCTCGGCTCACTGCAACCTCCACCTCCTGGGTTCAAGTGATTATCCTGCCTCAGCCTCCGAAGTAGCTGGGACTACAGGCGCCTGCCACCTGATACCCGGCTTTTTTGTATTTTTAGTAGAGACGGGGTTTCACCATGTTGGCCAGGATGGTCTCGATCTCTTGACCTCGTGATCCACCCGCCTCGGCCTCCCAAAGTGCTGGGATTACAGGCGTGAGCCACCTCACCCGGCCAGGTAGCCAGTGGTTTCTACGGCTGGAGAGATCTAGGATGAGAGAAGTTTCCACCTTTCTGTTACAGGCCCTCTAAGGCTTCAGCTCCTTTTTCTAGGACTAAGCTGGATCTCAAGTAAACACTTTAGAGAGGAGGCAGCTGAAGCTCCAGGAGTGTGCGGGGCTCCCTGGGGCCGGATGGCGGTGGCGGGCAGGAGAGCGGGCTGTGCTGGGGTGTGTTACAGTAAAGACGCCCAGCTTGGCGCGGGGCCAGCCTTTTCACGGTCTTAGGCTCTATGGGGAGCGGCTGCAGAGCTCATGAGTTGGCAGGAGCCAACGAGGCTGGACACGTGGACGACTTATTGACCAAGCGGGGCGCACGCCGGCCGGCACTGCTCTCCAGACGCCGGACCACCGTTGGGCTCCTGCGAACCCTGACCCTGCGGCCTCACGTCCGGTCCCCACGGCGTTCGCACTCCCAGCCGGCGTAAGCCGGAGAAAACAAAGGCCCGGCTCCATCAGGGCACCAATCCCGCTCGTCGGCCTCTTTCTCCGCCTCCAATGAGCTTCTAGGGTGTTGTCACGCCAGGCTCCTTCCGCCACTGATTGGCCGGCGTCTTCCTAGTGCGAGCGGCGCTGGCCAATCAGCACCCGTCAGTCCACCCCGCTAGCCCGCAGGTGGCCACGCTAGCGCCCGAGGCCCGTTGAGTGGGCGGAGCGGCGGGCGGGGCGTCGTCGTGCTGGGCCCGCCTCCTTCCCGGCCAGCCCCGAGCCGCGCCTACTCCACAGGTCCGGCCGGCCGGTGAGAGCCTGGGGACCGCAGAGGTCAGCGCCGCGCCGGAGAGTCCGCCACCTGCGCCAGGATGGAGTTCGTGAAGTGCCTGGGCCACCCCGAAGAGTTCTACAACCTGGTGCGCTTCCGGATCGGGGGCAAGCGGAAGGTGATGCCCAAGATGGACCAGGTGGGCCGAGCATCCCTGCTTCCTGGGTCGGGGACGGCATCAGGGCCTGAGCGGCCGGGCCCGGATCTGGGGCAAGGGGCGCAGCGAGCAGGGCCGACGCCCGGGCGTTCCCGTCCCCCTTACCTCGAGCCTTCCCCACGTCGGGTCCGGGTGGACGCGGCCCTCCTGGCAGGCCTGTCCCTGCCCCCGCAAGCCGCCCTGGGCCTGAGCGGCTTCTGCCTGGTTCCCGGCGGTTGCGCTCCCCGTTTCGTCCCTTCCGTGAGCATCGGCGCTTACCAGTGTTCTAACCCGAGGGTTGCACATCTGAGGCGATGTGGGTGGGTTATGTGGGAGAGGACGAGTGCGTGTTTTGGTAAGCAAAATGAACTATGCAGGTAACATCACATGAACACCCTTTCTGGAATGAAATCTCACTCCTCCAGTTTCACCTCCTCCTCCAGAGCTCTCCCCGCCTTGCTGCCATCCACCGCTTCATCCTCAGCGCTTCCTGAGTTTTAAAATCGCCTATCTACACTTCCGAGTTCTAATGAGTTATCTGTGCGTCTATGGATTAGCTAGGTGGTTGGCGGAAGGTCAGAACTTGGTTTTACTTAACATTTTATCTGCCTCATGCCTGTACTATTTATTAAATGAATGCATAAGAGGTGTTTTTATTTCAACAAGAAAATTATTCTATGCGATTATTGAATGAATAGACACATTCAACCGAGTTCTTCTGGTCTGGACCAGCCTGGCTGATTGCTGTGACATTTTGGGCCAACAGGACGGTAGCAAATGTGACTCAGGCCGAGGCTTGATAGGTGCCTGAACATTGGAGTCTTTCTGTCAGTGTCCATGTGCTTCAGTAAACACACTAGAAAATAAATTTCTGGTTTTTGTCTCCATTAGACTACACCCTCGTTTGGTGTTATCTTTCACATGCTGTCTTTAGGACAGGTACATCCTTCAGCCTATTTGTAGAATATTCAATTTTCTCCATCTTTTCTTTGCCGGTGCTACATTATTTTAATTATTTTGCTGCAGAATAACTTATTATTTGATAGGGCAGATGTCACTTTTTATATTTAGATGTAGCATTCATTTATTTAACAAATATTTGACCACCAGTTGTATATCAGATTGTGTTTTAGGTGCTGGAGATACAACTGTGAACAAGATAGGTGAAGACCTTGCTTTTATAAAACTTACTTTTTAGTGGAAGAGAGACAATTCAAAAAAACAAATGTACAGTTTTTCAGGTGGAGAAAAGCACTGCAGAGGAAGATGCTAGCAGATTGGTTACCTGTTGGGAGGGAAAGTGGGTGGTCATGGTGAGTAGTGAAAGACTTCACAGTATGCTGTTTTTGTACATTTTGATTTTTTTTAAAGTGAGACGAGCTATTCCTTCTAGCTCTGATAATATGGTACAGTAGTATTTGTTTTGTTGTAGTCTTTCTGGGCACTATTTAAATCCCCATGAGCCGTTAAAAAAATAACCGAGTTGTAATTAGGGGAAACAAATTGGAAAATACATTTCCCTTCACTTAACATTATCTTAGTTTCTCTCTCTCCTTTTTTTTTTTTTTTTTTTTGAGATGGAGTCTCCCATCTGTTGCCCAGGCTGGAGTGTAGTGGCGCAACCTCAGCTCGCTGCAGCCTCCGCCTCCTGGGTTCAAGCAATTCTCCTGCCTCAGCCTCCCGAGTAGCTG
This sequence comes from Rhinopithecus roxellana, assembly GCF_007565055.1. Taxonomy (NCBI): domain Eukaryota; kingdom Metazoa; phylum Chordata; class Mammalia; order Primates; family Cercopithecidae; genus Rhinopithecus; species Rhinopithecus roxellana. The sequence goes on along the minus strand of NC_044557.1, from coordinate 124,028,863 downwards.
GGATTACATGCGCCTGCTACCACACCCGGCTGATTTTTTGGTATTTTTAGTAGAGACTGGGTTTCACCATGTTGGCGAGGCTGGTTTTGAACTCCTGACTTCAAGTGATCTGCCTGTGGTCTCTCAAAGTGCTAGGATTACAGGTGAGAGCCACCGCACCCGGCTTTTTTTTTTTTTTTTTGAGACGGGGTCTCGCTCTGTTGTCCAGGCTAGAATGCTGTGGCCTGAACATGACTCACTGCAGTCTTGACTTCCCTGGCTCAAGCCATCCTCCCACCTCAGCTTCCTAATCCTGAGTAGCTAGGACTACAGGCACGTGCCACCAATGCCTGGCTAATTTTCAAATTTTTTTGTAGACACAATGTCTCGCTACATTGCCCAGGCTGGTCTTGAACTCCTGAGCTCAAGCGATTTTCCCATGTCAGCCTCAAAGTGCTGGGATTACAGGTGTGAGCCACTGCACCCAACCAGTTTCTCTCTACAAACTAGGGAAAAAATTTACACTTAGCAGATATTGAGGGCTGATTATTTCTATTGCAGAAGGATTTGGCTATAGAATTTCAGGGTTTAGTAAACTTGATTTATACTGCATTTTTAGGAGCATATCAGTAAATCTAGGGGCATATGCTGCCTGCAAGGTGTGTGGCATCACCCAAAAGCCAAGTGATGGAAAAAGCAGGCTGTTTGTAATCAGGCAGATCTGGCTTCTGTCAAATCTAAATCCTGTTATTTAGACTAGTATATTCTCTGAAGTCTATTATTAACTCCAGTTTCTGACTCTGTTAAGTTAGGTGAACAACCTTGGTAACTTAACCTCTGAGCCACAGTTACTTCATCTGTAAAATTGGGATGTATGTGTGGTCACGATTTTTTAACCACAACTCCCCAACTCTAAGATGGTCTGCAAACGTTTTTTTGTCAATTTGGCTCAAAATCACTTGGCAGCAAAACCTGACTTGAAGTTGAGGCTACATTCATCCCACTTAGTATAAATATTCAAATGTTTTGCTAAAGAAATAATTATGAGATGCTACTTCACACTGACTGGGGTTGTATATGCATTTTATTGCCTATTTTCTAAAACACTAAAAATGCTAAATTCTGCCCCAAGTCTTGCCACAAATGTGTCAGTGGACTGTAGGCCTTTGAGACCTTAAAGGGTTGAGTAAGGATAACAGGCGATGTCCACATTGTGCTTGGCATGAAGTTAGGTGCCTGATAAATGATGGTTATCAATCTGATTATGTAAATTCAGTTCTGAGTTTGTGGTATTTTTCCCCTCCTGGAGAAACCTATTCTATTTTAAAGTGAGGAAGGCTGCATAGAGGGCCGGTAGCTGGTAGCTGTTCACTTGTGGAACTTTCAGCCTGAGGCTGGAGCCCCTTCCTGGGAGTCTGGTCTTGTCCTCCTGACCACCCCACACCCCTCCTCTAAATTCCCTCCATCCCTGTTTTCTCCCACTTGCAAGCTCTTGGGAGTGCCCTGAATCTCAGACTGCAATAGAAAACCCAGGAGGGACAGGCAGCAGTAGCCTGAGCTTTCTTTCTCCCTTAGCTCATGAGAATTAAGAGGTGGAAATTTTTAGTGAGTAGTGTTTTCCATAGTGTGCTTACTAGTTGTGTCTTCCTGTTTTGTTCTTGGTGATTTGAAGAAACTGTTGTTACAAGGAAAGGCACTGAAACAAATAGGTGACAGGAAAAAGAGCAGCAGGGGTACGAGCTGGAGGAGTAAGTGGCTTAGCTTGCTCCCTTTCAGAGTGGAGAGCTGTGTGGGAAGGAGGGATAGTGTTCTTGAAGAGTGTTGGTGTTCAAATCTAGGGGGACTGTGTCTTGGCATTGATTGAAACTCCTGGCTTAGCATCAGCCCCCAAACTCTTGGTTGGACTGAACATGACTTGGCAGTGCAGTTAAAAATACTGCCTGCTGTAGCCTGGTAATGGTCAGGCTATGTGAAGAGCTGATCTGGAGCTCAGTCCAGAGCAGGTATTCTTGTTTCTTTCACTCTGAAATCTTGCCTCCCCATATTTTGAGAGGGAAGGAGTTGGTGAATTGTTTTAAAATACTCGATGAATGTCTTCATTTTTTTCATCACACCTTTACCGAATATGTTTATGTGCCAGACACTGAACTTTACTAATATTAGGGTGCCCAGTAAATATTTGTTTTTACTAATAATTTTTATGGCAATAAAATGACTTTTTCAGAATTATGTGATTTAAAAGATTGACTCTTTTGGCAAAATAATATGTATTCATGATAGGAAATATACACAAATAAAAACAACATAGTTCACTTAAACCCCCCACCAGAGCCCAAGGTTCACTGTTACCATTCTGAAGTGACTGTGGAATTTCCTAGCAGTGGATATGCCATATTTTTTTTAGGAGCATATCAGTAATTTTTAAATTTTTAAATTTTTTTTGAGATGGGGTCTCACTCAGTAGTATACGATATCATAGTTCACTGTAACCTGTATCTCCTGGGCTCAAGTGATCCTCCCACCTCAGCCTCCTGAGTAGCTAGTCTTGAGTAGCTAGGACTACAGGTGGGCGCTACCACGCCTGGCTTTTAAAAAAAATTTTTTTAAAAGCTTTTTTGTGAAGATGAGGTCTCACTATGTTGCCCAGGCTGCCCTCAAATTCCTGGACTCAAGTAGTTCTCCCACCTTGGCCTCCCAAAGTGTGGGATTACAGGCGAGAGCCACCACACCTGGCCCTGTTAGATAAATGATTCCCATCTCTCTCCTAAAAAGAACTGTTGTGAGACTGTCGGGTGAGGAGAGGGAAGTGGGGAATAGGAACCCGCTGTACTTTCGACTCCCTGTGGGCCTAAAACTGCTCTAAAAAATAGTCTATGAAAATAAATACACTATAAACAGCAACTCTTTCTGATATGCTTGCATTTAAAATAAGACTTTTTTTCCCTTTTGGAAAAACACAGTCCTTCTTTGCTTTAGGGAAGAGTAAAGGTCAGTGCACTGCATTCCATTAATTTCGAAGGGAAAGATGAGAAGACAGGAATGGCTGGCTTTCTGGAGAATAGTAGAGGCTTAACAGGTGTCAGAGAAAAACCACAGTTTTCTCTGAAAACAGGTATCAGAGAAAAACCATAGTTGGACAGTGGTAGTAAAACGGCAAAACACAGATTTTATTCAGAACAACGATTGCAGTAAGAGGAGAGAGACCTCGGTACAGAACTGGGCTCCATTCCCAATACAAGGAAAAGTAGGAATTGATGACAGAGGAGCCGGATGTCAGTGGATGGAAAATCATTACGAGGAAACACAGGGGTGAGGATTCTTGCTGAAGGCAGGCCAGAGTTATCATCAGACATCACCTGAGGGATGCAGGGGGATGTGGAACCTGATCAGGTGTCCAGGGTGATCAGATATTGAAGTTGGGGGATTCTGGGCAAATCAATTTAGCAGGATTCTTGGTAAAATTGGGCGATGCAAAGACAGACGCGTTGAGTACAAAGTCCAGGCCTTGTTGGGAAGAGGATTCAGCGGAGCCTGGGTAGAGTTTGGTCTAGGGAGACTCTGTCACTGGGAGGACAAGCGAGCTGCTCGGAAGTGCGCTGGGTTCCCTTAGCGGCAGGTGGGTTCCGTTGAGAAGGGCAAGACCGGGAGGAAGCAGGCGCCAGGTGCCGAAGGGGTGCGGAGCGGGAGACGGGGGCGGGGCTGCGGGCCAGGCAGCGGCCTCCACGTGCGGGGCGGGCCCGTTCTGGGTCGGCCCAGCGCGTATTCGAGTAGAGGGCGAGCCCGTCCCGCCCCTCGTTGGGCGCTTCCCAGATCGGCTCGAGTCTATGGAGGAAAAACTCCGCGGGGTCCGCGATTCCCATGGCCGCAGCCGCCTGCGGCACCAAGGCCATGGCCCTCTTCAAGCGCACCTTGGTGCTGAGTCCCGCCGCGGCGCCCAGGGGCCCGGGCGCAGGCACCGCCCCGCGGGGCTGCTGCTTGCCTCCTGCAGCCTGGCCCTGCAAGGACTGGCCCCGGGGAGAGGGCGGCAGGCTGTGGAGCCGCCTGCCCCAGTCCCACTCCCACTCCTGCTCCTCGACGTCTCCCACCGCCGTGTGTCTTGTCTGCCCGCAGGACTCGCTCAGCAGCAGCCTGAAAACTTGCTACAAGTATCTCAATCAGACCAGTCGCAGTTTCGCAGCTGTTATCCAGGCGCTGGATGGAGAAATGCGGTGAGTGATGGAGGCAGCGCCTCTGGCTTGGAGGAAAGCTTGTCCCGGGAGCTTTCAGTGGTTGGAGGCTACGTTTTGATATAGCGCTTAGCGTTGCAGCCTCGTTGCTGTGGCTTGCCCAGAACATAGCCCTGCCCTATGTGTTTACTTTAGAGCCCTTCCAGGCTCTTTGCCATCTAGTAGTGTCCCTTTGGGCCCAGCCTTTCAGAGAAGGGGGGAGGGGGTGATGTTTATTAACTTTTTTTAGTCCTGACAGCTGAACCTGTCTGTGAGCAGGTCGTGTATTTTCTCGGCTTCTCTTATCCAACTTTACATTTCTATTTCTAGCATATTCGGTTGATTCTTTTGAAGCTATCTCTGTGCAGATTACACGCATGAACTTAACACCAGTTGCCTTTATGTATGATCGTCTTTATACTGAGAAGTTACTGTGTTTTTTGACTTTCTTTTCTATTTGCCAAATAATTAGTTCGGTCTTTTGGTCTCTATAGTTGTTCTGCATTAGTTAAATGCAACTCACTGCTGGGAGTACTAGTGACACCCAACTAGTAGGCTTTTAATTTTTTAATAAACAAACTACAGAAGTTCATTACTCTCATGTAAGAAAGGAAAACTAATGTAAGTTTCGTTAAATATGAAAAGCTTTGGATATCCGTATAGTTCTTTAGAGTTAAGCGTGTAGATGGGTTTAGAAAATGGCGTGGCACAGGTTATTTTAAAATAAAATATATTTGGTTGTTTGTTCCAATATATTAATAGTTTTTCCTTTTTTACAGCAACGCAGTGTGCATATTTTATCTGGTTCTCCGAGCTCTGGACACACTGGAAGATGACATGACCATCAGTGTGGAAAAGAAGGTCCCGCTGTTACACAACTTTCACTCTTTCCTTTACCAACCAGACTGGCGGTTCATGGAGAGCAAGGAGAAGGATCGCCAGGTGCTGGAGGACTTCCCAACGGTGAGTGGGGTTACGCATCTTGTCGACTGACCGTTGTGTTCATAATTGCTAATGTGCCTATCCGCTAGCCTGCATACCTATGGAGAAAGGTAAAATAGGCAGTCTGAGGGCAGCATAATGTGATGGTTAAGAACCCTGGTAGCCAAGACTCTGGAGCCAGGCTGCCTGGGTTGGAATCTCAGATCTCCCACTTACTAAACTATTGGTTATTTGCAAAGCCTCTCTGTACCTCAGTTTCTTCGTCTATAAAATGGGGTAATAATAACACCTACCTCATGGTATTCTGAATATTCAAAGAATTAACATAGGTAATGCTCTTAGAATGTTAGTTACTGCTGTTATTATCAGTATTGGAAGTCCAGTGTTTCTTCCTGTGGGAAGATGCACTCACATTTTAGTGTTGTAAAAGATTCTCAGGCTAGCTTACAAAAACCTGCTGACTGTATAATGCAGCCTACCTGTGTGACACCACTGGCCTCTTGACTACCCTGAGCCTGGTAGCAAGGGACTGTTGCTCAAGATGGGTAGCAGCCTGGCATAGGGGGTGGTGTCTGTTAGCAGCTAGGGTGAGGATTGAGAAGCAGGGTGAGCCTCTGTCACTTCACCTGTGATCCTGGGCAAATTCCTTATCTGCTTTGTGTCTCCATCTCCTCATTTGTAAAGTTAGAACTGAGAGGATTGAGTAATTTCACATGTATAAAGTACTTAGTGCCGGTACAGAGTAAGTGTTCTGAAAATATTAGCTATTTGGTCTATTTTGTTGGGGTAAAGTGGGTTATAGTTAAAATCCTAAGCTTTAAAAAGTCCCTCAAGTTTATGTGGACATCTGACTAGGTCCTACTCTCCTAGAATTCGCATGTCTTGAATCACATAAATAACTGCTTCTTCCATATCTTATAAATAAAAGTTTGATTTGGCAAAGTCACATGTTCTGTAATGGCCCAAAGAAGCCCTTTTTATCCACAGTTGCCAGAGCTTTTGGAGAACATTCCTTATGTTACTGAAAGAAACCTAATCTTTATCTGAGTTGGGAGGGAGCTAAGTGGACAGATGGAGAGTCCTCCGCCAAAGAAACGAATCTTTGATTCTTCTGCATAATGGGACAATATTAAAAAAAAAAAAAAGAATATTTGGGGAAGACTGTTTTGGTGCAAAGGCTATTTCAGATTGCTGAGATCAGACCTTCAGTACCAAAGCCCAAAATATAGTACAACACGACACAAATGAGAAGAAAATATCTGAAGAATAATTCGAGTTTATACAGTACAATTCAAAAGAAGAAAGAAAATTTATGACGAGTAACTGGGTGAGAATTAGAGCTGTAACCCTGGGAAGGTCCTGGTGATTTGGCTCTCACAGGACACCTGATGACCAGAGGATGGATTTCCTTTGATGGGAAATCTGTGACCATTATTTGATGGGACTCTGAACTCTGCTGAAGCAGAGGAAGTAGTCATACCCCATTTATAATGGAAGCACATTCTCACTTAGAAACAACTAATATTATTCTAGCTGGACCTAGCCTGAAATTCCATAGTCACTTCAGAATGGTAACAGTGAACCCTGGGCTCGCGGCGGCGGTAGGGTGGGGTGGGGGGTGTTAAGTGAACTATGTTGTTTTTATTTGTGTATATTTCATATCATGAATACATATTATTTTGTCAAAAGAGTCAATCTTTTAAATCACATAATCCTGAAAAAGTCATTTTATTGCCATAAAAAAACAGCCAAATTACTTTTGACTTGAGTAGAGTCATAATAATGAAAACATTTCCGGGGCAGGGGGTAAATGTCTTAGGTATTGCGTAAGTCAAGGCAGCGCTATCCACTCAGCAAAAGTGAAAGAATATGAAAGTGTGTGAATGCTAACATAATTTTGGGGAATATCACTAGCAAATTTCCAGATGATATTCCAATATGTTTGTAAAACTTCAGTGTCTTCCTTTGTTCATACAGTGTTCCAGTGGAAAAATAATGCTTAGTTCTGGAAGGTTTCAGATGTGAACACTGAACTGATCGTTTTCTCTTTTGGGTGGTAGAGTTAGAGATGCAGTCCTCGCGAAAGCAGAGTTGCCCTGGGGAGAGTAAAAGGGAGCAGAAAGCGCAAGCCAGGCCACTGCTATTTCCGCTGTTGTTAACCTTTTGTATCCTTTGTGAATATAAAGATGTACTAAGTGGTGTGTTTTGTGTGCATATATAATTTGAAGCTCCTTGAATTATAGGTCCCTCCAGTCTGATTCAGCTTGAGATGGGACTGTATGGGAATTAATAGTGCCTTGTCTCCTTAAGGAATGATTTGTATATGTGCTGATGTGGCCCAGCATCTCTTTGAAACCAGTTGTGTGGGGCTAGACCTGCAATCAGCTTTTGGCTAAGAGGTCCCAGGATAGAACAAGTAGTGTAAAAGAGGACTAATAGCTTGGCCTCACTCACACAGTACTGCTGTTACACTTGGGCAAGTGGAACTCCTCACTTTAGAGGGCCCCATGGGGTGAGGGGTCACTGGGGCCATGGGAAGGTGCTTATTCAGCTCTCATGGGCTCACCTACACCACGTTCTGGACATGTGGAGTTCCTTGCCCCGAATCCCTGAGCCCATGTCTGCATCCACACAGTCTGTTTCCTAAGGTCTGTCCATCTCCTCCAGGTGGGAATGTGCCACCACTGACTGTGCCCTTGGGCCTGAGTGATGGCCCAGGGCTGTGTTGGGGAGTGTGGTAGATGGATCCTGGCACTAAGGGCTGGGATATCCTCTCAAATGAATGTGAGGTGCCTCCCATGCTGGAGAGAGCGGGATTCAGGAAGCAGTGGAAGGGAAGAGCCTGGGATATGAGGATCAGCTGTCTGTGTCCTGTTGCCTTTTGGAATAAACCTCTGAGGGACTAAGAATTTTAAATTCAAACCTGAATCAACCAGGTTGTTATGAAGATATGTTTGTCAAGGCAGGAGGATAGAATATATTTTATTTAACAAGTCGTTAACTCGATTGATCATTTAAAAATTTTTAGCTACATGTAGTAGGCCTCCGTTTGTCCTCTTATCCCAGGCCTTGCAGAATTTAGGAATAAGCCTCAATACAGTGTTCTAACCAAGTGACCTCCATCTCGATGTACAGTAGATTGAACCTGATGCTTTATACTTTAGTGATCATTAGTTGGTACCAGTTCAAGTCAGGCTTTCTAGAACTCTCATTGTATATTAGGGGTTCGATTAGAACACAGTCATGCATCACTTAATGAGTGGCTCAGGATACATTCTGAGAAATGCATTGATAGATGATTTCATCATTTTGCGAACATCATAGAGTGTACTCACACATACCAAGATGGCATAGCTACTACACACGTAGGCTCTGTGGTACAGCCCATTGCTCCAAGGCTGCACACCTCTACAGGACGGTACTGTACTGAATGCTGTAGGCAATTGGAGCACAGTGGTATTTGTGTCTTTAAACATAGAAAAGGTTTAGTAAAAATAGGGTGTTACAATCTTAAAGGACCAACATTGTATTTGCAGTCGTCGTTGACTGAAACATCATTATACAATACATGACCACATATCTTTCTCAGCTGGTACTAGTGGAAAGCTAGAAAGCTTAGAACTCTACCTGTAAACATAATTTAAGTAATAATACAGCCTTATTTCCTTATTTTTAAATGATAATAGCGATAATAGCATTCATTTACTGAGCAATTTACTATGAGTTAGTTGCTAAATATATTTCATTGTTAATTTACTCTTTGTATTATTTTATCTACAACATCATTTAACAGGGAAATTACCTAGTACATAACATACTGTTATTATTTACATTTTATGTAGATGAGGAAACTGAGGCACAGAGAAATTAAGTAGTTTGCTTAGGATTACCTGTAAAGTTAAGTGGCAGAATCAGTGAATCTGCAAGGTCTGGCTTCAGATCCCTTGTGCTTAGTCAGTGGCATACTTTACTGCCACTTTAAAAAAAAAATGGTTGAAAACACAAAGCCAACAAACCAAAAACAGTTTAAACCTAGGCAAAGATAGAGCCACCCAGTGTTTTGATCACAGCACTCCTAAGGTTTGTAATCAGAGGAGTTTGTATTTGTGTTCCCTGCTACTCTTACCTCCTGTGTAGGATTTGGCCCTTTCTCCATCATCCCTGTGGAATTGCTCTAGCACCTTCCTTCTTGTACTTGGAGTCACCAGAAAGTGATCTGAGAACATAGAAAACTACTGTGTTGTGGAACAGAATTACCTGGCAGGGGAAAAAGCCCTCCTGGCTCAATTCACATGTGAGGGCTTATTGTTGTACCCAGGGAATATACAAAACTGGGCACTGAGTGTGGAGTCAGCAGAGCCCTGTCCGTCCTCTGGGTTTCTGGGAAAAACCATAGGGCTCTTCATTGTCACTTTCTCCTGTATGTTTTTGTTTTTACTTTTGGAACTGTACAATTGTATAATAAATACCAAAAGTTGTTGGAAGGATCGGTCAAGTTCAGAAGTGAAAGTGTTTTGGAGGAGTCTAAGCTCCTCCCCACTCTCATTGGCCTTTCCTCTCTAATAAATAGAACTGGTCTAGCCAAGGATCTGTGGAAGGAGCAGAGTCCTATGGAGATTCAGGGATTCTAATAACCTCTTGTTGAATCACTAGTTTGTTTCAGCCACAAGAAGGAATTATCCTTTGGCATTAGCTTGAACAGCTGTTCTGCAAAGAACAACTTTTTGGAAACAGTTCTGGAAAGACCAGATTGATTTGATTGATTTGATTTTTTTTTTTTTTTTTATGGGAGGAGCATGGGGATGTTGACAGTTGATGTTAATCAGAAATCCTAAATTATGTGAATTCCTGGTGCTTTGCAATCAGCCGGCCACCTGGTTTCCTCTGGGCCCTTAATTTTGGGTGTTTTCCGAGGACGTTTTTCTAACTTTTCCATAAACACAGACCGAGTATATTGCACGCTTTCAGTGTTTAACCACATCTCTCCACTGTTGGCAGTATTATATATAGGCTCTCATGTTTTGTTTTAAGACTTCCCATGGTGTTTTTATATTGTATTTTGTCAACCTATAAACAATTCTTTGAAGTTAAAACACGACATTTGGGCAGTAACAATAAATTTTAAAAACATCACTTCAACTTTTCTGCATTAGGGCTTGGACTATGGAAAAAGTATTGGGCAGCATGCCTCATATTGAGTTGTTTAATGAATGTAAAAGTATAGCCTTAATAGTGAGAGAGACTCTATAGCTTCATAATATAAATTGGGTAACTAATGAGATGAAATGATTGGCAGATCTGCTCACTAGAATCTAAGCTCTTCGAGGGTCTGAGTTTTTTTTTTTTCTTTCTTTTTTTTATTATTTTACTTTTAAGTTCTAGGGTACATGTGTGCAACTTGCAGGTTTGTTACATAGGTACACATGTGCCATGTTGGTGTGCTGCACCCATCAACTTGTCATTTACATTAGATATTTCTCCTAATGCCATCCTTCCCCAGCCCCCGCCCCCCAAACAGCCCCTGGTACGTGATGTTCCCCTCGCTGTGTCTACGTGTTCTCATTGTTCAACTCCCGCTTATGAGTGAGAACATGCAGTGTTTGGTTTTCTGTCCTTGTGATATTTTGCCAAGAATGATGGTTTCCAGCTTCATCCATGTCCTTGCAAAGGACATGAACTCATCCTTTTTTATGGCTGCATAGTATTCCATGGTGTATATGTGCCACATTTTCTTTATTCAGTCTATTATTGATGGACATTTGGGTTGGTTCCAGGTCTTTACTATTGTGAATAGTGCCAGAGTAAACATACGTGTGCATGTGTCTTTATAGTGGCATGATTTATAACCCTTTGGGTATATACCCAGTAATGGGATTGTTGGGTCAAATAGTATTTCTAGTTCTAGATCCTTGAGGAATTGCCACACTGTTTTCCACAATGGTTGAACTAATTTACACTCCCACCAACAGTGTAAAAGCATTCCTGTTTCTCCACATCCTCTCCAGCTTCTGTTGTTTCCTGACTTTTTAATGATCGCCGTTCTAACTGGTGTGAGATGGTATCTCATTGTGGTTTTGATTTGCATTCCTCTGATGACCAGTGATGATGTGCATTTTTTCATATGTCTGTTGGCTGCATAAATATCTTATTTTGAGAAGTGTCCGTTCATATCCTTTGCCCACTTTTTGATGGGGTTGTTTGGTTTTTTCTTGTAAATTTGTTTTAGTGTTTTGTAGATTCTGGATATTAGCCCTTTGTCAGATGGATAGATTGCAAAAATTTTCTCCCATTCTGTAGGTTGCCCGTTCACTCTGATGATAGTTTCTTTTGTTGTGCAGAAGCTCTTTAGTTTAATTAGATTCCATTTGTCTATTTTGGCTTTTGTTGCCATTGCTTTTGGTGTTTTAGTCATGAAGTCTTTGCCCATGCCTATGTCCTGAATGGTATTGCCAAGGTTTTCTTCTAGGGTTTTTATGGTTTTAGGTCTTACATTTAAGTCTTTAGTCCATCTTTAGTTAATTTTTTATAAGGTGTAAGGAAGGGATCTAGTTTCAGCTTTCTACATATGGCTAGCCAGTCTTCCCAGCACCATTTATTAAATAGGGAATCCTTTCCCCATTGCTTGTTTTTGTCAGGTTTGTCAAGGATCCGATGGCTGTAGATGTGTGGTGTTATTTCTGAGGCCTCTGTTCTGTTCCATTGGTCTATATATCTGTTTTGGTACCAGTACCATGCTGTTTTGGTTACTGTAGCCTTGTAGTATAGTTTGAAGTCAGGTAGCGTGATGCCTCCAACTTTGTTCTTTTTGCTTAGGATTGTCTTGGCTATGCAGGCTCTTTTTTGATTCCATATGAAATTTAAAGTAGTTTTTTTCTAATTTTGTGAAGAAAGTCAATGGTAGCTTGATGGGGATAGCACGGAATTTATAAATTACCTTGGGCAGTATGGCCATTTTCACTGTATTGATTCTTCCTATCCATGAGCATGGAATGTTCTTCCATTTGTTTATGTCCTCTTTTATTTCGTTGAGCAGTGGTTTGTAGTTCTCCTTGAAGAGATCCTTCACATCCCTTGTAAGTTGGATTCCTAGATACTTTATTCTCTTTGTAGCAATTGTGATTGGGAGTTGACTCATGATTTGGCTTTCTGTCTGTTCTTGGTGTATAGGAATGCTTGTGATTTTTGCACATTGATTTTTGTATCCTGAGACTTTGCTGAAGTTGCTTATCAGCTTAAGGAGATTTTCGGCTGAGGTGATGGGGTTTTCTAAATACACAATCATGTCATCGGCAAACAGACAATTTGATTTCCTCTTTTCCCAATTGAATGCCCTTTGTTTCTTTCTCTTGCCTGATTGCCCTGGCCAGAACTTCCATTACTATGTTGAATAGGAGTAATGAGAGGGGGCATCCCTGTCTTGTGCAGGTTTTCAAAGGGAATGCTTCCAGTTTTTGCCCATTCAGTATGATATTGGCTGTGGGTTTGTCATAAATAGCCCTTGTTATTTTGAGGTATGTTCCATCAATACCTAGTTTATTGAGAGTTTTTAGCATGAAAGACTGTTGAATTTTGTCAAAGGCCTTTTCTGCGTCTATTGAGATAATCATGTGGTTGTTGCCATTGGTTCTGTTTATGTGATGGATTATGTTTATTGGTTTGCATGTATTGAACCAATCTTGCATCCCAGGGATGAAGCTGACTTGATTGGGGTGGATAAGCTTTTTGATGTGCTGCTGGATTAGATTTGCCAATATTTTATTGGGATTTTCGCATTAATGTTCATCAGGGATATTGGCCTAAAATTCTCTTTTTTTGTTGTGTCTCTGCCAGGCTTTGGTATCAGGATGATGTTGGCCTCATAAAATGAGTTAGGGAGGAGTCCTTCTTTTTCTTTTGATTGGAATAGTTTCAGAAGGAATGGTACCAGCTCCTCTTTGTACCTCTGCTAGAATTTGGCTGTGAATCCGTCTGGTCCTGGACTTTCTTTGGTTGGTAGGCTATTAATTATTGCCTCAATTTCAGAACCTGTTATTGGTCTGTTCAGAGATTCAACCTCTTCCTGGTTTAGTCTTGGGAGAGTGTATGTGTCCAGGAATTTCTCCTTTTCTTCTAGACTTTCTAGTTTATTTGCGTAGAGGTGTTTACAGTATTCTCTGATGATAGTTTGTATTTCTGTGGGGTCGGTGGTGATATCCCCTTTATCATTTTTTATTGTGTCTATTTGATTCTTCTCTCTTTTCTTATTAGTCTTGCTAGCGATCTATCAATTTTGTTGATCTTTTCAAAAAACCAGCTTCTGGATTCATTGATTTTTTTGAAGGGTTTTTTGTGTCTCTATCTCCTTCAGTTCTGCTCTGATCTTAGTTATTTCTTGCCTTCTGCTAGCTTTTGAATGTGTTTGCTCTTGCTTCTCTAATTCTTTTAATTGTGATGTTAGGGTGTCAATTTTAGATCTTTCCTGCTTTCTCTTGTGGGCAGTTAGTGCTATAAATTTCCCTCTACACACTGCTTTAAATGTGTCCCAGAGATTCTGGTATGTTGTGTCTTTGTTCTCATTGGTTTCAAAGAACATCTTTATTTCTGCCTTCATTTCATTATGTACCCAGTAGTCATTCAGGAGCAGGTTGCTCAGTTTCCTTGTAGGTGTGTGGTTTTGAGTGAGTTTATTAATCCTAAGTTCTAATTTGATTGCACTGTGGTCTGAGAGACAGTTTGTTATAATTTCTGTTCTTTTACATTTGCTGAGGAGTGTTTTACTTCCAATTATGTGGTCAATTTTAGAATAAGTGTGATGTGGTGCTGAGAAGAATGTATATTCTGTTGATAGGGGATGGAGAGTTCTGTAGATGTCTATTAGGTCTGCTTGGTCCAGAGCTGAGTTCAAGTCCTGGATATCCTTGTTAACTTTCTGTCTCATTGATCTGTTGTCTGATATTGACAGTGGGGTGTTAAAGTCTCCCATTATTATTGTGTGGGAGCCTGAGTCTCTTTGTAGGTCTCTAAGGGCTTGCTTTATGAATCTGGGTGCATATATATTTAGGATAGTTAGCTCTTCCTGTTGAATTGATCCCTTTACCATTATGTAGTGGCCTTCTTTGTCTCTTTTGATCTTTGTTGGTTTAAAGTCTGTTTTATCAGAGTCTAGGATTGCAACCCTTGCTTTTTTTTTGCTTTCCGTTTGCTTGGTAGATCTTCCTCCATCCGTTTATTTTGAGCCTGTCTGTGTCTTTGCACGTGAGATGGGTCTACTGAATACAGCACACTGATGGGTCTTGACTCTGTATCCAGTTTACCAGTCTGTGTCTTTTAATTGGGGCATTTAGCCCATTTACATTTAAGGTAATTTTTTATGTTTGAATTTGATCCTGTCATTATGATGTTAGCTGGTTATTTTGCCCATTAATTGATGCAGTTTCTTCATAGTGTTGATGGTCTTTACAATTTGGTGTGTTTTTGCAGTGGCTAGTACTGGTTGTTCCTTTCCATGTTTAGTGCTTCCTTCAGGAGCTCTTGTAAGGCAGGCCTGGTGGTGACAAAATCTCTGAGCATTTGTTTGTCTGTAAAGGATTTTATTTGTCCTTCGCTTATGAAGCTTAGTTTGGCTGGATGTGAGATTGTGGGTTGAAAATTCTTTTAAGAATGTTGAATATTGGCCCCACTCTCTTCTGGCTGGTAGGGTTTCTGCCGAGAGATCTGCTGTTAGTCTGATGGGCTTCCCTTTGTGGGTAACCCGACCTTTCTCTCTGGCTGCCTTTAACATTTTTTCCTTCATTTCAACCTTGGTGAATCTGACAATTAGGTATCTTGGGACTGCTCTTCTCAAGGAGTATCTTTGTGGTGTTCTCTGTATTTCCTGAATTTGAATGTTGGCCTGCCTTGCTAGGCCTGGATAATATTGTGAAGAATGTTTTCTAACTTGGTTCCGTTCTCCCCATCACTTTCAGGTACACCAATCAAATGTAGATTTGGTCTTTTCACATAGTCCCATATTCAGGTACACCAATATTCAGGTACACCAATCAAATGTAGGGTACACCGTATGCAGGTACACCAATCAAATGTAGATTTAGTCTTTTCACACAGTCCCATATTTCCTGAAGGCTTTGTTCATTTCTTTTCACTCTTTTCTCTCTCATCTTGTCTTCTTGCTTTATTTCATTAATGTGATCTTCAGTCACTGACATCCTTTCTTCCACCTGATCGAATCAGCTCTTGAAGCTTGTCTGTGCTTCACGAAGTTCTCGTCCTGTGGTTTTCAGCTCCATCAGGTCATTTAAGCTCTTCTCTAACTGGTTATTGTAGTTAGCCATTTGTCCAACCTTTTTTCAAGGTTTTAAGCTTCCTTGTGATGGGTCAGAACATGCTCCTTTAGCTGGAGAAGTTTGTTATTACCAACCTTCTGAAGCCTACTTCTGTCAGTTCCTCAAACTCATTCATCCAGTTTTGTTCCCTTGCTGGCGAGGAGTTACATTCCTTTGGAGGATAAGTGGTGTTCTGGTTTTTGGAATTTTCAGCATTTCTGCTCTGATTTCTCCCCATCTCATCTGCCTTTGGTCTTTGATGGTGCCGACCTATGGATGGTGCTGACCTATGGATGGGGGCCGACCTATGGATGGGGGCCGACCTATGGATGGTGCCGACCTATGGATGGGGCCGACCTATGGATGGGGCCGACCTATGGATGGGGGCCGACCTATGGATGGGGGCCGACCTATGGATGGTGCCGACCTATGGATGGGGGCCGACCTATGGATGGGGGCCGACCTATGGATGGGGGCCGACCTATGGATGGTGCCGACCTATGGATGGGGGCCGACCTATGGATGGGGGCCGACCTATGGATGGGGGCCGACCTATGGATGGGGGCCGACCTATGGATGGGGTTTTGTGGACGTCCTTTTTGTTGATGTTGATGCTGTTCCTTTCTGTTTGTTAGTTTTCCTTCTAACAGGTCCCTCAGCTGCAGGTCCGTTGGAGTTTGCTGAAAGTTCACTCTAGACCCTGTTTGCCTGGGTATCACCAGCGGAGGCTGCAGAACAGCAAATATTGCTGCCTGATCCTTCTCTGGAAGCTTTGTCCAAGAGGGGCATCCACCTGTATGAGGTGTCTGTTGGCCCCTACTGGGAGGAGTCTCCCAGTCAGGCTACATGGAGGTCAGGGACCCACTTGAGGAGGCAGTCTGTCCATTATCGGAGTTCGAACACCATGCTAGGAGAACCACTGCTCTCTTCAGAGCTGTCAGGCAGGGACGTTTAAGTCTGCAGAAGCTGTCCGCTGCCTTTTGTTTAGATATGCCCTTCTCGCAGAGGTGGAATCTAGAGAGGCAGTAGGCCTTGCTGAGCTGTGGTGGACTCTGCCCAGTTTGAGCTTCCCTGCTGCTTTGTTGACACTGTGAACATAGAACTGCCTACTCAAGCCTCAGCAATGGCAGATGTGCCTGTCCTCGCCAAGCTCCAGCATCCCAACTTGATCTCAGACTGCTGTGCTAGCAGCAAGCAAGGCTCCGTGGGCATGGGACCCGCCAAGCCAGGCACTGGAGGGAATCACCTGGTCTGCCAGTTGTGAAGACTGTGGGAAAAGCGAAGCGTAGTATTTGGGTAGAGGTGTACTGTTCCTCCAGGTACAGTCACTCACGGCTTTCCTTGGCTAGGAAAGGGAAATCCCCCGACCCCTTGCGCTTCCCGGGTGAGGCGATGCCCCGCCCTGCTTCAGCTCGCCCTCCATAGGCTGCACCCACTGTCCAACCAGTCCAAATGAGATGAACCAGGTACCTCAGTTGGAAATGCAGAAATCACCCAGTGTCTGCGTTGATCTTGCTGGGAGCTGTAGACCAGAGCTGTTCCTCTTTGGGCATCTTGGAAGCAACTCCAGGTCTGAGTTTCTGTTTGTGTCCGTGATATACATCCCCAGTGCCTAGAATGATACTTGTTACATAGGTAGTGCTTGATCCATGTTTGCATAAAGGAATCTTTCTCATCATGAGGTTTGTCTAAACAAGCTGTTCTCCCTAAAATTCTTGTACTCAGCGTTATGTTGAAGCATCTCGTTATACATTGGAAAGATGAAGTGTGTAGTGGGACTTTGAAACTTCTTTTTAATCTAGAAACGTTAGCATTTTTAGACCCTTCTATTATAATATTTATAAAATTTATGCTATAATAAGAAACATGAGGCTGGGCACAGTAGCTCACACCTGTAATCCCAGCAGTTTGGGAGGCCAAGGCTAGTGGATCATGAGGTCAGGAGTTTGAGACCAGCCTGGCCAGCATGGTGATTCTAACAGGTCCATTTCTACTGAAAGTACAAAAATTAGCTGGGCGTGGTGGTGCATTCCTGTAATCCCAGCTACTCGGGAGGCTGAGGCGGGAGAATCATTTGAACCCGAGAGGCGGAGTTTGCAGTGAGCTGAGATGGCGCCATTGCCCTCCAGCCCGGGCAACATTGCGGGACTCCATCTCAAAAACCAAAACAAAACATGTATGACCTAAATTAGGCTTATAGATGAACCATTGCAGAGTGATAATTAATTCCACCGTTGTTTGCCTTGTGATCTTTGGTGCCATGTCTGCACATATTTCATGATGTCTGTGTTTTTACGGTTTCTATTTCAGATCTCCCTGGAGTTTAGAAATCTGGCTGAGAAATACCAAACGGTGATTGCCGACATTT
This sequence comes from Rhinopithecus roxellana, assembly GCF_007565055.1. NCBI lineage: Eukaryota > Metazoa > Chordata > Mammalia > Primates > Cercopithecidae > Rhinopithecus > Rhinopithecus roxellana. The sequence continues at coordinate 124,011,068 of NC_044557.1, read as the reverse complement.
GCCAGAGAATGGGAATTGGGATGGCAGAATTTTTGGATAAGCATGTGACCTCTGAACAGGAGTGGGACAAGGTCAGTCTTGTAAAACAGTGTCTGTGTGTGATGTATTACACACAGCTAGCAATCCTCACAGTGAAGCTCAGAACAAGAAAAGTTGTTCACTAGTTCCAGGCCCTCTGGTTTTACAATTCATCTGTTCAGGTTGAATGTCTCATCATAGACCCTTTGGAATTGATTCCAAACCAGCAGCTATGTAGGATATCGGCCAGGTTAGGAGTAGGGAATTGGAGAGAAGTGATTATCTAGACAAAGGGATATAATTGACCATGAAGATTAAACTACACATCAAAACATAAGGTAGGGTTAGGAGTCTTGCCTATTTTTCATAGGAATGGTGTTTGCAAGACTTATCACTTCTGTGGAAGCAAAGACATTTTATTATTTTAAAGCCAGTCAAATTTAACAGTCAAAGACATTTCAAACATCTAAAGTGTTGATGTATTTCATACCTTTAACAGTGCTTAAATTAGGATCTCCAAAGAGATGCTGCTACATAGTCACCAAGTTAGTGGGTCTAAGGTCTTGGGCCTCTTAATTTTTCAAACCTCAAAACATGACAGCAATATCTTTGGAACTGCTGGTTTGTGCTTCCCAAGTTAACAGCATATAATGAGTGCCAGAAATCAATTTCTGCATTTAAGGTGAGGTTAGCCAGGCACTGTGGGTTACCTGTAATCTCAGCCCTTTGGGAAGCTAAGGTGAGAGGATCATTTGAGCCTAGGAGTTGGACACAAGCCTAAGCAACATAGCGAGACCCCATCTCTCAAAAAATTAAAAAATTAGTAGGGCATTGGTGGCATGTGCCTGTGGTCACAGCTACTCTGGAGGCTGACGTGTGGGAGGATCGCTTGAGCCTGAGAGTTCAAGGTTGCAGTGAGCCATGATTGCGCCACTGCACTCCAACCTGGGTGACAGAGCAAGACCCCATCTGAAAGAAAATAAAGTTGAAGTTAAAACTTCTGGCCAAGAACCAGCACTGGTTATGATAGTAACTTCATTTTCTGTTGTGCAGATTTATTCAGGAAACTTAATTGTAGGTTGTTGAATAGAAGTTCTGATCAGATAAAACTGAATTTTTTTGAGACAGGGTCTTGCTCTGTCATCCAGGTTGGTGTGTAGTGGTGTGATCACAGCTCACTGCAGCCTCAACCTCCTGGGCTCAAATGATCCTCCCACCTCAGCCTCCTGAGTAGCTGTAACTACAGGTGCATGCCACCATACCAAGCTAATTTTTGTATTTTTTTTTTTTTTTTTTTTTTTTGTAGAGAGAGGGTTTTGCCATGTTGCCCAGGCTAGTCTCAAACTCCTGGCATCGAATAGTCCTCCCACTCCAGCCTCCCAAATGTTGGGATTACAGGCATGAGCTACTACTGCACCCAGCCAAATATTTTAAGGAGTTTTTTTTTCTTCAACTTTGGAGGAAGATGAATTATGTACATCTCCATTTTAGAAGTATTTCTACCAAAAGAACTATAATCTTAAAATATATTTTTGGATAGTACTATAGATATACTAATGATTTTTTTAAATTTCTAGTAATTCTTTTTAAGATTTTGTATAGCTGCCCAAAGCTAATTTATTTACATGTAATTTCAGCAAAATGTTCCTTTTTTCACGTTACTTTTCTCCTAGAACAAATTTCAAGTGCTTTCTCTTTGCCTGTTCATTGTGCCCCGATTCGTCTCTGGCCTTGCATTGCTTTCAATCAGAGGCGACTTTTGTTTTTTTTGAGACAGGGTCTCACTCTGTCACCTAAACTGGAATCCAGTGGCACAAACAAGGCAGCCTTGACTTCCCAGGCACAAGCAGTCTTCCTTGCCTCAGCCTCGTGAGTAACTGGGACCACAGGCATGTTGCTACTGTGCCTGGCTAATCTATTTTAATTTTTGTTGTTTTTGAGACAGGGTCTTGCTCTGTCGCTCAGGCTGGAGTGCAGTGGCATGATCAAGGCTGACGGAAGCCTCGACCTTCTGTGCTCAAGCAGTCCTCTCACCTCCGCCTCCCGATTAGCTGGGACTATCGGTGCACACCACCACACCTGGCTAATTTTTGTAATTTTTTGGTAGAGACAGGTTTTCATCATGTTGCCCAGGCTGGTCTTGAGCTCCTGGAGGACTCAAGCGATCCACCTGCCTTGGCCCCCCAGGTGTGAGCCACCACAGTCAGCCTTTTAAAGTTTTTTACAGAGATAGGGTCTTGCTTTGTTGGCCAGGCTTGGTCTGAAACTCCTGGGCTCAAGCAATGCCCTCTCCACAGCCTCCCAAAATTCTGGGATTACAAGTGTGAACTTTGGTCATTGCCTAACTTTTACCCTTCCTAATGACACTCCAGAGCTTACCTTCTTTACTTTTCTCTTCTTAAGTTAACTAATAGACAATTATTGTATGTGAATGTTGTGTTAAGTTGTCTTAGGATACCCTTTTCAGAGGAGGATAGCTTATAACAAATTGGTGTCTTGGAAAAAAAGTATTTGACAATTAAGACTTGCCTTTACTGAAATCTCTTTTGAGAGAGGGAAAGTTACGCTATCCCTAAAAGAAAAATTGAAAAAAAGGGGGGGGCCGGGCGCGGTGGCTCAAGCCTGTAATCCCAGCACTTTGGGAGGCCGAGACGGGCGGATCACGAGGTCAGGAGATCGAGACCATCCTGGCTAACACAGTGAAACCCCGTCTCTACTAAAAATACAAAAAACTAGCCGGGCGACGTGGCAGTCACCTGTAGTCCCAGCTACTAGGAAGGCTGAGGCAGGAGAATGGCGTGAACCCGGGAGGCGGAGCTTGCAGTGAGCTGAGATCTGGCCACTGCACTCCAGCCTGGGCGGCAGAGCGAGACTCCGCCTCAAAAAAAAAAAAAAAAAGGCAGGGGCGGGGGGGACGTTTTAGCAAAGTTGTTAAAGCCTGGCACTTAAGTCAGACTACCTAGTTTTGAACCCTTAGCCCCTGCCACAGACATGGCAGCCCCACCTTCCTGGGTTCAAGTGATCCTCCTACTTCAGCCTCCTGAGTAACTGGGACCACTGGCATGTGCCACCGTGCCTGGCTAATTTTTTTTTTCTCAGATGGGCAATGTTGGGCAAGTTAATTAACTTTGTGCCTCAGTTTCCTCATCTGAAATGGAGATCATAGCGCTATGTACCTGATAAATGTTTGTGAGGATTGAATATGCGAAGTTCTTAAAACAGTGTCAAGAACATATGATAGTTATTTGTTCTTTCATATAATGGTGATTCTGAGGGCCTGCAGATCTTCAAATGTTTTCAGGTTGGTCAAAAAAAGATTCAACTATACTTAGTATTGTCTTAGTTTCTGTTAGCCAGAATATTCCATCTTTCATCGTTGCCTTCTCTCACAATTTTATGTATCAAAAAGTTTATTGTAAAGCTAAGCCAGGTGTGGTGGTTTGGGCCTGTAATCCTAGCACTTTGGGAGGCCAAGGCGGGCAGATCAGTTGAGGTCAGGAGTTCAAGACCAGCATGGCCAACATGGTGAAACCCCATCTCTACTAAAAATACAAAAATTCGCTGGACGTGGTGGTGGGCGCCTATAAATCCCAGCTACTCAGGAGGCTGAGGCAGGAGAATCACTTGAACCTAGGAGGCAGAGGTTGCAGTGAGTTGAGATTGTGCCACTGCACTCCAGCCCAGGTGACAAAGTGAGACTTGATCTAAAAAAAAAAAAAAAAAAAAGTTTATCGTAAGGTAAGGCTAGACACAGTGGTGTTTGCCTACAATCCCAGCTATTTGGGAAGCTGTGGCAGAAAGACTGCTTGAGCCCAGGAGTTTGAGTCTAACGTGGGCAACATATGAGACTCTATCTCTGAAAAAAAATAATAAAATAAAGTAAAAAATGTTTACTAGACTAGTTTTTTTCAATAGCCTTTTATTATAGTAGCAGTACATGTGCATTGTAGAAATTTAGAAAATAAGGTAAAAAATAAAAACATCAGATTCCGATCAGCCAGAGACCGCTGTTAAATCTTATGAGCACATCCTTCTTGGATGTTTTTTTTAAAATTCTGGTATGTATATTTGTGTTTTAAAATCAAAATGCATTCTTACCCATTCTGTTTTGAACCTGCTTTTTTGGAGCTAATGATCTCTAGTGTGTCCCTTTTAATAAAAATTCCATTATTAAAGTACTTCAAAAATCATCTCTTGCAGTACTGCCACTATGTCGCTGGGTTGGTAGGAATTGGCCTTTCCCGTCTCTTCTCGGCTTCAGAGTTCGAAGACCCCTTAGTTGGTGAAGATACGGAACGCGCCAACTCTATGGGCCTGTTTCTGCAGAAAACAAACATCATTCGTGACTATCTGGAAGACCAGCAAGAAGGAAGAGAGTTTTGGCCTCAAGAGGTAACAGATTCAGGGTAGTTTGGGGGAAAAAAATTTTAGACATTCTCTGAAAAATCATTTAACTCTTGAGATTGGGAGTGACAGAAACACAAGTCAGACCTACCCCAGGCAGCGTAAGAGGATGTGGAAAATCGGATAGTTTGAGATGAGCTTGCTTCAGATAGACTGGCCGAATCCCAGGATTTACACGTTGTAATCAGTGTATTCAAGCCTTGCTGTCTTTGCTTTCTTTCAGACCGTCTTTCTCCAGGTGGTGGATATGATGATAACCCATGCGCACTAGCTTAACAAAAAGTTCTTAGGAAGGGCTTTGTTCGGCCCAGTGCGGTGGCTCATGCCTGTAATCCCAACACTTTAGGAGGCTGAGGTGGGCGGATCACCTGAGGTCAGCAATTCGAGACCAGCCTGGCCCACATGGTGAAACCCCGTCTTTACTAAAAAATACAAAAATTAGCCAGGTGTGGTGGTGTAAACCTATAATCCCAGCTACCCGGGAGGCTGAGGCAGGAGAGTCGCCAGGAAGCAGAGATTGCAGTGAGCTCAGATCACACCACTGCACTCCAGCCTGGGCGACAGAGTGAGACTCCATCTCAAAAAAAGAGGAAGGGCTTGGTTCTTCTGCCCAGCCCTGAATCAGTTGCTATGCAACTGAGTTCTCCAGCCTCACCTGGATTATGTCTACACAGTACACACAGAATGGATTTCCCCCAAAGAAAGAATTCTGCCGCAAGAAGGGGAAAGGGATGCCAGGTAGACAAAACACTCCAGATGTCTGTAATAAGAGACAAGCGTCGATCTTTAACTTAATTAAAACATAGACAGGGAACGGAAAGATTTTGATACTGATTTTGTTCAGAAAGAAACTAGAAAATTTTATGACTGTTTCCTGAATTTATTCCAGCATTTACCTTTTGCTTTCCATAAAATTGTTTCCTGCAGCCAAGTACTTTAAATTTTTAAAAAGATGAGTGAGGCGTCTCATACTTGTAATCCCAGTGCTGAGGCCAGGAGTTCAAGACCAGCCTGAGCAACACAGCAAGACACCATCTCTACCAAAAATTGTTTGAAAATGATTCTGCTGAAAGAGAGCAAAAATAAAAATTAAAGAAAGTAGAAAAAACTAAATTTAAAAAATTAGCTGGGCATGGTGGCATGTACCTGTATTCCTAGCTATTCAGGAGGCTGAGGCACAAGGGTCCCTTGAGCCCAGGAGCTCAGGGTTGTAGTGAGTTATGATCACACCACTGCACTCCAGCCTAGGTGGCAGAATGAGACCATCTCAAGAAAAATAAGTGACAAAGGGGGAAACAATATTTGCAACTCACAGAGCAGATAAAGGGTTCATATTCCTAATATAAAAAGAACTTCTAAAAGTTAAGAAAAAGACCAACTGCCCCATAGAAAAATGGGCAAGGAGATAAGAACAGATTGTTCACAGGAAGAGACATACAGATGATTATTAAAAATCTGAAAAGATGCTGAGTCTTACTCCTAAGAAAAATTCACGTTTAAACTACCCTGGGGGCCGGGTGCGGTGGCTCACGCCTGTAATCTCCACACTGGGAGGCCAAGGCGGGAACATCACTGAAGCCAGGATATCAAGAACAGCCTGGACAACGTAGTGAGACCCTGTCTTTATAAAATTAAAAAAAAAAAAAAAGTAAAAATTGGCCAGGCACAGTGACTGCCCGCCTATAATGCCAGCAGTTTGAGAGGCCCAGGTGAGTGGATCACTTGAGTTCAGGCGCTTGAGACCAGGCTGGCCAAGATGGCAAAACTCTATCTCTACTAAAATTACAAAAATTAGCCAAGCGTGGTGGCATATGCCTGGAGTGCCAGCTACTTGGGAGGCTGATGCAGGAGAATCGCTCAAACCCAGGAGGCAGAGGTTGCAGTGAGCTGAGATCGCACCACTGCACTCCAGCCTGGGTGACAGAGCGAGACTCCATTAAAAAAAAAAAAAAATTTAAAAATTAGCTGGGCATGGTGGCATGCCCGTATAGTTCTAGCTCCTTGAGATACTGAGGCAGGAGGATTTCCTGAGCCCAGGAGTTCAAGGCTGCAGTGAACCATGATCACACCACTGCATTCCAGCAGCCTGGGTGACAGAGCAAGACCCTTGTCTCTAAAAAAAAAAACAGAAACAACAACACTACCCAGAGCTCGGCCACGGCCTTTTAAGTTTCCTAGGTGACTTGTGTGCAGCCAGGGTTGAGAAGCCACTCTTGTCTACCCATCTTTTACTGACAACAGGGCTCCAAGAAGGGAAGGGGTTTGTCTGGGGATGCACAGCGAGGCAGTGGCTGCCTTGGAAGTAGGGTCTCAGTCTCCTGGCTGCTCGGCCAGCACCTGACCACTGTTCCATTGTCTCCCAGACAGAACATCAGCCACAGGCATGTGATTCATGAGCATGAGCCACACCATCCTGCACACACAGGCGCAGAGCCCTGCTCTTCTCATTCACTTCCTTTATCTGTAAAATAGAATTATTTCTACCGCAGTGTGGTGGTGTGAATAAAATGAGATGAACTTCTAGCACAGAATGCTTAATAAAGGTTCTGGACATTTCATAGTAGTTGAATCATGCCAAATGTGGTCCTAGGTGATTGGCTTCTTTTGCTAGTGTGTTTTTTTTTTTTTTTTTTTTTTGTTTCTTTGAGATGGAGTCTCGCTCTGTCGCCCAGGCTGGAGTGCAGTGGCCGGATCTCAGCTCACTGCAAGCTCCGCCTCCCGGGTTCACGCCATTCTCCTGCCTCAGCCTCCCGGGTAGCTGGGACTGCAGGCGCCGCCACCTCGCCCGGCTAGTTTTTTGTAGTTTTTAGCAGAGACGGGGTTTCACCAGGTTAGCCAGGATGGTCTCGATCTCCTGACCTCATGATCCGCCCGTCTCAGCCTCCCAAAGTGCTGGGATTACAGACTTGAGCCACTGCGCCTGGCTTGCTAGTGTGTTTTCAGGGCTCTTCCATGCTGGGGCATTGCATCAGTGCTTTATTCCTTTTTATTGCCCAGTATTATTCCACTGTGTGGACAGACCACATCTATCCATTCATCAGTTGAAGGATATTTGGGTTCTTTCCATTTTTTTGGCTATGGTGAATAGTACTGTGTACATTTGCATATAAGGTTTTGTGTGGATGTGTGTTTTCCTTTTTCTTGGGTCTATACTGAGAAATGGAATGGCTGGTTCATACAGCAGCTCGAACCTTGTGAGGAGCTGCCAGACTCTTTTCCAAGGTGGCCCCACCATTTTACATTCCCGTCGGCAGTGTGAGAGTTCCAGTTTCTCCACATCCTCACCAACACTTCTTGTTATCTCTTTTTAACTGTATGTATATATACTTAACATTTTCTTATTTATAATGTACATAATAGAGAATTTGCCATTTTAACTATTTTTAAGTGTATCATTCAGTGGCATTAAGTGTACATTAATGATTTTATATAACCGTCAACGCTATCTTTCCAGAACTTTTGCTAGCTTCAGAGAATCCTCTAAATAATATCATTAAAAATCATCAAGCCGAATCCCACTGTTAGAACTGAGGGTTTTATTTTACTTTCTAATTATCAGGATCCAGGGAGGTAATACACTTAGAGGATAGACTCAGCTCGTTTCCCAGGTATGGCTTTCAGCAGCATTCTTACCAGAGTAGGAATATAATATTAGTCATTATTTAGAGGCCTGGCCATCTTGAGAACGTTTAGTGTTTAGTCTACAGTACAATTATAACATTTTTGTATATCGGGTTTTTTTTTCAGAAGTAGACTGACAGCTCTAACAGGAGCCTCTTTAGACTGAATTCGTCCAAGTAGTGCAGCGTCGCACTAATTGTCCCTAAGGACATGCTCTCCAATACTTAACTCACTTCTAGGTTGCAAATGGACCCTTACTGGTAGTCAGAAATAGCTATTGCATGGAGCTTAAAACAAACTTGATCTTGGTGAGAGATGAGTGTGCAGCTAAGAGAGACTTTACTGTATATCATTGTTTTATTTTTTTTTTGCCACCGCACCCAGCAAATTTTTGTATTTTTAGTAGAGGCAGGGTTTCACCACCTTGGCCAGCCTGGTCTTGAACTCCTGACCTCATGATCCACCCTCCTCAGCCTCCCAAAGTGCTGGGATTACAGGCGTGAACCACCACGCCCAGCCTGTGTCATAGTTCTTACGCACAAAGATCCTTTAATATTATTTGTAAATTCTCCCCTATGCACATGCTGACCTGTTCCTTAATCTTCTCATCTGTCTAGGTTTGGAGCAGGTATGTTAAGAAGTTAGGGGATTTTGCCAAGCCGGAGAATATTGACTTGGCCGTGCAGTGCCTGAATGAACTTATAACCAATGCACTGCACCACATCCCAGATGTCATCACCTACCTTTCGAGACTCAGAAACCAGAGTGTGTTTAACTTCTGTGCTATTCCGCAGGTAGGGAATGGGACTCCTCTGGGTGGATATGGGGCTAAAGGGAGTGGGGTGGGCGTAAGGGTGGATTTTGCTGTGCTGTATTCAAGGATATGATTCCTTAAAAAGATGATGGCTCCAATTGATTGTGCTGGGGGTTTCATAGCACCCCGCTTTGCTTCCAGCCACCAAACTCATCTCAGCCTTGAGGTTAGGCCTGCTCCTTTTCAGAACCTTCTTTCTGGATTTACTCTTTTCCACAGCTGTTCTAAACTAGTTAGGTTCTTATCCTCAGCTAAGTCAAGGGCTTTGGCCTAGATTTATGAGGAGTGCTGGGTAAAACATGGGTGAGGCTGTTATCATTAAAAAGTCTTCATTACGTATGTGATTATTGCTGTCCTTTTCCTAGACCCAGGATAACAAGAACCTGGTCCTGTAGACCTAGTCCCTCAGTATGCTAGGACCTTACACTTTTTAGTTGCCTTTACCAAGTATTTCAGATACTACTGCAAAAATAGCGTTTAACTGATTTGGGAACTTGGTTTGATCTTGTTCTAATGACCAACTTGGAATGGTGGTTGAAAGTAAAATCTATATCCTTGTCTCATGTTTCAATTTACCTAGAAATAGTTTATCTATGAGCACAGGAAATTAATCCCCTTCTGTTGTTCTCCCCTGGCATTAGTTTTAAATATGTAATGATTATGTTTGTTGTAGGAAAATAGAAAAACAAGTAAAACAGAAATTTCTTTCCGTATATTATGTTGAAATAGATATTTCAGATCTAATAATCCATTGCTCTAGCATGGAAAATGTTGGATTTACTTGTGTTTGCTTTTTCCAAATAAAATGGAACTTTTGTGGCTAAACTGTAGAATTGTTTTAGACTGCTTAATTCTGTGTGTTGTTGAGAAAGGCAGTAGTCGGGAAGGTAAAAATCTTGGCATACTTTCTTCGTGGGTATTTTTTCTTGATTAATTACATCTTAGTTCATTAGTGGTTAGCAATTGCCCATTCGACAGAAGGTTTTCTTACCTTTTTGTGATAATGATAGCTTACAACACTATCTCTTCTTTTTTCCCCTCTCTTCTTGCTCTCTGTAGGTGATGGCCATTGCCACTTTGGCTGCCTGTTACAATAACCAGCAGGTGTTCAAAGGGGCAGTGAAGATTCGGAAAGGGCAAGCGGTGACCCTGATGATGGATGCCACCAACATGCCAGCTGTCAAAGCCATCATATATCAGTATATGGAAGAGGTGGGTTTTTATTTAACTACTTGGATAATTTGTAGCTACTTTTATGATTTAGTAATGTCACTGTTTAAACATGTTTGGATATTATATGATCCTAACAACTCACTCTCCTATGGCCTAAAGAGACAGGAGTTGATATCCTTTGTTAGGAAACAAATCTATGCACAGGAGTCGAGCAGATTGCTCACTGCTGTGTAGTACCCTGGCGAGAGGAGATAAATGGAGCAAGACTGTAGGATGGAGCCCCTGAGTACAATCATAGATTTTGAGCTGCAAGATGATGCAGGAGGCCAACCAAGCTTCTTGCTGATGGTGAGGAATGTGAGGTTGAAGCTTGTCTGTGCTGATGCAGTACGCAATTGAGTGGATCTCTGGCTCCCGTCCATGTGTCCTGACACCCAGTCGGGTACTTTCATTATGCCACAGGCCTCAGTTGAAAAATCACAGTAGGGAATTTAGGCCAAGGATAAGCCATCCAGTTGCAATTATTTCCTAAATTTTCTTTGGAAAATTTCATTTCAAATACCAAAAGCATGCTATAAAAAGAAAACATACCTTCTCAGGTCAAATCTGTAATACCTGACTAGGTTCAGAAAATTTATTTCTGGCCAGGCACCGTATCTCACTCCTGAAATCTCAGCACTCTGGGAGACCAAGGTGGGAGGATCACTTGAGGCCAGGAATTTAAGACCAGCCTGGGTGACATAGCCAGACCCCATTTCTACAGATAATTTAAAAATTAGCTGATCATGGTAGTACGCGCCTGTGGTCCCAGCTGCCTCAGGAGGCTGAGGCAGGTGGATCACTTGAGCCTGGGAGGTCGAGGCTACAGTGAGCTGTGTTATCTCATCATTGCACTCTAGCCTGGGTGATAGAGTGAGACTTTGTCTCAAAAAAGAAATTACTTCTTAGAGACCAGAAGTCTCTGTAATGTCTAGACCCTAGAGCAGCGGTTTGTCAATGGAGGTCATTTGCTCCCCTCCCACAAGAGGACAGGAATCGGCTGCTACTGGCATCTGGTGAGCAGAGGCCCAGGATGATGCTGTGATCCTCAGGTGTGGTCTTGTTGAGATTGAAACACTGTAGACTTTATGAAAACATACACACCCCTCATCATTTTTTCTTTGCCTGAGCTCCCTCCCCAGAGGTTACCATTGTCCATGGTTTTGTACATCCTTCTAGTCCCCTTGTTATGCCTTTACAGGAATATGGTTTGCAACAGTGTTTTCCTCTAAATAGAATTATACAAAATAGCTATTTCTGATTTCTCTTGCATGTCGCATATTGTCCTTATATTTCCTCCCTACCTTCTGTCTGCCATAGAAATGCTGACGTCCAAAACTTCTGTCAGAGGCGCCTGTAGACGTCTAAGAGAAGGCCAAATCGCTTTTAAAAATCCTAAAATTTTATAGTCACTAGATGAAAGTATTCAGCCACTGACCAAAAAAATTGCTACCAAGGAGACGCTCCAGTTTGCCATGTAGCCAGGACTTATTTTGAGCTATGTGCCTGGGGTAGTGACCGAGTAGGTGGGTAGGAGTAATCTCAGGGAAACTCGAGCCCCAGCCTCATGGCTGCAGTGATCATTTGAACCCAGGTCTGTCTGACATCAGAATCCATGATGTTAACCCCAATTCTAAGGGGTTCAACTACCCTTTCTAAATGGAATCCTGCCATATTAAGCACCATTTCTTCATTTTATATAAATTAGAAACATTTTATGTAGTAAGTTCAGAGTGTTTCGGTTTTGCAGTTTTATTCTGATCACTAGTTTTAGAAACCAGTTTTTATTTTTATTTTTTTTATTAATTTTTTTTGAGACAGAGTCTCGTTCTGTCGCCCAGGCTGGAGTGCAGTGGCCGGATCTCAGCTCACTGCAAGCTCCGCCTCCAGGGTTTACGCCAATCTCCTGCCTCAGCCTCCAGAGTAGCTGGGACTACAGGCGCCCGCCACCGCGCCCGCCTAATTTTTTTTTTTTTTTTGTACTTTTAGTAGAGACAGGGTTTCACCGCGTTAGCCAGGATGGTCTCGATCTCCTGACCTTGTGATCCGCCCGTCTCGGCCTCCCAAAGTGCTGGGATTACAGGCACGAGCCACCTCGCCCGAGAGAAACCAGTTTTTAAACATTTTGTGGCCAATTCCATTACTGTATTAAAATTCAGATGTATTTGATTTTTCCTTAACTACTGGAATTAAATCCTAGTGGTAATTCATAGTTTGAGGGTAAGGGTGGACAATCTACAGTTGGCCGAGCCCTGTTTTTGTGAATAAAGTTTATCTGAATACAGCCACACCCATTTGCTTCTATATCTTCTGTGGCTGCTTTTGCAAGGTAACGGCCGAGTTGAGGAGCTGCAACGGGGATGACTTGTAAAGCTAAAAATATTTTTGACCCTTGAATGAGAGGTTTGCTGACCTCTGGCTTAGGGCATCAAGTTGTTTTGTTTAAAGTTACCCTAGTAAAACTCAAGGCATTTGGGGAGAAATGTTAATATTAATACTTAAGTTGATTTGATTTGGAAAAATCTCTGAAGATTTCTAAGTCTTAAGCCGTAGAACCTGTTAATGGTTTTAGTTTCAGCAGTAAGGACATTTTACAAGTGAAGTTTTAAATGAAAACATGTTGTATAAAAGCCACAAGTCGTCTGGCCTCCTGCTGGTGTCCAGATATGAGCACTGATCCCGTTTCTCCTCGCTGACCGAGTCTGTCCTTTGCAGTGAGAAAGGAGGAAATGTTGACTCTGTAGGATCTCTGGACTTAGTGTTGTAGCGAGCATGCACCTGAAAGGGGCTTGCCAGAGGACCTCCTGATGCATCTCCAGTGCTTAGTGAGGACTTGGGAGTGCAGCCCCATGCCTTCCCAAGCAGGTGGCCACACTCTGCAGGGCCCTCACCCCACCGTGGAGCAGCCGCCACTTTAAACCAGCCTGGACGCCTGTCAGTTGGGGAGAAGATCAACCTGCTATTTTGGGATATAAATAAATGCTCAGCCAAACGGCCAGAAACCCCCGTTCCCCTCTCTGCCAAAGTGATTCCTTGGCAGGGAGAATCTTGTTCGTGTCTCTGCACACTTTCTGTGCCCTCCTGTGGTTAAGTCAGAGCATCATCAGGCTCTTTGGACCCCAGGTGCCTTGCTGCTCAAGGATGGTCCCCAGCCAGCAGCCGCTGGGGATCACCTGGGAGCCCGTTAGACATCAGCCCCCACCCAAACCTGTCAAATCAGAATCTGCCTTTTTTTGTTTTTTGCCAAGTGATGTTTTTGCTTTAATGGGAGTTTAGATGTTCATAGATGAGAGTTTTAAATGATTATCAAACTGATTCCATATTCTGTTGTTGTAAGTAGAACTGCTGAGACCTGGAAGTACCACATGGACTCACAGAGGAGCTCCTGTAGCACAGCATTGCACAAGAGCTTATTTCAGTCCAGTAAGCACTTACAGGAGCCTCTGTCATTTAATCATCCGGCCCGGCACTGTGGCTCACACCTGTAATCCCAACACTTTGGGAGGCTGAGGCAGGCAGATCACTTGAGGTCCGGAGTTCGAGACAAGCCTGGCCAATATGGTGAAACCCCATCTCTACTGAAAATACAAAATTTAGCCAGGCGTGGTGGTGCACACACTTGTAATCCCAGCTGTTTGGGAGCCTGAGACATGAGAATCGCTTCAACTCAGGAGGTGGAGGTTGCAGTGAGCTGAGATGGCACCACTGCACTCCAACCTGGGCAGAGTGAGGCCCTTTCTCAAACCCCTCAAGTATTTCTTTTGCTTCAACTATATGCCAGGCATGTAGATGAAAAGTCTGCCACAACCTGTCCTTGACAAGCAGATGTAACTCCTTGACCGAGACTGGTAGGTTTTTAAGACCTGAATAATTGAGTTTGCAAAAACCTACTGTGTGCTTTCAGGTAAATGGAAAGTGGGGTTTGGGCTAGCAACCAAGCATCTAGACGGTCCCTTTGGCCTTAGCGGCTCTGTTTTAGGTAAGGCCACGTCTGAAGACCAGTGACTGCAGCTTCTGGCTGTGCTGTCATGCCTATATATTAGAAGTGATCATCAAAGGACTCAAACGTTTTGCCACTAATTGTATTACCGGGGACCGTCACAACCAAGATTTCTCTTCATTTATTCACCTTACTTATCTCCTGGAAGGGCACTGTGAGGTGCTGGGGATGGGAAGATCAGTGTGGCTCAGCCGCTGCTCTTGAGGGCCTCCGGGGTGCAGTATGCACACCTGTGCTTCCCGTTTGCTCAGGAAGACAGGCTTTGCGATGAGTAGGCTGGGGCTGACATCCCCACCTTATCATTGGGGTGGCTTTGGGTAAGTTACTTCATGTTCTCTGAGCCTCCCTTTCCTCGCTGGTAAAATAGGCATAAACTACCTACCAGTGGAGGGTTGTAAGTAGCCACGGAAAATGTGAAGCACATAGCACTTACCATTTTCCCCGTGTCTTTCACAGATTTATCATAGAATCCCCGACTCAGACCCATCTTCTAGTAAAACAAGGCAGATCATCTCCACCATCCGGACGCAGAATCTTCCCAACTGTCAGCTGATCTCCCGAAGCCACTACTCCCCCCTCTACCTGTCGTTTGTCATGCTCTTGGCTGCCCTGAGCTGGCAGTACCTGACCACACTCTCCCAGGTCACAGAAGACTTTGTTCAGACTGGAGAACACTGATTCCAAATTTGTCCGTGGTGAAGCTCACCATAAAATGGATTTACTTTTTTTCTTTAAGGATGGATGTTGGCTTCTCTTTATTTTTTTCCTCCTACTTTAATCCCTAAGAGAACTGTGTGGCCGGGGCCTTTAGGAAAGTGAGATGCAGTTGAGAAGAATGTAAACATGAAAGCAAAGGGCGCTTCACCCCAGCAACCTGTCCTTGTGGGTGATGATCACTGTGCTGCTTGTGACTCATGGCAGAGCATTCTGTGCCACAGTTTAGGTGAAATAGCTGCGTATGTGACTGTCGTGAGATCCTATTTAGTGTGATCCTGGCTAGAATGATAATTAAAAGTATTTAATTTGAAGCAACCTTTGAATGTTGACAATAGTAGAAAATGATGTGAAATTTCTTTCTGTTGAGTTCCTATTTTTCTCATCGTTTTGTTTTCTTTAATTGGGTTGAATGGAGTAGATGGAAATATTTATGGTTTAGGTGACACTTAGGTGTTTCCTAAGAATGCAAACTGCCTTTTGCACACAAAGGCTGGGGATAAAATTCTGGGTGTTCTCCTATTACCGTAAGGGAGTTTAGCTTTCAGAGAGAAACAGCAGGATTGCCTTTGACCCCATTTCAGAAGATTGGCCTTCAGTTAAGGTGGACATTTTTGAGATTTTTATAATAAAGAATTTAATTGCTCTGCATTTGTCAAGTTCAGTTCACTTGGAAGCCTGCCTGACTGTGGAAAAGATGGAGCTCAAGAATGGAGTTGATGGCCCAGCGTGGTGGCTCATGCCTGTAATCCCAGCACGTTGGGAGGCCGAGGCAGCGGATCACTTGAGGTCAGGAGATCGAGACCATCCTGGGTAACATGGTGAAACCCTATCGCTACTAAAAATAAAAAAAAATTAGCTGGGTGTGGTGGCGGGCCCCTGTAGTCCCAGCTACTGGGGAGGCTGAGGCAGGAGAATGGCTTGAACCTGGGAGGCGGAGCTTGTGATGAGCTGAGATCGCGCTACTGCAGTCCAGCCTGGGCGACGGAGTGAGACTTCATCTTTAAAAAATTGTAAAAAATTGTACAAAAAAAAAAAATTAAGGTTATTTTTTTCCCCCAGCAATTTTTCTTTTTTAAAGTTACCAGTTTATATATTCAAGTCTTAAGAAAGGCAAAAGCTGTCTTCAGGTGATTGGCTTGGGAGCAGAACAGTACTTCTGCTGCTTGGGGTTTTACCTTCCTCTCTACCCTAGTGCAGCAGAGCTTGTGATGTGCTCTCACTGAGGCGCTCAGTGCGTCAAGGAGGCCTGTGGACCCTTGAGTTGAGAATCGGTGTACTAGGGCATTCATTACTTTCTAGAAGCCATTAATGCTACAGGAACTCATAGTATATAGTCTACTCTTCTGCAGCCCCTCGTGGATGGTGGCTTAATCATTGAATTTGAGTTGTTCCCAGCGCAATGTTGGATTTGCATTGTTGTAAACACACTTTTGCTGTGACCACTGACACCAAAATTAGTTTGGGTCCAGGGAGACCTCAGTTAATTGGTTCATTTGAGGCTTAGCCCTGGACACATTTGTCACCAGCCAAGATAACTTGCCAGATGGAATACAGCCAGACCAGGGGTCCCCAACCGCCAGGCCTAGGACTGGCACTAAACCTACTGTTCCGTGACCTGTTAGGAACCGGGCGTCACAGCAGGAGGTGAGCGGCGGGTAAGTGAACATGACCACCTGAGCTCCACTCAGCATTAGATTCTCCTGTGTGGCTGCGCGTGTGAGGAATCCGGGCTGCGTGGCTGCGCGTGTGGGGGATCCGGGCTGCGTGGCTGCGCGTGTGGGGGATCCGGGCTGCGTGGCTGCGCGTGTGAGGGATCCGGGCTGCGTGGCTGCGTGTGTGGGATCCGGGCTGCGTGGCTGCGCGTGTGTGGGATCCGGGCTGCATGCTCCTTATGAGAATCTAATCCCTGATGATCTGAGGTGGCAGTTCCATCCCCAAACCATTCCCCTCCCTCTGTCCTTGGGAAAATTGCCTTTATGAAACTGGTCCCTGGTGCCAAAAAGCTTGGGGACAACTGAGCTAGACGCAGCAGTATTTTCCAAGGAATTAAAGCCTCAAAACTTGGTTTGAGATTTCAAGGTAGGTTGTTACAAATCTGCGTGTTGAAATCTAAGATTTAGTTCTGCCAAAGTTCACGTGAGACTGAACAACCTGCTGGAAAGAGCTTTGGTTGAGTGGGGCCTGCGGAAATCTCTCCTGACGCGGTCATTACTTGTGGGACCACTTCCTGAGCTGTGTGGTTTGGGTGATTTCAGGTTTTTTCTATCTGTAAAGCTATGTACGTGTTTCTACTCGCTGACTTGTACAAAGGTATTCGCTCTCATTGCATTCTGAAGCTCTTTGAAAACTTGTTTTCCTTCTAAGTATCTTCTCTACTAAGGTTGCCAGATAAAATACGGGATGCTGGGCGTGGTGGCTCACACTGTGGTCCCAGCTACTTGGAGGGTGTTGGGGCTGAGGCAGGAGGATCGCTTGAGGCCAAGAGGTTGAGGCTGCAATGAGCTGTGTTTGTGCCACTGCCCTCCAGCCTGGATGACAGAGCAAGACCCTGTCTCAATATAAGTGTAAAATATCAACTGTCATTATATAAGAAAAGAGAAAAGAAAAACATAAAACACAGGATGCTCAGTTAAACTTGAATTTCAGATAAACGTTACAATCTCAGCTCAGTGTAACCTCCGCCTCCTGGATTCAAGCGATTCTCCTGCCTCAGACTCCAGAGTAGCTGGGACTACAGGCACATGCCACCACGCCTGGCTAATTTTTGTATTTTTAGTAGAGATGGGATTTTGCCATGTTGGTCAGGCTGGTCTCAAACTCCTGACCTCAGGTGATCCGCCCACCTCAGCCTCCCAAAGTGCAGGGATTACAGGTGTGAACCACCGTACCCGGGCAACAGCCTTATTTTTTAGAATTACACTCTAAATATTGCATGGGACATGTTTAGACTAAAAAAATTGCTTGCATGGCTGGGCACGGTGGCTCACGCCTGTAATTCCAGCACTTTGAGGGGCCGGGGGGGGCAGATGACCTGAGGTCAGGAGTTCAAGACCAGCCTGGCCAACATGGTGAAACCCCCATCTCTACTAAAAATACCAAAATTAGCCAGGCTTGGAACATGCCTGTAGCCCCAGCTACTCGGGAGGCCAAGGCACAAGAATTGCTTGAAACCAGGAGGCAGAGGTTGCAGTGAGCCGAGATCACGCCATTGCACTCCAGCCTGGGCGACAGTAAGACTGTCTCAAAAAAAAGAAAAAGCAAGAAAACTTGCGTATCCGAAAATTCAAAAGTAGTTGGCCATCTTGTATTTCTGTTTGCTAACTCTAGCAACACTACCCTCTACCCCCCACTTCTAATATAATTTTATAGCATCTCTGGCATACAGTCTACTTGGATCCTACCTAATGGTGGAATATTTTAGGTTTTCCTCAGAGGAGCCTCTGACCCGTCTGAATCTAGGACCATAAACAATGACAATGGTTGGGAACAAGAGTTTGACGTCTGCATATGGGAACTTCTGGATGCCTGTGGCCAAGTGCGGGGAGGGCCCCTTCCTCCGTCTACTGAGCCATTTCCCAGGGGCTTGGGTGTGTATAGGAGGAAGAGGGCGAGTCCAGCATGTTAACAAGCATTCTAGGTTATTCTTAGCAGTTTTGGAAAGAGTTCTAAAGAGGCTGTGGTTCTCAGACTTTATATCAGAATTGCCTGATTGCTGGGACCAAAGACTTTGACACAGTAGGTTTGATGGGGTGCCCAAGAGCTTGCAATCCTAAATTCTCAGGCATTTTTCTAATCAGGGAGCAGTTGGAAAGGCGTTCTGAGCTTGAATGTACCTGGGAGACACCTGGGGTCTTGGCAGATGCAAATGCTGGTTCAGAGGTCTGGCCTTCTCACACTCTGAGGAGCGCATTTCCCAACAGGCTCTCAGGTGACGGCCGTGCTCCTGGTCTGTGGACCACTTGAGTATGGCTGAGGCACATTAAAGAGGGCAAATTACTGCTTTCTTTAAAGAGTGGCAGCCGGGCACGGTAGCTCATGCCTATAATCCTAGCACTTTGGGAAGCCAAGGCAGGTGGATCACTTGAAGTCAGTTCGAGACCAGCCTGGTCAACATGACGAAATCCCGTCCCTACTAGAACTACAAAAATTAGCCACATGTGGTGGCGGATGCCTGTAATCCCAGCTACTTGGGAGGCGAAGACAGGAGAACCGCTTGAACCCAGGAGACAGAGGTTGCAGTGAGCCAAGATCATGCCACTGCACTCTAGCCTGGGTGACAGAGCGAGACTCCATCTAAAAAAAATTTTTTTTAAAGGCAGAGGTTGGACTGCCTACCTATACTCTAATTTCTATTCTGGAGTGACTCTCTGGAGAGTCTAGGTAGACTGAAAAGGCACTGTCACCTCCACCTGTCATGTCACTTGGACAAGAATCTAGGAGAAACTACTGAACTGAGGCGACAAAGTGATCAATGGGGTGATGTGAGGTGCATTAAAGCACTGAGCTCTGTCCCAGTCACAAACACTGCAAGGCAGGTGTTTTTTTTTTTTTTTTTTTTTTTTTTTTTTTTGGAGACGGAGTCTCGCTCTGTCGCCCAGGCTGGGGTGCAGTGGCCGGATCTCAGCTCACTGCAAGCTCCGCCTCCCGGGTTCCCGCCATTCTCCTGCCTCAGCCTCCCAAGTAGCAGGGACTACAGGCGCTGCCACCTCGCCCGGCTAGTTTTTTGTA
This sequence comes from Rhinopithecus roxellana, assembly GCF_007565055.1. Taxonomy (NCBI): domain Eukaryota; kingdom Metazoa; phylum Chordata; class Mammalia; order Primates; family Cercopithecidae; genus Rhinopithecus; species Rhinopithecus roxellana. The sequence continues at coordinate 123,991,554 of NC_044557.1, read as the reverse complement.
GTTTTTAGTAGAGACAGGGTTTCACCGTGTTAGCCAGGATGGTCTTGATCTCCTGACCTTGTGATCCGCCCGTCTCGGCCTCCCAAAGTGCTGGGATTACAGGCTTGAGCCACCGCGCCCGGCAGGGCAGGTGTTTCTAACAAAGCCTTAAGCCGATGTCAAGATGCCCCACAATTCCTTCTGTCACTAGCCCATTCCCGCTGGCTCCATGCAGAGGCAGGGAGGGAGTTGCAGGTGGGGATACGATGGAGGTGAGGGAAGACAGTGCACGTGGAATGATTCAACTCAGTTTGGGAGCAGGTAAAACTTTATTGAGGTTATGAATATACTCTAGTTGAAACCGGATAAGTGGTTATGAATTGTGGCTTTGGTAACCTTTGTTAAGCATCTCTTAAGTGCCATGATGAGCACAGCCTTTCCTACAATGCTCCTCAGATACTCAGAGCTTATTTGATGTAGCTTCTGGTTCCTAACTTCTGAGTCACATCAGAAACCAAACTTCAATGCTTCTGGAAAGAGCTAGCCCCACACCACCTCAGTTGGGAAGGGGAGTACTGAGGTGTACCTTGGCAGGGCAGTGGAATGATTGCGGGGTCTTCTAGTTTCCTCTACACCAGGAACTGCTGTAACATGATTCTAAACCAGGGCTATGCAAAGCACTAGAGTTCTTAACCAGCAATGCAAACCAGTGGCATACAAATTCAAAATACTGTATACAGGCTCTGACGCCAGCCCAAACCAAGACTAGAGGGCATCCAGGGAGATGTGGTCCTCCACGGGATGGCATCTTGGTTATGTGAGATCACCAAGACACCCGGCCTATTTTATGAGCTGAATCCTCAGGCTGCTGCTGGATTTGTGGCTGATAAAAAAGAGAGGCCAGGCATGGTGGCTCACGCCTGTAATCCCAACACTTTGGGAGGCCGAGGCAGGTGGACCACCTGAGGCCAGGAGTTTGAAACAAGCCTGGCCAACATGGTGAAGTATCATATCTACTTAAAAATACAAAAAGTAGCCAGGCATGGTGGTACGTGCCTGTGATCCCAGCTACTCGGGAGGCTGAAGCAGGAGAATCGCTTGAACCCAGGAGGCCGCAGGTTGCAGTGAGCCGAGATGGTGCCACTGCCCTCCAGCCTGGGTGACAGAGAGGTTCTGTCTCAACAAAAAAATAGAGCACAGCTGTGTTGTCAGTTCTTAAGCAAGGGCCAGCTTACCAAGGACTTACAGAGAAGGCGGATGAGGATGCCAGGGAACTAAGAGGGAGGGATGCCATGCTTGAAAGCATGGCTGGGGCAGCGAGAAGTTAAGATGAGGTCCCAAGAGTCGCAAGAACCTGCAGTTCCAGGACGTAATTCTCTGCAGGGATGAGGACAGACAGCAGCCACAAGTCTATAGGCAGTGACAAATGATCTCTGAGATCCCACCAGAGTCGATTTCAAGTTGAAGGAGAAACCTTTTATTGGCACAGGCATTCCTTGTTAACTTGACAGGGTGAAGCAGTAATTCTTAAAAAACAGTAAAAGCTGGTTTCTCCTAAACTAGTTTCCTTGTGGTAGTAGAGATCAGTGGGTCAGAAACAAGTCATCACCACTTGGTTTCGTTTTGAGCCGCACCATTAGGAGGCAATCTGTAAAACTAGCACAGGTGCTCCCAGCTGTTCGACTCACCCACATGATTAGCAGAGTGCACAAAAGAGAAGACTTCTATTAAAAAAGAATCATGCTGAGCACAAGATCAGAGAGGTTGTGACATTGCAAACTCGATAGATGCGGGGGGGTCTGGGAGAATGTGGCGTTCTCCAAAGGGCTCCCAACACCATCTCTCTTCTGATCTTGTAGCAAATGTGGAAAGCTACTTGCTCAGAGGTACTGGGGGCAACTAATGGGGGGACTTTCATCCTGTTAGGGACTCCGCTTTCCATTCCTGGGTCTCTGTCTTGCTCCCTGGAGATGGATGGATCGGGGAGGGGCCGCAGTCAGCTGGGGCAGCAGGCACTCCCTATGGCGCTGGTCTGTAGGGGAGGACGCTCTCTGCTGGCAGCAGTGGCTCACATGGCCTGTCTGTCTGCACTGTAACCACAGGCTGCGATGTAGTCAGGATTTGGGATGTGTCTCCTTGGAAGACAGCTCTGATGGCTGATGTGAGGTTTGGCCAGTCCAGTCCTTCACGCCCTGTCTAAAACTTGTATCTTACGTGAACTCAAAGAATAAAAGGCATTTCTACCCCCATCTCACCCCCGTCCCTGACTGTATTCAGGGAAAACTCCCCCAGGCCTGGCAGGACAGGCCCACAGCAGATTAGATCTTTTCCCAGTACTGATCGGTGCGTGGAATTCCAGCCACCACTTCTGATTCGATTCCACAGTGATCCTGTCCTCTGAGGATTTTGAAGAAGCCTGGGAATAAAAAGTAAGGTGCCTTTGAAGTGTGACAAGGGTCAATCAATATATTCAGACTCATCCCTAAAAGACCTGGGAGTAAGTCACCAATCCCTGGCAGCTCCTGCTGTTTGCCCAGTAGCACAGCCCTCAGCACCATGAGGCTTCTGGAGGCAGCCGTGGGGCACACCTCCGCTGACAACCCTCCTGCCCGGTCACCGCCCCCATCACAGCATCTGGCTCGATGCTGTGGGAACTGTGGCAGGCATGGGCTCTGAAGCTGCTCAGAGTCTGCCCTTGTAGCAAAAGGAAACTCCTGGGTGCCTGGCACATAGGAGGAGCTCACAGCCTGGCCTTAGGTCCAGGGTTTGAGGCTGTGCAGCGGGTATAACAGAGAAAGCCGAGACGGGCACTGTGTGTGGCTCACAATTCCCTGTTCTCGACAGGAAGGGGCCGCCACTCACCATTGTCACCCCAGTCAGTGTTCCAGGAGTTGGCAACCAGCCAGTATGGTGTGCCGTTCTCCACTCCCCAGCCCAGGATGCGGATGGCATGGCCGCCCATCATCTCTCCGGTGACGTGTTGGTACACTCCTGAAAAGAACCGGCTGAGACCAAGACCAGGCCACTGGCCCGCACCCCACAGTACCCCCCACACTCCGCTGGTCACCCTCCGGGCAGGACAAACAGCTTCCAGAGGGACCCTGCTGCTCCATCAGAAGGCTCCAGGGTTACAACACTGGGAAATATTAAATACATTTCTGAAGGCCCAACACACTCAAACCTGTTGAGTAAATATTAAAATAGATTCCTACAAAATGTGCTTGTTGGTTGTCTTTAAAAATAGAATTTCTAATACATTCTAGTTTGTAAAACATTTAACGTTAGACGACAGATTCATCTGTTCTATATACTGGGATTCCATGTAAGCAAGGGTTTCTCAAAAGGGTTACACGGCTTAAAGAGGTTTAACAGCTGCTCCAGGTACACCCCGGAGAGGTGAGGGAGAAGGGCGGGCTGGTGGCGGCCAGTGCTAGCTGATGGGAAAGATACCAGCTAAGGGGCTCAGGGCTGCCCAACCAGGCTCTCCTGTGGTAGGGAAATCACCATCAAAGTGGAAACGCATCTTTTAATAATATGGGCAAGGACTGTGCTAAGAACTACCATCTTTACAGTCATTTTTTCTTGCCAGAATCATCTTCCCTTGTCAAACTGTTGTTTTATAAGAGCTGAGAGCTTTGGAGTTTCCCATCTAGCAAAATATTAATGAGATCGATGCGGTCAGCAGACTGTTCATCTGGAGCAAGGGATTTCTAAGACAGGACTTGGGGATGGGGACTGTCCAGATTCCTTGGTTCGAGTCCCTACAGCACTGCCCAGGGCAAGGTCCTCCCTGTGTGTTCATCCACTGGTGTGAGGCATGATCTAGGCCTTTGCAAAGACAAAGATGAAGAAAACGTGCCACCCAGTGCAGACACGAAAGGCCTGCTGTTATAACGGGAACACGCTGGTAAAGCAACGCAAAGCCATGAAGGCGAGGGCAGGCATGGTCAGCCGCCAGGGAGGGAGGCGCTTCCACAGAAAACACATGTGAGCTGGACTCTAAGGGATGGGAAGGAACTAGCCCAGAGGGCCTGGGAGAGGCCTCCGGAATTCTCTGTGTGGTGGCACAGCAGGTGGAGAGACAGACTGTGAGGAGAGGAGCCAGCCTGGTCCACAGAGGAGTGAGCCTGTGCAGGAGGCCCCTCACAGCCTCTTCCCCAGCCCCTTGCCTGCCTACCCCAATCAAGTCCTATTGGCCCCTTGGGCTCCCCTCCCCTGGAGGGTCAGCATGAGCCTCCACTGTTCTCAGCACGCACCTGACTTGTACAGCAGGAAGTCTGAATACACAGAGAAAGCTCCCTCCACGGGGCCATTTTTGTAGATCTCGGCCATGATGTCCTTCTCGCTATTGGAGACACTGTAGGAATTGTATCCTGGAAAATAAACCAAGCTGGCGGTTGGGGAGGGCGGTGACCGTGCCTCGTGCTGTGCCACCATCAGCCAGTCACTGATTTCTGGTGGCCTCCAGGGGAAGACTGTGCGTCTAAGGGGACTTGCCCAGCCAGGGGAGCTCGAGGAAGGCTCCCCTGAGGGAGTAAGGACGGGGCTGGGGCTGGAAGCTCAGAAGTGGGAGAAGGGAACAGTGAGCATGCGGCCCTGGAAGAGGCCAGGATACCCCAGGACTCCAGGACATGCCACTCCCCTGTAAAATGAGGGCTTTGGTCCCTTCCAGCTTGGGAGGGCTGAGGCTGAGTTCAGGGTGGAACAGACAGCAAGTGGAGAGTGTGCTGCTTCCCCTGGCAAGACGGCATCATTTCCCTTTCCTTCCCCATCCTAGGGTTCCTGGACCCCACGGCTTCTCAGCCCTGACCTCTTCCCTGCAGCGTAGGGAAGGATGCAGCAGCTCCCCAGCCTCACGCGGCCGTGGCCAGGCCCCTTACCGTAGTGCTTGTCCTGTTTGTAGGTTGGGCTGTAGCCAGGCTCGCAGATCTTGCTACACTTGGGGGTATCACCCTCACCCGTGCACGGGGGCCGGGAGCCGTTGACGTGGTGCTCACAGGGAGGGATGGAGTACGGTCTGCACCCTGATGGGACCCGGGAGAAAGTGGAGTCAACCTACAGCCCCCACCAAGAAGCCCCACTGGGACAGGCAGACCTGGGGCAAGGCCAGCCTCGTGCCTGCAGCATGGATGCCAGGCAGGTCCTGCCAGAGGCCTGTTCACCTGCTCGCACCTTTCACCCGGCCCTGTCTCAAGCTCCACTTTATAAAGGCAAATAAAGCCACGATGGTTAACTGCTTAAACAATCCATCTGGCCAGAAAGGGGCCGAGGGGAGACACTGACCTACGTGGGAGTCATAGAGGCCACCAGAAACCAGGCCTTTTCTCGTCCAGAAGTTCCAAGCTCCAGCAGGATAGCCGCCATTGCAGCTGAAAAGACAGGCTCTTGTGAAAACCTCCAAAAGGACTAGTTGCTCTCCAGACCACTGCGTGCCACCCGAGTGCCCGAGGTCACTCGTGGACCCGCCCCCACCTTCAGCAAGTGGTGCAGCAGCCCTCCCAGACACCAGACCCTCCAAGGGACTCTTCCTAGATTAGCACAGCTTGCAGGAAATAACCCCCAGCCCCACCCCTGCCCACAGAGATCCTGGAGGAGACAGGAGGTTCTCCTGTTCATGTCCTTCCAGGTAGAACAGTGATTCTCAACTGAGCAGACACGAAACTTCCCTGAGGTACTTACGAAAAACCACCCACTGGTGGTTCTTAGGAGAGAACCACCAGTTCTCTGAAATGCGAATCACCAGTGATTCTCATTTAACTAGTCTGGGGAGAGGCCCAGGCACATGTTTGAAGTCCTCAGGTGTTTCAGATCTGCAGCTGCGGGCGAACACCACTACTGCAGAACCAAGGTGAGGCTGGGCTGGGAAGTTCTGGGCCACCACCTTGCTGTTAAGGTGGCTCCATCCTCCTTAACTACGCATAAGGAAATGCCCCAGAGTGCTTCCCCAAGCAGGAAAAAGGAACATGCGATGACACAAACCAGGCCAGGGGTCAGACATTCCACCACATTTTCTGAGACTGTCTGTTCTGCTGGGACACCACCCCTCAGACAGTTCTGCTGGGCCAGCCTTGGTTCAGGCACCTCCCAGGAAGCAGCAGCCATGCCGGGCCCTGGCTGCCAGACTCCCGGAGTCTCCCTGAAACACTTCTGACTCGCAGGAGTCCCAGAAGTCCTCCAAGTCCCCTCCACTGAGAAGCCGGGGCCCAGGGTCTCTCAGCAGTAAACCCACTGTGGAAGCACAGCCTGACTCACCCGTCTCCACACATGATGCCACAGCAGGTGAGCAGGTCCTCCGCCGACACCTCCACGCTGACGTGCGCATTGGTGTGGATGCAGATCCGGTCGGAGATGGCTTCCACAGCCCCAAAGGCCTGTAGGAACGAGTCCCACCGCATGAGGCTGCCACATTCGGGCTGGGCCCTCCGCAGCGGTCCCCTCAAAGGCCCACAGGGGCACCTCAGACCTTGTGGGCAACTGATCTCTCAACACCAGGGGAGGCTCCTGGGGCTCAAACTCAGCTTTCATTTTCTTTGGTAGAAATGGGGTCTTGCTATGTTGGCCAGACTGGTCTTGAACTCCTCGGTTCAAGTGATTTGCCCACCTCGGCCTCCCAAAGCACTGGGATTAGAGGCATGATGAGCCACTTGCCCCACTCTCCTGCCTTGACATCTGCCCAACTCAGCTTTTAAAGCAAGAGAACCACCACCGTGATCCTCCGCCTGGGAACTCGGGTCATTTCTGAAATGTGTAAAATGTGTAGTTTTAGTTTGTATGTGTGTGTTTTTCACTTTTTTATTTTTATTTTTGGAGGTGGAGTTTTCACTCTTGTTGCTCAGGCTGGAATGCAGTGGTGCAATCTCGGCTCGCTGCAACCTCCGCCTCCTGGGTTCAAGCAATTCTCCTGCCTCAGCCACCAGAGCAGCTGGGATTACAGGCGCCCGCTACTACACCCAGCTGTTTTGTATTTTTAGTAGAGACAGGGTTTCACCATGTTGGCCAGGCTGGTCTCAAACTCCTGACCTCAGGTGATCTGCCCACCTCAGCCTCCCAAAGTGTTGAGATTACAGGCGTGAGCCACCGTGCCTGGCCATGTTTTTTTCTTAACAAAAAACACAGCTCACCCAGAAAAGAAATACTGTGTGACCCACTTGTATGAGGTCCCTAGGAGTCAAATTCAGAGACAGGGTGTAGGGCGGGGGTCACCAGGGGCTGGGGGATTGGTGATGGCTGAGCAACACTGTGCATGTCCTTAATGCCACAGAACTGTACACTTGAAAACAGCTGCCGGGTGTGGTGGCTCACGCCTGTAATCCCAGCATTTTGGGAGGCGGAGGAGGGCAGATCAACTGAGGTCAGGAGTTTGAGATCAGCCTGTCCAACATGGCAAAACCTCGTCTCTACTAAAAATACAAAAATCAGCTGGGTGTGGTGGCGTACACCTGTAGTCTTAGCTACTGGGGAGGCTGAAGCAGGAGAATCGCTTGAACCCAGGAGGCAGAGGCTGCAGTGAGCCGAGATCCCGCCACTGCACTCCAGCCTGGGTGACAGAGCAAGACTCCATCTCCAAAAAATAAATAAATAAAAAGAAAAGAAAATTGCTAAGATTATTAAATTTTCTGTTACGTGTATTTTACCACAATTAAGTGACAAAATGAAGGCAGCTCGCTGACACTAAAGGGACGCGTTCTTGAAGCAGAGTAGTGATGAGAGCTCCTGGTATTTGTGGACGGGGCAGCGTGTCAGGGGAAGGGAGCGTCTTCGCCGCCCATACACGTGGACTCGCAATCTGCAGGATGCTCTGCCCGCCATTCCGCCTAATCCTTGCCATAATTCATGGCCAGAGAGATTGTGATGTTTGTATTGATGGAAAACGGGACTCAGGAAGTTTCTACAACTTGCCTTGTCAGAGTTGTCCCCACCCCGAATCCCCCAAGACTCCCCATTGCTGCTTCCTCTCTCTCCAGCCCTTCCCCCGCTGACCAGCAGGGCCTTACCCAGCAGGAGCCACAGGAGCCCTGGTCTCTGATCTCTTTGATGGTGGGACACTGTGGCCATTGTTCCCGTGCATCGAAGCTTTCAGGCAGCTCCAGGTCCTCGGTAAACATAACTCTGGATAAAGGAAGTCTTCATTACAAGCTCTCATCCCACAACTCCCTCCCCAGTCCCTGCAAAGGCCCCTTGGTTTAAGAGCAGTCACTGTGGCTGGGCCACAGTCCCCTAGAAAGGAAGTGAGCACAAGACACGCAGGAGAAGGCTGCAGGCAGGTGTCCCTGGGACTTTCACAGAACCAAAGGAAATTCTATTGCTCAACGCAACTAGTGATTTTTTCTTTGGGGATGGGGGGCGGGCCGGACAGAATTTCACTGTCGTCCAGGCTGGAGTGCAGTGGTGAGATCTCTGCTCACTGCAACCTCTGCCTCCTGAGTTCAAGTGATTCTGGTGCCTCAGCCTCCTGAGTAGCTGGGATTACAGGCATGCACCAGCACGCCCAGATAATTTTTGCATTTTTAGTAGATGGGGTTTCACCATGTTGGCCAGGCCGGTCTTAAACTCCTGGCCTAAAACGATCTGCCCGCCTCGGCCTCCCAAAGTGCTAGGGTTACAGGCGTGATCCACCATGCCTGGTCTGACTTGCGATGTTGTATGCTTCTTCCTAGGCTTATGTAATGGATTTTTTGAATGAGTTTATCCACAAATAATAAACTCATTTTTAAATGAGTTTATCCAGTCCAGATAGTGTTTCTTGCCCCGCTCTCCTGCCTCAACATCTGCCCAGGATCCTCTCATCATTTCTCATATCATCCCCATTGTGCAGAAGGCAGTGTCCCGCAACTTAACTACCCCATCCTCACGTGGGAAGCGGTGCGATCTTGGCTCACCGCAACCTCCGCCTCCCGGGTTCATGCAATTCTCCAGCCTCAGCCTCCTGAGTAGCTGGGATTACAGGCTCCCGCTACCATGCCTGGCAAATTTTTGAATTTTTAGTAGAGCCACTGTACTTGGCCTTATCTGGCTTTTCTTAGATTTTCCTTAAATTACTCAAGATTGAGTCTGCCCACATAGTGGAGACCCAGACCTAGTCTCTCACATCTAGGGCTGAGACACCTTGGAGAAGCGCACCAGAAAACACTGAAGGTGGCTCATGCTGGTAATCCCACTGGGATGCTGATGGGGGCAGGTCACTTGCTGAGGCCAGGAGTTTGAGACCAGCCTGGCCAATATGGCAAAACCCAGTCTCCACGAAAAATACAAATATTAGCTGGGCATGGTGGTGCTGGCCTGTGGCCCCAGGTACTCAGGAGGCTGTGGCACGAGAATCGCTTGAACCCGGGAGACAGAGGTTGCAGTGAGCCAACATGGCGCCACTGCACTCCAGCCTGGGTGACAGAGTGAGAGACTCTCTCCAAAACAAAAGAAAGCACCAGCATCTTCTCTACTAATAACTTGAGAAAGAAAAAATAAAATAAAAAGAAAAAGCAAATAATACAAAAATGAAAAGACGAGACAAGTGCTGTACCTCAAGCGGTGTCAGTAGCCCTGGGTGGCATGAGCCCTGCGGATGCCAGAGGCCTTCACTCTCCCACTTCCCACTGCCCCAAACCAACGCCCGCCACTCACATTACAGTGGTGTGGAGGAGCGGGCACTCACCTCTGGGGAGGCTTGGGCCCACCCAGGAAGGTGCCACACAGCCTCTTCAAGTAGCTCACGTCCACGTTGTAGAAGTTGTGCCCGGCCTGGAAGAGAGTCACCCACTGACTGAGGGGTTTCCTGGGATAGTGGTGGATGGGCACACTGCCCACACACCAGGTCCAACCCAGGGAAAGCCAGGGGCCCTACCCAGCTCAAGGGCACATGGGTTGGGGGGCAGTGGGGAACAGCCCAGAGTGACACACAGGCAGAGTGGGTGCCTCCCCTGTTCTGCTCCCATTTGCTGACAATCAGAGACCCTCTCTGGCCCTCAACATGGCTCACTCTTCATTCCAGGTTTTCAGTCCCAGGGTCAGAGCTGGACAGAGACAAAGGGAATCAGAGGCAGGATGATGAACTGCCACTCTGCCATGGCGGGCGTCACAGGGGCTAGCTGGTTTTGAACACTTCCAAATCTCACCTACTCCCCCACACACCTCCGCGTGCACACAACCATACATTCATACACATGCACACACACTCATGCACACATATGGGGTATGGGACAGAGGAGGCAGGCGTGGTCCAGAGCCGCTGTGACCCGGGGTCAGGGCTGTTCAACGGTCCAGGACATAATGTTCTGCGGGCCACAGTGAGAGTCAGCTCCCCATCCCTGGAGTCAGTGTGCACAGACCGACCTGGGAGGGGACATACGCAGGATGCAGCCCCACAGCCTACCTGCCACGTGGTGTTCCGTTTGTTGACATAGTTGACCAGCTCATCCGACAGGGGATGGAAAGAGGGCCTGCTCTGGGCATCGCCCAACGCCAGCAGGCAGCAGAGGGAGGCCCAGAGCCGCCACATGTTGGAAGCCGGATCCTAGATCCACCTGGAGAGGACAGAGGGCATCAGGGCACTTCTCTGTTATGTGGGTCAAAGGCTCACACACACACGGGCACCGTCTCAGGCATCAGTGGACCCCCGTGCTCGTCCTGGCCCAGGCGCAGAACTCTGAGGAGCTGAGGTACCCATGGGCTCCCCGCCTCCCTGCCCTGGTGCCTGCAGCATGCCATGACCTCGTGTGTGTCCCCGGGGGCCAGGCGGCCAGAGCCAGGAGAGAAAGCCAAAGGGCTGTGCTGGACTAGACCGAGTCCAGGGCCTGCTCTACTATTTTTAAACGGCCTTTGCATGGATTTGTAGAACAGCTTGAGAGACTTGCCCAAGTAAGTGACACGAAACAGTGAAGAGCCTGTGTGTGTCATTACGCCCTAAGTGAAACACCCACGGGACAGGGAAATGTAAGAAAAGTTAGAAAAGAAATGTAAGAAAAGACAGGAGTCCTAGTTTTCACAGGACACAGACAAACAAGCTTGGCGTGGGCTGGTGGAGGTGGAGGCTGAGAGGTGGGGCTGGGCTGGCCATCTTCCCACTCCCGGGGCCTCTCTGGTTTTTCCAGTCAGCCAAGGGCTCTGCTTCTGGCTGCAGAGATGAGGCTTCTGGGAAGGAAAATTCTCACCTTGATGCCTCAGCCCTTTGATCTGGGACTGGCTCATGAGTCACAAGCCAGTGCTTTCCAGCTTGAACTCTGAGTCACCCTCCTAAGCAAGTAGCTCGACAAAAGCAATACATGTCTCCTGGGCGCCTGCACCCAGGGCTGGGGAGAACCGCAGCGTGGGGAGATGGGTGAGGCAGGGGCTCCTGTCCCTCACTCCAGGGGCTTCTGTGGGTGGGTGAGGTGCTCTACCTCCCACAGGTCACAGGTCAACATGAAAGTCACAGGACTGTGGTGTTAGTGCCTAACAAACTGACTGGAACATAGTGGATTCTATCTGAAGAACAATTGAAACTGCATTGTTGCTTAAGCAACAATTCATCTGCGAGAATAAACACATGAGGACAGCAAGATGGCTCTGGAAAAAACTTTTTTTTTTTTTTTGAGACACGGTCTTGTTCTGTCACCCAGTCTGGGGTGCAGTGGCACGATCTTGGCTCACTACAGCCTCTGCCTCCCAGGTTCAAACAATTCTCATGTCTTAGCCTCCCAGGCAGCTGGGATTACAGGTGTGCGCCACCACATGCACCTAATTTTTGTATTTTTAGTAGAAATAGGGTTTTGCCATGTTAGCCAGGCTGGTCTCGAATTCATGACCTCGGGCCTTGGCCTCCCAAAGTGCTGGGATTACAAGGGTGAGCCACCGCACCCAGCCAGTGGAAAATAGCTCTGATGGGAGCCCGGCCCTCTGGGGCAGCAAATGTATTATAAAACGCTGGGTGATGCCCATCAGCAGAGGACCCAACAGACCACTCGGAAGCACCTCCTCCATGGAGGAGTCAGTGTACCTAGGTGGGGCCAGAGAGGAAACAGGACAGTGCTTGGACAAGTGGCTGGCTGAAGGCTAAACCTTCACACTGGACTCCTCACACACAAAAAGTACCACATGCAACACAGACTTTTGAGACGGAGTCTTGCTCTGTCACCCAGGCTGGAGTGCAATGGCATGATCTTGGCTCACTGCAACCTCCGCCTCCTGGGTTCAAGCGATTCTCCTGCCTCAGCTTCCTGAGCAGCTGGGATTATAGGTGCGTGCCACCATGCCCAGCTAATTTTTGTATTTTTAGCGACAAGATTTCACCATTTTGGCCAGGCTGGTCTCGAATGCCTGACCTCATGATCCACCCACCTCGGCCTTCCAAAGTGCAGGGATTACAGGTGTGAGCCACTGTGCCCGGCCCACAGATCTTAATTATAAAGGTTTTATGAAAAAAATCAATGCCCTTTTAAAAATGGGCCTATAACCCCAGTACTTTGGGAGGCCAAGGCAAGTGGATCACTTGAGGCCAGGAGTTCAAGACCAGCCTTGACAACATAGTGAGACCCCCATCTCTAAAGAAAATAAAGTTTTTTTTTTAAAGTAATGCTGGAGGAAAGCCTAGGATTGACAGAAAACATAGCCTTAAGAGGAAAATGCTTGCATTAAACTGAAAAGTCTCTTTAAAACAAAAACTGACAAAGCAGTACTAACATACACTTTAGGCTTCCTTTCCTTAATCTACAGCAATGCCCACCAGTTTCTAAATCTGCGTGTCCTGGGACTAGGCAACCTGACATTTAGAAATGTATCCCACAAAATGCAAAGATACATGCACACGAGTGCTCGCTAAATAATTTTTGCATTAGCAAAAGACCAGAAATAAAGCAAGTATCTAGTAACAGAGTAATTGTTAAATTATAGTAAGTGGTTAAATAGAATATGAAGCAACCATTAAAAAAGCAACTAGTTGGCCAGGCACAATGGTGCACCACCCGAGGTCAGGAGTTCAAGATCAGCCTAACATGGTGAAACCCTGTCTCTACTAAATACAAAAACATTAGCCAGGCGTGGTGGCACATGCCTGCAATCCCAGCTACTCGGGAGGCTGAGGCGGGAGAATTTGCTTGAACTCAGGAGGCAAAGGTTGCAGCGAGCCGAGATCGCACTATTGCACTCCAGCCTGGGCAACGAGAGCAAAACTCCATCTCAAAAATAAAAATAAAAATAAAAATAGGCCGGACGCGGTGGCTCATGCCTGTAATCCCAGCACTTTGGGAGGCCAAGGTGGGCGGATCATCTGAGGTCAGGAGTTCAAGACCACCCTGGCCAACATGGTGAAACCCCGTCTCTACTAAAAATACAAAAATGAGCCAGGCGTGGTGGCTCACACCTGTAATTCCAGCTACCGGGGAGGCTGAGGCAGTAGAATTGCTTGAACCCAGGAGGTGGAGGTTGCACTGAGCTGAGATTGCACCACTGCACTCCAGCCTGGGTGACAGAACGAGACTTCATCTAAAAACAATAACAACAAAATAAATAAATAAAATAAAAATAAAAAAGCAACTAGTTGAAGTAAATTCTATTGTACTAACAAAGTAAAAATGCCCCAAGTCCCAGTGTTAAGTGGTGAAAAAACAAGCTGTGGGTGACCGAGGACCATAAGCATCTGACCCTCAACAATCTACACATGCAAGCACACTCCTGCTACTACACGCGAAATGCCGAGGACGATGTGCAGTTGTCGGTCACTGCAGCGGGAAGACTTTTTTTTCACAACATACTCTTACTTTTAAGAAAAAAAAAAAGTGACTATGTTCCTATTATTTCAGCTTCGTTTCTTCTAGGAAAAATAGTTGGCGGTGTTACTCAAAGGCCCTGAGCCACCAAACTGATAAAAGGACATTTGGTTTAATGATTCCTTACAGCATTTCCTTCCCACCAATGAGGCTTCCTCCCTAGTGACTTTGAGACAGGAATCTGGCTCTGTGGCCCATGCTGGATGGAGTACAGAGGCGCCATCTTGGCTTACTGAAACCTCCACCTCCCAGGTTCAAGTGATTGTTGTGCCTCAGCCTCCTGAGTAGCTGGGATTACACGCCTGTGCTACCACGTCTGGTTTTTTTTAGTACAGTCGGGGTTTCGCTATGTTGGCCAGGCTGGTCTCGAACTCCTGGCCTCAAGGGATCTGACTGCCTCAGCTTCCCAAAGTGCTGGGATTACAGGCATGAGCCACTGGACCTGGCCCTTAGTGACTTTCTTAATAATCTTCCCCTTTTCTGCGACTCGTGGGTAGGCAGCATCTCACGTGGTCCTGCGTGTCAGTGACCCATACAGCCTCCACACTGTGAGGTGAGCGTGTCTCGTGGGCAGACAGGAGTGTCCTCGGATGTCCCCGGGGGCTTTTGTGCTGTAGAGATGTTATTTTAAATAATAAGCTAAGTCGAGGATGGGAGAGTTTCTATGGCAACTTGAATTTTTAAACCAAGATTTCTTTGGGATTATAGGTGTGAGCAATTGAAAACCCGTCAGAAAACCCGCCCAGCACGCAGGTGGGCAGAGGCAGCTGTGATGCTCTGTGGTGGCTGAGAACACAGGCAGCTGCCATGTCCGATGGCTCTCAGCTCCTGGAGGACAACCTGCCACAGCTATTCCCTGGAGTCCCACAGGGCCCCCTCGCCACTTCACTAGTGGGCAACTTCCCTGAACCCACCCTTCTTTCCATGGTTCCCAGGCCCTCCCACACCTGCCTGTGCTCCCTACTCATTCCCAGGCTCCCTGGGGCCACCACCGCCAGCCCCAGGGTCCAGCCCGTTCCACTAGTCCCAGGCTGAGCGCTGGGAAGTTCTTTCAGTCCCGCACTTTGGCCCAGGGCTGTGGTGTTCCTGGCTTCTCTGCTCCTCCCACATGGCATCCAGGTTGGGGTTCAAGGGGCCGCCAGCCTGCTGCAACTGGCTGATAAAATGAGCCCTGCACTTGGAGTCAGGAGACCTGCATTTGGATCTGGCTATGCCACTGACTAAATGGCACCCTTGGGGTCTGACCTTCCCCAAGCCTCAGTTTCACCACCTGTAAAATGGAGCTAGTAACCACCACGTCTCAGGTGGCTGTCAAGAATGAACTGAGGACTAAAGCGCCAGCACACGCCTGGTGTGCAACGATAAGGTAGGAAGGGCAGTTGCTCCAGTGGGCTCTGTTCCCTCCCTCTCTTCTCTTCCTCCACCACTTCTAGCCCTCAGTTCACACTAAACCTATTCCAATAGGTCCCCAACGCCGAGAAGAGTCTAAATGAAAAGAAAGTTCATTTGCTTATTTGTTATTGTTTTGAGACAGGATCTCACTCTGTTGCCCAGGCTGGAGTGCAGTGGCACGATCATGGCTCACTGCAGCCTCTGCCTCCAGGGCTCAAGAGATCTGCTCCCCTCAGCCTCCTAAGTAGGTGGGACTACAGGCATGCACACTGCACCCAGCTAACTTTTATATTTTTTTGTAGAGATGGGGTTTTGCTATGTTACCTAGGCTGTTCTCAAACTCCTGGACTCAAGTGATCTGCCTGCCTTGACCTCCCAAAGTGTTGGGATTATAGGTGTGAGCAATTGAAAACCCATCAGACAGGCGGATCATGAGGTCAGGAGATCGAGACCATCCTGGCTAATACGGTGAATCCCTGTCTCTACTTAAAAATACAAAAAACTAGCCGGGCGACGAGGCGGGCGCCTGTAGTCCCAGCTACTCGGGAGGCTGAGGCAGGAGAATGGCGTAAACCCGGGAGGCGGAGCTTGCAGTGAGCTGAGATCCGGTCACTGCACTCCAGCCTGGGTGGCAGAGCAAGACTCCGTCTCAAAAAAAAAAAAAAAAGAAAAGAAAAACCCACCCAGCACGCAGGTGGGCAGAGGCAGCAGCGATGCTCATCAGCCTTGGAGGCTTCCAGGGAACCAGGAGAAGCAGAGAAGCCCCACTCCACCTCCCTCACCTGAACCAGGCTGGCCACTCACAGGTCCTTCCCCGCACTGCCCACCTATATGCAAACCAGGTGCTGCAGGGCCAGTAAAACAAGCTCTTAACTTCAATTAACCCCAGCATTTAATATCCAAAAATGCTTCCACTCTGAGGGTCCCAAGACTGCTGAGAACCCAAAAAGTGTGAAGCCAGGCACAGAGGTCCTGAGAGCAGTGACAACCCCACTCCATCATGCAACAGGCGCCTTTCTCTCCACAACAACGCAAATCTCACTCTGGACAAATGCGAATGGTGAAAATGACAAGCTGGGCTGCTGACAGGTTCCAGGGTCTTTGCGTGGGACAGCAACTCGCTTTCACTTCCCTTTGTATAGGCACACACTTCCCTTTTATTTCTTAATTCTGTGCTTTCTGCTCTGCTTCTTACAAGAGATGATGAACACAAAGTCCTTATTTCATGAGGGAAGGATGTGAACTCTTGCGTGCCACAAGAACTCTTTCCAGGATGTGGGCTAGTGGAAGAACAACTGCAAGCAGATGCATCTCTAGACTATGGTCAGCCGGGCTGCTTGGGCAGACTTGGGTTCCACTGCACCCCTCTGCCCCTTTTCCAAGTTAATCTTTGGGTTAAAAAAAAAAAAAAAAAAAAAAAAAGGGTGCTCCTCATATCCTCTCTCTCCATACCTGCGGAGTGCTTATGTGAAAGGATGCTCCACTCTAGATCTGTAGAATGTTATCACGTGCCAAAAAGAGCGCGTGGCCAGGAGACTATCAACCAGAGCACCTTAACAGCACCCCAGATGACCCTGAAGCCGCTCCCAGGACAAATAGGGACCTTGAGATCCTGGAAGGAGGTGGAATGAAAAGTCAAAGGAGAGGAGGTGCTGCTAAGTCACAGGAGGTATTAAGTCCTGACATCCTTAATCAGTTTTGGGCTGCCACCAAGCTCGAAAAAGAAAGCTTTCCGCCCGGGCACAGTGGCTCATGCCTGTAAACCCAGCACTTTGGGAGGCCGAGACAGGTGGATCACCTGAGGTCAGGAGTTCGAGACCACCCTGACCAACATGGCGAAACTCCTGTCTCTATTAAAAATACAAAAATTAGCCAGGCATGGTGGTGGGTGCCTGTAATCCCAGCTACTTGGGAGGCTAAGGCAGGAGAATCACTTGAATCCAGGAGGTGGAGGTTGCAGTGAGCTGAGATCACACCACTGCACTCCAACCCGGGCAACAGAGGGAGACTCCGTCTCAAAAAAAAAAAAAAAAAAGAGGCCAGACATGGTGACTCACGCCTGTGATCCCAGCACTTTGGGAGGCTGAGGCAGGTGGATCACAAGGTCAGGAGTTCAAGACCAGCCTGGCCAACATGGTGAAACCCTGTCTCTACTAAAAATACAAAAATCAGCCAGGCGTGGTGGTGGTGCCTATAATCCCAGCTACTCAGGAGGCTGAGGCAGAATTGCTTGAACCCAGGAGGCAGAGGTTGCAGCGAGCCGAGATTGCACCACTGCACTCCAGCCTGGGTGACAGAATGAGACTCTCTCAGGAAAAAAAGAAAAAAAAAAGAAAAAGCTTTCTTACATGGTCACAGCCCTCAGGTAGACTGCACTCTAAATCTGCAAAGGATTTAAGGAGACAGGACATGTACACCTAAAATTTCCAAATAAGCCAAGTTGCTAGCTCCTGGCTGAGAGAGAAAAAAAGTGAAAGAATTCTTAGCAAATCTCTCATGCAGTCTTTTGCTCTTCCACGTTCACTGATGCTGTGAATATACTGCTGGCTCCTCTCATCATTAGCTCTAAAGAATGGAAAGTTGGCTGGGCGCAGTGGCTCACACCTGTAATCCCAGCACTTTGGGAGGCCAAGGAGGTGGATCACCTGAGGTCAGGAGTTCGAGACCAGCCTGGCTAACATGGTGAAATCCTATTTCTACTAAAATTACAAAAAATTAGCCGAGCGTTGTGGCATGCATCTATAATCCCAACTACTTAGGAGGCTGAGGCAGGACAATCGCTTGAACCAGGAGTTGGAGGCTGCAGTGAGCCGAGATCGCGACATTGCACTCCGCCTTGGGCAACAAGAGCAAAACTCCGCCTCCAAAAAGAAAAAAAAAAAAAATCAAAAGTCGAGTGCCTACATTTTGCCAGAAGCCACAAATGAAGACTGTGCTTTATAGGCCAGCCGAGCGGCTAAGAGCAGCGGAACAGTGGAAAGGTGGGAGACTGTGAAGGCTCAGTAAGACCTTCCCAGGGAACTTTCTTTCTCTCTTACAAAAACTAGTCTTGGCGCTCCCTGCTAATAACGGCAGTTGCTCCTGAAGTTTCGACCACTTAAGTGCACCCACAAAACAAGACTGGCGAGTTTCATCTTCCCCTACTTCAATCTGCCAGACGTACCTCAACGCTGGAGCGGACCTGCACTGGGTGGGAGTGTGCTGACCTCAGGTGCGCTCTGGAGTGACCCAGAGGAGACCCTGGAGAGCTTTCCTTTTTGAGTAGGAATCACGGCCTTGCTGTGGCCTCTGATGTGTTATGTCTTTTCCCCTAATGGAACGGTGTTTAGCAGATTCTTGGCTTATGATTAAATTAAGGACAAAAACGAAATCCAAAGGGCTCTCAGGCCTCGGTCTCATCGGTCTCCTGATGAACGGGCACCAGGGGCCCATCTGTCCCATGGAGCGGGCTCCCTGCAGCCTTAGCCCCCGAGCAATTGAAAACCCGTCAGAAAACCCACCCAGCACGCAGGTGGGCAGAGGCAGCAGCGATGCTCATCAGCCTTGGAGGCTTCCAGGGAACCAGGAGAAGCAGAGAAGCCCCACTCCACCTCTCTCACCTGAACCAGGCTGCCCACCTATATGCAAACCAGGTGCTGCAGGGCCAGCCCACGCAAGCTGCTCTCCATGGGCCTGAAGACACCCATGAGTGGAATATTGTACAAGGTCAGCCACAGCAACCCCACATCCTGCAGACAAAATGACTACCGTATGCTTGAAATAGCAGACACTAGGAAGGCCCTCAGCAGTTGATTTGTTGTTGTTGTTGACTGGAAACAAGACAATTTGGTTAGTCAATGTTTTAGAAAGTTCTGAAAGCTTTTGCTCCCTAGTTCTGTTACTGACTTGCTCAGAGGCTGACAGAGCCAATGCATTCATCATTCTGCATTGGATACCAAAGGACCTTGGGCCTGCTTTATAAAAGCTTTTAGGGATCCTTTGAGATTGCAATGAGATTAGTGTTCTGTGTCTCTCCAGTTGCAGAACACGGCGGTTCCCTAATTCAACCACAGGCGAGATGATACCAGGGCAGTTGAGGCCCTGGCTGACACGAAGGCGAGCCACAAAAAGGCCTAGCTCTCGGATCCAGCAAGGTCCTGTTTTCCTCCCTTGGGGCCCTGGGAACAGATACTCATCTCACAAGGCTGATGGAAGACAGAAGGAGACACTCTTTTGAAAGTGCCTACCCTGCACCAGGCTCAGAGCAGTGCCATCTGGGAGAAACCTCCTCAGTCACTGGGAGGGTGAAAAGTCATCTCCTTATACATAGGACAGCCAACATTTGCTGTCCCAGAGTCATCATTTCTATTTTCAGAAGTATCCTAATTTGGATGAAAAATAATGGCAATTGTACTCAGTGACAAGGCCTCAAAAGTTGATTTGTTCTGCTGTCTTGACTGCCAAAGCAAAGCACGTCCCAAACACCAGGAGGGCTAGGTGGGTTGGGAATGGGTGGCAGGTAGCCCCCAGCACTCTGATGTGGTTTGATATACGCTTCCAACCCTCGAATGGGAGAAGCCTGTGGCTGGCACCGCCCTCCCAGGACTTGCGCAAGCCAGGAAGCTGTGTGACTATGTGTGTGTGCACATTCTGCCGGAATCCAGGTCAGCAGGTCAGAGGGTCATGAAACAGCCCAGCCCTCCAGGTCTCTTAGGGCAGAATATCTAGATGTCTTCTACAGGGCTCTCTACTGCTCCCGTTACCATCTTGGCCACACTGGTCCCATCCTCCTCCACGCAAGCTTGCTGGTGATGCTAGATTATCTTGATGACCAGACCAAAGAAGTTACTGGCCTGGTAAAGACAGATAACACAGTCAAGACTGCCAGCCACACATCCTTCTCAGCACCCAGCATTTACAAAACATCAGTTCTGGGCTGGGCACAGTGGCTCACATCTATAATTCTGACCCTTTGGGAGGCCAAGGTGGTAGGATCAACTGAATCCAGGAGATTAAGACCAGTCTGGGTAGGATAGTGACCCCATCTCTATTTAGAAAATTAAAATTTAAAATTAAATAGGCTGGCAGTGGCTCAGGCCTGTAATCCTAGCACTTTGGGAAGCCAAGGCGGGCAGATCATGAGGTCAGGAGTTCAAGACCAGCCTGACAAACATAGCAACACCCTGTCTCTACTAAAAATACAAAAAGTAGCCAGGTGTGGTGGCACACGCCTGCAATCCCAGCTACTCAGGGCGCTGAGGCAGGAGAATCGCTTGAACCTGGGAGGTGGAGGTTGCAGTGAGCCGAGATTATGCCACTGCACTACAGCCTGGCGACAGAGCGAGACTCCGTCTCAAATAAAAAAAGAAAGAAAAAAACCAGCACATACACCATCACTGACCAACAATAAAAACGGGAAAAATGTCACTCATTAACCCATTTATGCCAGAGGTTGCAACTTTTTGAATTGCTGCTGAGTAAAAACATCAGACCTTGGTGATGACCTTGAGCAGTATGATGTAAAAACTCCCACATGCTTAGTGATCCAATAATGGAACACTAGGCATAAGTGAGTTAATGTTTTCCTATGGCAAAGATTAAATTTGAATTTCTGGTCATGAAATTAAAATAAGGGTACAACTTCAAATCCATCAGATTGGCAAAAATCAAAGTCTGGTAGTATCTAGTGTTGGTAAATGTGAGGAACAGGAACTCTGCACACTGCTGGGCGTGTAAATTGATGCAACCACACTGGAGAACCCTTTGCCAACATCCAGCAAGATGGAAGATGAACATACCTCAGGACCCAGAACAAGCTCTCCTGCATTTGCCCTGCAGAAACCCTTCTAAGCATCTGGGAGACACAGGATATTTCCTGTAGCACGGGATAACAGTGAAAACGAAATAACATAACTGTCCCGCAGTAGATAAACACACTGGGCACTTAAGACAAATGGACTAGAATTGGATGTATCAACAGAAATAAATCTCACAACTGTGAGTGAAAAAGGATCCATGTAGTGGAACTGAAGTCATATAAACTTAAACATTGTTTATACACTGATGCAGAGTTTTAAAAGTACAAAAAGGCCTGGAAGTGGCTCATGCCTTATAATCCCAGCATTTGGAAGGCCCAAGTGGGAGGAGGTAAGGGGATCACCTGAAACCAGGAGTTTCAGAGCAGCCCTGGCAACACGGAGACCCTATCTCTACAAAGAAAAAAAAAAAAAGCTGGGCACTGCCTGTGCTCCCAGCTACTTACTACTTGGGAGGCTGAGGTGGGAACCAGATCGCTTAAGTCTGGGTGGCCGAGGCTGCTGTGAGCCATGGTCGCACCACTGCACACCAGCCTGGGAGACAAAGCAAGACCCTGTCATGAATCAAACAATGAATGAATGAATGAATGAATGAATGAATGAACAAAAAAAATGTGCAGGAGAATCCAAAAGAGGAGCAGCAGACAGGGAATACAATGGCCCCTGGAAGGACCAGTAAACAGGCACAGGAGTGGTCTGTAGAGGCGGAGGATAAGGCTTGAAGCTAAAAACGAGATTAGTTAAAAGTCTAAACACACGGCTGGGCACAGTGGCTCACGCCTGTAATCCCAACACTTTGAGAGGCCAAGGCAGGGGATCACTTGAGGTCAGGAGTTCAAGACCAGCCTGGCCAACATGGTGAAACCCTGTCTCTACTACAAATACAAAATGTAGCCAGGCATGGTGGTGCGTGCCTGTAATCCCAGCTACTCGGGAGGCTGAGGCAGGAGCACTGCTTGAACCTGGGAGGTGGAGGTTGCAGTGAGCTGAGACTGTGCCACGGCACTCCAGCCTGGGTGACAGAGTGAGACTCTGTCTCAAAAAAAAAAAAAAAAAAAAAGTCTAAACACAGAGTGGAATTTGATCCCTAAATCTCCTACCCCACACAAGCTAGGGTAAATATAAACTTTAACAACCATGCCAGGGCGCAAGGTTTGCCTCCCACACACTCTTTCTCAGGCAGCCTGGGACCAGACATAGAGACTGCTCCCTGCCACCCTGATATCCCAGAGGCACAACACATCTGCAGATGCCTCCGCTAGACTAAACTGCCTGTCACCCCAACCATCTCCCTTTACATGTACCATGTGGAAGTGCCCAGTAAATATCACTCAACAGCACATTTTTCCAATAATTTCCTTACACCAGGCCATCAAAAAGAGGCAGCAGACCGGGCGCAGTGGCTCATACCTGTAATCCCAGCACTTTGGGAGGCCGAGGTGGGCAGATCACGAGGTCAGGAGTTCCAGACCAGCCTGGCCAACGTGGTGAAACTCCCATCTCTACTAAAAATACAAAAATTAGCTGGGTGTGGAGGCGCATGCCTGTAATCACAGCTACTCAAGAGGCTGAGGCAGGAGAATCGCTTGAACACAGGAAGCAGAGGTTGCAGTGAATTGAGATCTTGCCACTGCACTCCAGCCTGGGTGAGAGAGAGACTCCGCCTCAAAAAAAAAAAAAAAAAAAAAAAGAGAGAGAAAAGGATAAGAAGTGGCATGCCTGTAACTCCTCCCTCTCAATGTTTCAGTCCATATCTCAAAAGGAAGGTGTATTATTCTACACAACCATAACTCATTAACAGATTTAAGAAAATCACCCCCACCCCCACGTGGTGGCTCACGCCTGTAATCCTACCACTTTGGGAGGCTGAGGCGGATCACCTGAGGTCAGGAGTTTGAAAACTAGCCTGGCTAACATAGTGAAACCCCGTCTCTACTAAAAATAATTTTTTAAAAAGCCAGGTGTGGTGATGGGCACCGGCAATCCCAGCTACTTGGGAGGCTGAGACAGGAGAATTGCTTGAATCTGGGAGGTGGAGGGTGCAGTGAGCTGAGATCGCACCACTGCACTCCAGCCTGGGCAACAGAGGGAAAGTCTGTCTTTAAAAAAAAAAAAAAAAAAAAAAAAAAAAAGAGCCGGGCGCGGTGGCTCACGCCTGTAATCCCAGCTCTCAGGGAGGCAAAGGCGGGAGGATAGCTTGAGCCCAGGAGTTCGAGACCTGCCTGGGTAATATAGCAAGACCCCGTTCTCCACAAAAAGGAAAAAAAAAAAAAAGAAAGAGAACATCACCAACAGACATCCCAAGGCACCCCTGAAACGTGACCTCCCTTCACTTTCCAGTCCAACCAAGAGCAACAGAAAATATCTGTTATCCCTAAAATGGGTGCAACTTCTCTTCCAACTCCCAGGTGCAGCAGCCAGGGAAAGAAAAGAACCTGCCCACAAGAAGAGCCTCACCCAACTGCTAAATCAGCACCACATGGGCAGTTTCAACCTGGAGCCAAAGGGCTGCCACCCCTCACCACCTGACCAGTTGACAACAGGGCTGTCCTGAGCCAACATCCAGGAGAGCTGTTGGGGCGAGAGCTGTGCCAGGGCCGGGTCTGGTCTGCGTTGCCACCTGGGCCAAGAGACCTGTGCCTTTCCACCAGAGGGTACCCCAGCTGGGGGACAAATGACCAAAAAGGAGGGGAAGCCTCTGCTCTCCAGGAGACGTTTGACTCTGTCTTTGGGAAAGCTACACAGGTTGGGCGGCCCAGCCCCTTTCTCCAGGAGCTGGCGGGTTGGTTCTAAGTCACCATCACCAGAGCCAACAAGAAACAGTTCTTGGCCAGGCATGGTGACTCACCGGGAGGCCGCGGCAGGCGGATCACCTGAGGTCAGGAGTTCGAGATCTGCCTGGTCATCATGGTTAAAACTCATCTCTACTAAAAATACAAAAATTAGCTGGGCGTGGTGGCAGGCACCTGTAATCTCAGCTACTAGGGAGGCTGACGCAGGAGAATAGCTTGAATCTGGGAGACAGAAGTTGTAGTGAGCCGAGATTGCGCCACTGCACTCCAGCCTA
Source organism: Rhinopithecus roxellana (assembly GCF_007565055.1). Taxonomy (NCBI): domain Eukaryota; kingdom Metazoa; phylum Chordata; class Mammalia; order Primates; family Cercopithecidae; genus Rhinopithecus; species Rhinopithecus roxellana. Next base: position 123,967,585 of record NC_044557.1, on the reverse strand, counting down.
GGAGACAGAGCGAGACTCCATCACAAAAAAAAAAAAAAAAAAAAAAAACCGATGTTATGGAAGAGAAACAGCAGCCCTTAACCAAGCCAACGCCCTCTTAGGCCTCCTCGCCTTACCTTTCTGAACGTTTGGATTCAAAGAGGGTGCATCTCAGCTATCCTCTCCTCCGGCGGGAGGCAGTGGGGATCAGTTTTTCCAGGCTACAAAAACGTGCCAGGTCTGCCTTTGAGCCCCACAGCGTCACTTCTCCAGTGGGTTTGGGGGTGTCTCCTCCGTTAGGAGGAGGGGTGTAGGGCCTGCGCTAGTGTCCTTTTCCTTGCCAGCCTGCTGGCTTCCTCAATGTCTGGGGAAGGGGGTGACAGAGGCCCACCAAGAAGCCAAGTGCAATTCACTTCCACCTGGGTCACCCACCGCAGCCTGCCTGCAGCGCCCCACACCCAGGCACCCACTGCTCCCCAGAGGCCAACTCCCCCCGGCCTCCAGGGCTACTAACCGAGGGGGAGGTAGGGCCCCAGGGACTCTGCCCGGTTTCCCTTTACTGGAGTCCAGGGGCAGGGAGCGCCCCGGCCTTCTCCCCACCCGGCATCCAATCGCCCATTCGCCTCTTGGTTTCGCAGCTTGGTTTCTCTTCCTGTTTATGGATTTAACCCCGTGCGGGTTCCTGCCCAGCCCACCCAGTGCCAGATCCCTGTTCTTCAACAGGACCTGTCTTCTGGGGTCCCAGGAATTGTGTGGGATCTTGAGCAGAAAGTTGGCCAGGCAAATCCTCTGCAACGAGGGGGAAATAAACGGAAAATAGACGCCGGCAGATGCGATCATCTCGGCAGTTTGTCCCGGGGACACCGAGGCCCAGGCTCTGGGAGCGCGATCCCCAGGCAGCAGCCTCCGGACCGAGCCGAGCTCTTCCTCGCAGGCGCCCCCCTCGGGCTCCTGGCCGCGTCCCCGCTCCGGGGGCCGGGGGCCCGCGCACAGCCCGGGGAGGGGAGCAGAGGGGAGGGGAGCAGAGGGGAGGGGGCGGGCGGGGCTGTTTTCTGCTTTTCTCGTCGACGCTTCGGAGCGCGCGGGCTCCCACCCCAGCCCGCCCGCCCGTCCGGGACAGTCCCGAGGGTCCTGGCTCCCCGCCGGCCCCCAGGGACGCCGCGGGGCCGCGCCTAGGCCCGACCGGGGACGCAGAAGAACCCGTCTCGGCGGCCGCTGGCACCGTCCCCGCCAAGGTCACTTCCGCCGCGGTGACCCCGCGCCCCCGGCACTCACCGAACGCTGCTGCCGAGAGCCTGAGTCTGCAGCCTGCGCGCCGCGGAACCGCTGCCGTTGCCGGAGCCCTGCAGCCGCCGTAGCCTGGGCCAGCCCCGGCCCTAAGTACCCGCCCGGTCCTGCGCCACGTGACTGCCGCGCAGCCCCGCCCGTGCCCTCCCGCTTCCCAGCCCCACCCCTCCCGCCACCCTCCGCCGCCCGCGCCCCCCTCCCGGCCCCGCACCCCCCACCCTTCAGCCCGGGGTCCGGAGACACCGTCTGGGAGGGCGGGGGCCTGAGCGCGCGGGTTGGGGAAGAGGGGCTTGGAGCCCGGCGGGCCCTGGGCGGCGAAACGCTGCGAATTGGGGCCGGGGATGGGGAAAAAGCCCCTAAAGGTGGTCCCAAGGCCCCCACCCCCACCCGGAAAAGTCCCCCCGCCTTGCGGGACCGCTTCTGCCAGAACCGGCGCGGGGGATCCCTGCCTGCCGGGTTGGCGGGGCCGGGGTGGGGGAGAGGGCGCCGTCGCTTATTCCATTCATTCAGAAGCCGCTGCAGGGGCTGGGGGTGGCGAGGCTGTGGACCCTACAGAACAGCCTTTAAAAGCTCCACTTTGTTGTTCTGAGAACGTACCCACCAAACACTCCAGCTACGTACGAACAGAAAAGGGTGGCTGTCACCGCGAAGGAACCTAGGAGCTGCGTCAGGATTTCTACAGAGGAGGAGAAGGACCTTGGGGGGCGGAAATCGGCTTGGCACAGGAGTCCCGGGAGACCTGCTCCGAGAGGACTGACAAAGTGCACATTTACTTGGGGTTTATTAGCGGGAGGGCTTGGAGGGGAGATGCTGGGGTTGGCTCAAGACACCCTCCTCCAGACCCTCCCTAAACAGCTCTAATCCTAAAGACAAACCTGCAAGGGGGGCATGACCACTGTCTTCAAGAGGCTCAGAGGGGCTGGGCGCGGTGGCTCACGCCTGTAATCCCAGCACTTTGGGAGGCCGAGGCAGGCGGATCACCTGAGGTTGGGAGTTCGAGACCAGCCTGACCAACATGGAGAAACTCCGTCTCTACTAAAAATACAAAATTAGCCCGGCGTGGTGGCGCATGTCTGTAATCCCAGCTACTCGGGAGGCTGAGGCAGGAGAATCACTTGAACCCGGGAGGCGGAGGTTGCGGTGACCCGAGATCTCGCCATTGCACTCCAGCCTGGGCAACAAGAGTGAAACTCTGCCTCAGAAAAAAAAAAAAAAGTTCAGAAGAATTGTATTTTATCCAGGCTGTGGCGACAGTAAGAAGGCAGTAGGACTCCAAGGGACGTGGGTCTCTGCAGCCCGGTCGTCAGCTGTCACACAGCCCTGAGCCTGCCAGGGTCTTCAGAGACATACCTGTACTCCCGCCTGGTTAGTACCAAACTAAGGATAGGAGTGGAAGGAAAAAATAATCTCTGGAGCCCAAACATGGTCACTAAGCCCCCAGCGGAGTGGGATACCCAAGGAACTGAGGACCAGAAGGCTGGAGGTCAAGGTGGTCCCAACTGCCTGCTCACCCTAGTCGTATCCTGAGGGCCATGGACTCCAGACTCCAAATCAGTGCTGGGGCATGCTGTCTTCCATATGGATGTCAAATCATTTCAGACCTCTATAAAGAGCTCATAAGATAGCCAAAATGGGGAGGACACAGCCAGAACCAGGATAACTCTTTCCCCTCTCACATTCTTAAGAGTGTGACAGGAGGTATGCAGAGCAGTAGTGCTTGATATGCGTTATGGCTGTTTGATGGAATTTTCTTTGTTTTTTTTGAGACGGAGTCTCGCTCTGTCGCCCATACTGGAGTGCAGTGGCCGGATCTCAGCTCACTGCAAGCTCCGCCTCCCGGGTTTACGGCATTCTCCTGCCTCAGCCTCCCAAGTAGCTGGGACTACAGGCACCCGCCACCTCGCCCGGCTAGTTTTTTGTATTTTTCAGTAGAGACGGGGTTTCACCGTATTAGCCAGGATGGTCTCGATCTCCTGACCTCGTGATCCGCCCGTCTTGGCCTCCCAAAGTGCTGGGATTACAGGCTTGAGCCACCGCGCCCGGCCTTGATGGAATTTTCTATCAGTGTCTTATAAATCACTTTTGAGAGGTAAAAATAACTTTTGAAACAAAAGAAACAGGCTATGTGTGGTGGCTCACGCCTGTAATCCCAGCACTTTGGGAGGCTGAGGCATGCGGATCACCTGAGGTCACGAGTTCCAGACCAGCCTGGCCCAAATGGTGAAACCCAGTCTCTACTAAAAATACAAAAATTGGCCGGGCATGGTAGTATGTGCACCTGTAATCCCAGCTACTTGAGAGGCTGAGGCGGGAGAATTGCTTGAGCCTGGGAAGTGGAGGTTGCGGTGAGCCAAGATCACGCCATTGCACTCCAACCTGGGCAAGACTCCGTCTCAAAAAAAAAAAAAAAAAAAAGGAAAGAAATAGTTTGGGCACGGTGGCTCAGGCCTGTAATCCCAGCACTTTGGGAGGCTGAGGCGGGCAGATCACGAGGCCAGGAGTTCAAGACCAGCCTGACCAACATGGTGAAACCTCGTCTCTACTAAAAATATAAAAATTATCTGAGTGTGGTGGCGTATGCCCATAATCCCAGCTATTCGAGAGGCTGAGGCAGGAGGATCCCATGAACCAGGGAGTCAGAGGTTGTAGTGAACCGAGATCACGCTATTGCATTCCAACCTGGGCAAGACTCTATCTCAAAGAAAATAAAAGAAATAAATTACTACCAGAGTAGAATTCATCCCTTCCTGGGACATCTAGGAAAGCTCCATGGAGAAAGGAACGTACAGCATATTTACTTGTGTATGTTCCTTCCTGCCCTCACTGGATCTTAAGCGCCACCTGGGCAAGGATTTTTACCTGTGTTGTCCCCCAGCTTCATCCCAGCACATTGCAGGCTGTCTGGCCCATAGCAGAGGTTGGAGAAATGTCCGTTGAGTGGATGTGTAATGAATGAAGTAGGCCTTGAAGTTAAGGAGAATTTTGGCTTAACCTGCTAGATTTGGGGATCAGGGTTCAGGGCCTGGGGAACAGCTCTCAGAACTTACAGAGAGACCTGACTTACATGTGTAAAAGCTGTTTGCTTGTTGAACATCTGTAAAAGAGACCTAAGTTAACACCTGAAAGAGATGAAAACATATGTCCTCACAAAAATCCGCCAGGCACAGAGGGCTCACGCCCGTAATCCCAGCACTTTGGGAGGCGGAGGTGGGCAGATTGCTTAAGCCTAGGAGTTCAAGAGCAGCCTGGGCAACATAGTGAGACCCCATCTCTAAACCAAAAGTTAATAACATATATATATATAAACTTGCACCAGATGTTTATAGCAGCATTATTTACAATAACCAAAAGGTGAAAGCAACTCAAATGTCCATCCATTAAAAACCATTGCATGAATAAACAGTCATAAGTGCGCCAAATGGAGTATTATTATTCAGTCGTAAAAAGGAATGAAGTAGTGACACACGCTACAACATTGATAAACCTTGAAAACATTTGCTAAGTAAAATAAGCCAGGCCCAAAGGACCCCGTATTGTATGATTCCATGAAATCCTCAGAATAGGCAAATCTATAGATAGCAGCTAGATTCATAATTGCCTTTAGGCTGGGGGCATGCACATGGGAGGTTAGGTAGGTGACAGCTAAAAGGTGTGGGGTTTCTCTGGGGGCTCATATGAATTTCTTTTTTTTTTTTTCTGAGACAGAGTCTTGCTCTGTCGCCCAGGCTGGCGTGCAGTGGCACGATCTCGCCTCACTGCAACCTCCGCCTCCCGGGTTCAAGCAATTCTCCTGCCTCAGCCTCCTGAGTAACTGGGATTACAGGCACCCGCCAGCATGCCCAGGTAATTTTTGTATTTTTAGTAGAGATGAGGTTTCACCATGTTGGCCAGGCTGGTCTCAATCTCCTGACCTCGTGATCCACCTGCCTTGGCCCCCCAAAGTGCTGGGAATTACAGGCGTGAGCCACCGCGCCCGGCCATGAATGTTCTAAAATTGAATTGTGATGATGATTGCACAACTCTGTGAATATACTAAAAATGATTAAACTGTGCACTTTAAAGGGTGAATATTTATGTCAATTCTATCTCAGTAAAGCTGTTACCAAAACAAACAAACAAAAACTAAAACTAAAAAACAAAAAGTTGATTTTGGAAGTCCTGAAAACAACTCTTCCTGCCCCCACCCTCTAAATGAGACCCTATGAAGAGGTCTCTTTTCTGAGGAAATGCCCGATTTCTTCTCCTTTATTTTACAAACCCTTGTAAATCTAACTGCCTCTGACCTCCAACAGTTTCTAAATCCCGGGAAGTGAGACTGTGGTGAATGATTTTTAATGGATGCTCTCTGTAGATATGCAGTGGGTTCTTCTGTAGTTGACAATTGGAGTCTGACGGTTTTGGGATGGGCCAGTTCTTTCTCCCAGGTATGGGCTCCACAGAGTGCCGCCTGATAAGAGTGAATCCTCTCTAACCTCTCTTTCCTCCCAATTAGCGCTTAAACCCATTAGTTCAAATTTGTTTAGAGTTCAAGGTCTTGCAAGATCAGACCAACCTTCCTACCCAAATCTGTTTAAAATAGGCCAGGCGCAGTGGCTCACGCCTGTAATCCCAGCACTTTGGGAGGCCTAGGCGGGTGGATTGCTTGAGCCCAGGAGTTTGAGACCAGCCTGGCCAGCATGATGAAACCGCATCTCTACTAAGAATACAAAAATTAGCTGAATGTGGTGGCGCACGCCTGTAGTCCCAGTTCATGGGGAGGATGAGGCGGAATTGCATAAACCCAGGAAACAGAGGTGGTAGTGAGCTGAGATGGCGCCACCACACTTCAGCCGGGCGACAGATTGAGTCTCCATCTCAAAAAAAAAAAAAAAAAAACTTTTCCTCCAGGCCTTTCATGAGCCTGAAGGATTGATTTCCTGCGACCTCCAGCAGATGGAAGGAATGCGTCTTTGCAGGAGCATTTCTCACCTCCCTTGACACCCCCCATTCATCTGAACCCACAGGTGGAACTACCATGGAGCAGGGCTTCCTGTCGGGCTTGGGGAAAAGGTTTAAACGCTCCCTCGCACAGGGGTCTCCTTTCCCAACACTCTTGTTTTACTCCTCACAGCCAGGGTGAGAAAAAAAAAAAAAAAATGAGGCCCCGAAATCCTGGCTTGGATCCTAGTCCCACAGTTACATCCCTCTCCCAGTGTCAGAACACGGTGTGGTGAGGAATACATTTCAATTGGATTCTACAGGAGACACCAGCCACATGGCTTACAGATACAGCGTGCGCTGGTCACAAAGCCCCTCCCATTTTCTAATACCCACGGCCAGATACGCTGAAGGTTCTAGTCTTACAAAAAACATTGACAGTAGTAAAGGCTGGCAAGTATGTGCTACAGTGGAAGTTCTCGTATGTTGTTGGTGGGAGAACGAGAGTACAGCTACCTTGTTTTAAGAAACACTTTGGCATTTTTAAAATTTTTGAGGCAGAGTCTCACTCTGTTACCCAGGCTGGAGTGAAGTGGTGCAACCTTGGCTCACTGCAACCTCTGTCTCCCGGGTTCAAGTGATTCTCATGCCTCAGCCTCCCTTGTAGCTGGGATTATAGGCACGTGCCACCACACCCAGCTAATTTTTTTTTTTTTGAGATGGAGTCTTGCTCTGTTGCCTAGGCTGGAGTACAGTGGTGCGATCTCAGCTCCTGGGTTCAAGCGATTCTCCTGCCTCAGCCTACCAAGTAGCTGGTGTCACGTGCGTCCATGTGAAGAGACCACCAAACAGGCTTTGTGTGAGCAAGCTTTTTAATCACCTGGGTGCAGACGGACTGAGTCTGAAAAGAGTCAGCGAAGGGAGGTAGGAATGGGGCAGTTTTATAGGATTTGGGTGGGTAGTGGAAAATTATAGTCAAAGGGGTTTTTTCTCTTGCGGGGAGGGGCGGGGGTCACGAGGTGCTCAGTGGGGGAGCTTCTGAGCCAGGAGAAGGAATTTCACAAGGTTAATGGATCGGTTAAGGTGTGGCAGGAACAAATCACAATGGTGGAATGTCCTCAGTTAAGGCAGGAACCTGCCATTTTCACTTATTTGGTGATTCGTCACTTGCTTCAGACCTTCTGGATGTGTACGTGCAGGTCACAGGGGATGTGATGGCTTAGCTTGGGCCCAGAGGCCTGACACTCCTGCCTTCTTAAATTAATAAGAAAAATAACATAAAATAGTGGTGAAATGTTGGGGCAGAGAAAATTTTTTGGGGGTGGTATGGAGAGAGAATGGGCGATGTTTCTCAGGGCTGCTTCAAGCAGGATTAGGGACAGCATGGGAACCTAGAGTGGGAGAGATGAAGCTGAAGGAAGATTTTGTGGTAAGGGGTGATATTGTGGGGTTGTTAGAAGGAGCATTTGTCGTATAGAATGATTGGTGATGAGCTGGATACGGTTTTGTATGAATTGAGAAACTAAATGGAAGGTACAAGGTCTGATTAAGAGAAGGAGAAAAACAGATATTAAAGGACTAAGAATTGGGAGGACCCAGGACATCCAGTTAGAGAGTGCCCAAGGGGGTTCAGCCTAATTACTGGCTTGGTTGGTGAGTTTGGGGGCTCTATCCTTGAGTGTTTTTATGTTGTCATACACCAGGCAAGATTGATTTAGGTAAAAAAGACACTCCTCGTTTAAAAATATACAGAGTCCTCCATTTTCAGCAGTGAGTAAGTCAAGGGGCCACAGAGGTTTTGGAGGACAACTGCAGCTAAAGGATCAACTTGGGCCTGAAGGACTGATAAAGTTTGTGATATGTCTGTGATGCTAGCAGAGATGTCATTAGAGAGGCTATGGAAGGTCGTGACAGAGGTTGAAATGCCTGCTATTCCAGTACCGAGGGCAATAGTGGAGGCAGAAAGTCCTACACTGATCAGCAAGGGAATTAGTGGAGTAACTCTTTTTTTTTTTTTGAGGCGGAGTCTCGCTCTGTCGCCCAGGCTGGAGTGCAGTGGCCGGATCTCAGCTCACTGCAAGCTCCGCCTCCCGGGTTTACGCCATTCTCCTGCCTCAGCCTCCCGAGTAGCTGGGACTACAGGCGCCCGCCACCACGCCCGGCTAGATTTTTGTATTTTTTAGTAGAGACGGAGTTTCACTGTGTTAGCCAGGATGGTCTAGGTCGGGATGATCTCCTGACCTTGTGATCCGCCCGTCTCGGCCTCCTGAATGCTGGGATTACAGGCTTGAGCCACCGCGCCCGGCCGGAATAACTCTTTATTTGTCGTGTTGGTGTCATGAGGGGAACAGGGGTCTCTTCGGTCCCATTTGCAAATTGCCTTTTGGGAGTAAGGAAAACTAGTGTGCATGTGCCTGTCCAATTAGCAGGTAGACACTTGTAGGTAGAGGATCCACAGAGGAAGAAGAGACCTTGTGCAAGACAAAACTGGAGATGCAAAGTGAAAAGGTGAGAAGGAGTACTAGAAGAGGTGTCTTGTTCCCAGACTCCTAGGGATCCAGCTAGGGTGGCAAGCCGTCAGAGGTTGTCATGGAGACTGTTGGGGTAACTGCGTAGAGGGGAAGGTTCGATTTTCATGGCATATGAGAAAACGTCGAGTGTCTAGGAGCCACTTTCACTGTTATTTACGGGGCTGGGTATAAGTAAACAAGAAGAGGGCCTGGGAGGAGAGTCTGACGAGCGAGGGGGAAGGTAGCCAAGGATGGAGCGAAATACAGGGTAAGTGTCTTCCTAGGCAATAACCACTGCTAAGGGTTTTCAGTTTGCCGGTATTGGTGGAGGGCTTGTCTGTGAAACGGAACTGGAGGCCTCCAGTTGTTTCAGCGATGTGTGTAGCTGGGCTTTGGAGATGAAGAGTGAGTAACATTGAGAAGGTGAAAGGTTACCCAGGGGATTCCAGTGGGTCTTTGCCGAGAGATACATAAAGCAGCGGCCACAGGAATAGTAGTTTGTGTTGTGAGGGGTCCAAATATGGGGGGAGTAGAGTTGATATAAGCAGAAAGGTTTTTAAGTAAGTGCGGAGGAGGGCGGCAGCTTGCTGATGTGAGATGTCTGGGGAGGTCTTGCTGGACCTGTCTAGAAGGTAAAGAAGTTCTTCAGGAGGGTAAAGATGAGGACTGTTGAAGGAAGTTTGGAGGTGTAGGGAGACAGGAGATGTTGCCCAGTCTGTGTGTAAGGCAGGGACAGCTCTGTAGGCACAGGAAGAAAGGGAAATCCAAAGCCAGCAATTGTTCGCTAAGGAGAGATAAGAAACGGCTAGGAGAGAGTGAGCGAGATTGACAGTGTGGTGGAGATAGCTGGGGAGAGAGGTAGAGGGTGGCATAAGACTGGGAATGAGAATAAGAGTGAATTCTATACTTTTATACTCACTCTTATTCTCATTCCCATTCTTATGCTGCCCTGGGTGCAGGCACGCTGAGTCCAAAGAGACTCAGTAAGAAAGATAGGGGTGGGGCAGTTTTATAGGATTTGGGTGGGTAGTGGAGAATTACAGTCAAAGGGGGTTTTTCTCTTGTGGGCAGGGGCGGGGGTCACAAGGTGCTCAGTGGGGGAGCTTCTGAGCCAGGAGAAGGACTTTCACAAGGTTAATCCATCAGTTAAGGTGGGGCAGGAACAAATTACAATGGTGGAATGTCATCAGTTAAGGCAGGAACCAGCCATTTTCACTTCTGTAATTCTTCACTTGCTTCAGGCCATCTGGATGTATACCTGCAGGTCACAGGAGATATGATGGCTTAGCTTGGGCCCAGAGGCCTGACACCTGGAATTACACCACCACGCCCAGCTAATTTTTGCATTTTTAGTAGAGACGGGGTTCCACCATGTTGGCCAGGATGGTCTCTATCTCTTGACCTCGTGATCCCCCAGCCTCGGCCTCCCAAAGTGCTGGGATTACAGGCGTGAGCCAAGGGGCCTGGCCAAATGTATTTTTTGTAGAGACGGGGTTTTGCATGTTGCCCAGGCTGATCTCAAGCTCTTGAGCTCAAATGATCCTGCTGTCTTGGCCTCTCAAAGTGCTAGGATTACAGGTGTGAGCCACCTCACCCAGCCTGATTTTACTTTTTAATTTTTAAAAATTATCCTTGAATACCCCACAGTGCTCGACTATTCATAGTATTGAAATGAACTAGATTTCCTACCTGGCTGTGATTGTTTCCAGTATTTTCAGAAATATGTCTCCATTCCTATCTAAACTCTAAGTTGGTTGGGGTAGGGCGCTGTCTTATTCATTTGTATTTCTCCTTCCTCTCCTCTCTCAGGACTTTCATGCCCTTCACCCCCCCTTCGAGCAAGGAGGCATGAGCCATGCCTCTGGGCTCCTCCTTCTTTCTCCCGACAGCTCCCTTTCTGTGGCGTGACTGTCACCAGAGGGAGGGAAATTACAGTGCCCTGGCTTCAGAGAACTAAGTTTCTGGTTCTAGCCTTATGAGGGCTGGCCACATTTTTTTTCCTATTGGCTTCCAGAAGGATTCCTCTTTATTCTCCTACAGTGTCTCCTTTGCTGCTTATCCTACTATGAGTGCACTTGTTTAACGGCGAGCGAAAGAGACGGCAGCCCCTCTAATACCGGTGGGGGCCTCGGCTTTCACAGGAGCTCTCCCGGGAGGGAAGCCACATCTGCAGCCAGGGTCTTAGCAGACGGCCACAGCCCCCAAAGCTTTGCCTCCAGTGGCCACCACTTCCCACCATTTATGTTTCTGGTGGGGCCCCTTTACTTCTAACTGTGGCCTCCCCACCACAGAAGAGCAGAGTTTACTCACTCGTCCTCTTCCATGAGGAGAAAATGTGTTATCTCACTCGGGGTTTCAGTAGCCCTTGTAGTTTGATTTATTTTTATTTTTCATTTATTTAATTTTTTAAAAATGTTGAGACAGGGTCTCACGCTGTCACCCAGGCTGGAGTGCAGCGGCAGGATCTTGGCTCATGGCAACCTTCACCTCCTGGGCTCAAGCAATCCTCCCATCTCAGCCTCCGGACTACCTGGGACCACAGGTGCATACAACCATGTCTGACTATTTTATTTTTTATTTTATTTTTATAAATACCGAGTCTTGCCATGTTGTCCAGGCTGGTCTCAAATTCCTGGGCTCAAGCAGTCTGCCCGCCTCGCCCTCCCAAAGTGCTAGGATTACAGGCGTGAGCCACCACACCCAGATGTTAAATACGGTCACATTCTGAGGTACTAGGGGTTAGAGTTTCAACATACAAAGTTTTGGGGACCTAATTCAGCCCATAATACTATGCTTGGGAAGAGGGCTGCTTCAGAGGCAGGCTGTTTGGAAACCCTGGAGAAAAACTGGGTGAGAACATTCTTTTTTTTTTTTTTTTTTGGGACAGTCTCGCTCTGTTGCCCAAGCTGGAGCTGGAACTGGAGTGCAGTGGCCTGATCACAGCTCACTGCAGCCTCAACCTCTCATGCTCAAACAATCCTCTTGCCTAAGCCTCCCAATTAGCTGGGACTATAGGTGCCTGCCACCATGCTCAGCTAATATTTATTTTTTGTAGAGATGGGATCTTGCTATATTGCCCAGGCTGGTCTCAAACTCCTAACCTCAAGCAATTCTCCTGCCTTTGGCCTCCCAAAGTGCGGAGATTACAGGCATGAGCCACCATGCCTGATCTTGAGAACATTTTTATTTCAACAAGGTAGTGAGCACAAAACGATGAGGGGCAAGGCCAGTCATCCCTCCACAAATGTTAGCTGAGAACCTGGCCTGTGACAGGCACTACAAACTGGAAGTTCAAGGGAAATTTTGCTATAAGCCACCTAGATTTGGTGGCATATGTGTTAGTAATCAAAGTAAATTTCCTTGAAGATAAGTGCAACAGCAAGTGATCCTTCCTATATTCATTTAAAAATCTTAGCCGGGCACGGTGGCTCACGCCTGTAATCCCAGGACTTTGGGAGGCTGAGGTGGGCGGATCACGAGGTCAGGAGATCAAGACCATCCTGGCTAACACGGTGAAACCCCGTGTCTACTAAAAATACAAAAAATTAGTTGGACGTGGCGACGGGCACCTGTAGTCCCAGCCACTCGGGAGGCTGAGGCAGGAGAATGGCGTGAACCTGGGAAGTGGAGTTTGCAGTGAGCCAAGATCGCGCCACTGCACTCCAGCCTGGGCAACAGAGCAAAATTCCGTCTCAGAAAAAAAAAAATCTTTGTGTTGTGTTGGCCAAGCATGGTGGCTCATGCCTGTAATCCCAGCACTTTTGGGAGGCAGAGGCAGGAGGATCCCTTGAGCCTAGGAGGTTGAGACCAGCCTGGGCAACATGGTGAAAGCCCATCTTTACAAAAAGCACAAAAATTAGCTGGGCATGGTGGTGCATGCCTGTGGTCCCAGCTACTTGGTAGGCTGAGGTGGGAGGATCCCTTGAGCCTGAGTGCTGAAGGCTACAGTGAGCCAAGACTGTGCCACTGCACTCCAGCCTGAGCAACAGAGACCTCATCTCCAAAAAACAAACAAAAGAAAACTCTGTGTTGTTTCCTGATTTATAATTAGAGGTAGTATTCATTCATTTTTTTATACTGCAACCAAAAATCTTCATTGGTTTCACATATAATTCTGGCTGGCTGCCTGGCTGATACTTGATGTCTACCTCTACACTGTTAAGCCATCCTAAATGGTAGTACCTCTTTGCTGCCTGTGGCTGTAGTCAGAAGAGGGTTCAGTAGTCCTTGTTAAGAAGGTACCTTGGGGACTGAAGATGTATTCATCAGGGTGATAATGCAAGCTGCTATAACAAACAAGCCTACCCAAAAATGGTTAATTTCTTATTCAGGTTGGAGACCATGCGGGTTGGGAAGCGGGGAGATGCTGTGCTTTGAGGTTCCTGAGGGACTTGGGCTGCTTTGGGATGCACCACCATCTCCTACACATGGAGTCCAGGGTCCCTGCTCCAGGGAAGGGAGACAATGGGAAAAACTCTCATGTCTTGAAAACCACCCCAGTCAGTGAGCAAGATATGTGCTCCATTGATGACAACTGTCCGAGTATCACAGGTCTGGGGAATGTGGTTAAGCTGCATTCCCAGGAAAAAAAATACAATTTGGGGGAGCTCCAGCTTATCTGGGACACGGGTTTACAGTCCTGGTTCTACCATCTTCCCACTGGTTCCGTGGTAAGTTCATTAAACTCCATGGGTCCTTCTTCATCTGCAGAAGGGTTGTGATGATGGGCTGGTATCACAAGGCTGTTGTGAGATGAGGGAGTTAGTACCCCTGGTATTCAGTGAGAGCAAGCTCAGTTAACATTAGCTACCAGCCCTGCAAACCACCTGCACTCCTGTAACTCCTTGCAGTTTACAGTGCATTCTCATCTTCGTAACCGTTTCTTCTTTTAGCTTCTCAGCAAGCTGTGGGGCAGGCATTTCACAGATGAGAAAACCGAAGAGAGGCTGGGAGATTTGCCAAGGTCACATGGCACTTATACAGCTCAGCCTCCTGATGGTCCAGCAGTTTTCCTGTCTCTTTGCTGAGATCACAGTTACCACCTTGAGTGCAATGTGGTCCCCTGGGCCCACCCCAAATCTGCCGGGAAGTTTGCGAAGAAATCTGAGTCACAGAAAAATGACGCATCTACTTCAGATCCTATATCTTGGTGTTTCATGGAATATTTTGGAGTGTTTTAGTCCTAGGTAGTAAATTTGACTTCGCTATCTGTGAAAAATAGATCTGTGTTGTCAACAGTGGACACTGAATGTCCACTTGGCAAACTTATCAGTTCAGTTTCTGTGGACAAGAAAAGGAAACAATTGGGAGGTACCCCAATCAGGGTTTCTCAATCAATTTTGGCCCAGTCTGTGGTCCAAATGGAAGAGACAGGCCAGGTGTGGTGGCTCATGCCTATAATCCCAGCACTTTGGGAGGCCAAGGCAGGTGGATCACCTGAGGTCAGGAGTTCAAGACCAGTCTGGCCAACATGGCGAAACCCTGGCTCTACTAAAAATACAAAAAACTTAGCCATGTGTGGTGGCAGGTGCCTGTAATCTCAGCTACTTGGGAGGCTGAGGCAGGAGAATCACTTGAGCCCGGGGGCGGAGATTTCAGTGAGCCGAGATCGCGCCACTTTACTCCAGCCTGGGCCAAAAAGCAAAACTCTGTCTCAAAAACAAACAAACAAACAAAAGCGACATTTCAGTACCACAGGCCAGCAGAAAGAGCTTGTGAATGAGACTTCTTTTGTGGGTGGAGTAAACGTAGACAGTAAACCATTTCCATGCATCATTGTTACTCTGACTTATTTATTTATTTGTTTGTTTGTTTTTTGATATGGAGTCTCGATCTGTCACCCAGGCTGTAGTGCAGTGGTGCGATCTTGGCTCACTATAACCTCCACCTCCTGGGTTCAAGCAATTCTTTCGCCTCAGCCTCCCGAGTAGCTGGGATTACAGGTGCCTGCCACCACACCCATCTAATTTCTGTATTTTTAGTAGAGATGGAGATTCACCATGTTGGCCAGACTGGTCTTAAACTCCTGACTGCAAGTGATCTGCCAGTCTCAGCCTCCCAAAGTGCTGGGATTACAGGCATGAGACACCGCGCCCAGCCTATTTATTTATTTAATTAATTAATTTTTTTGAGACAGTATCTCGCCGGGTTACCCAGGCTGGAGTGCAGTGGCGCAATCACGGCTCACTGTAGACTCAGCCTCCTGGGCTCAAGCGATCCTCTCACTTCAGCCTCCCAAGTAGCTAGGACTATAGGTGTGTGCCACCACACCTAGCTAATTTTTTATTTTTTATTTTTTTATTTTGAGATGAAGTCTTGCTCTGTTGCTCAGGCTGGAGTGCAGTGGCGCAATCTCGTCTCACTGCTGCCTCTGCTCCCTGGGTTTTCTCCTGCTTTAGCCTCCCAAGTAGCTGGGATTACAGGTGTGTACCACCATGCCCGGCTAATTTTTTGTATTTTTAATAGACATGTGGTCTTGCCATGTTGCCCAGGCTGGTCTCGAACTCCTGACCTCGTGTGGTCCACCAGCCTCAGCCTCTCAAAGTTCTTGGACTACAGGCATGAGCCACCATGCCTGGCCACCTGGCTAATTTTTGTATTTTTTGTAGAGATGGATTTTTGCCATGTTGCCCAGGCTGGTCTCAAACTTCTGGGCTCAAGCACTCCTCCTGCCTTGGCCTCCCAAAGTGCTGGGATTATAGGCATGGGCCACCACATCTGACCTGCTCTGATTTACTTAGATACCAGTGAGATCATCCATGGAGAAGGTCTAAGGGCTTTATGGATTTCATTATCATTGGCATGCTCACCATAGATGGCCATGAAATCATTTTCAAAAATGTACTCATCTTTAAATAAGTGTTTTTATTATTTGTGAGTTTTGCTTTGGTTGAGGATGTCTTTGGAGTTTAGAAATCCATGTTGAGGCATGGAATAATTTGTTTTCCCAGATGTTTACCTGCCTGAGCATATGACCCTTGTTCGTTTATTTAGGGTTCTGTGTGGGCAAGAGGACCTAATTGGCAGATGTGTCTGTGACTAGACACAGAAGACATTTTTCTTTTGTTAGCCATCCTGTTTGTGTGTATGGAGGGAAGTGGTGGATTAGTCACCCGGGAACATGTGGGAAGCTGGTGAAATTTTGCAACAAGAGCTGGGAAGGGCTTGAACGTTTTATAGGGGCAGGGTACATCTTCAGCCTCAGGTCAGCTGGCTTAATGAGAGCTCAGGTTGACTGCCTTTCCACTGGAAGTGTCCTTCAGAACCGGAACCAGGCCGGGCACTGTGGCTTACTCCTGTAATCCCATGGGAGGCCGAGGCAGGTGGATCACCTGAGGTCAGGAGTTACAGACCAGCCTGGCCAACATGGTGAAACCCCGTCTCCATGAAACATACAAAAAAAAAAATTAGGCTGAGCACAGTGGCAGGTGCCTGGAATCCTAGCTACTCCTCGGGGAGGCTGAGGCAGGAGAATCTCTTGAACCTAGGAGGTGGAGATTGCAGTGAGTCGAGATTGCGCCACTGCACTCCAGCCTGAGCGACAGAGTGAGACTCCGTCTCAAAAAAAAAGAAGAAGAAAAACAGGAACAGGAGTTTCCTGGAAGATTGACTGGGGTTAGGGGTTGCAGGCGAGTGAGCCTATCAGAGAAGGGAGCCTCCTGCCAACAGAAGGGAGCTGGCATGCGGAGGCAGGGTGGGAGCATGGCCGGGCCTGTCGTCAGAGTGGCTGTGGTACTACTGGGCCAGATGTCAATCTGGAGCCAAGGGTGGAGACCGAGCTTTGCCCAAGCCTTTATGATGAATCAGCCCATTAGCTCAAGACCGGGGCAGGAAGGGAACCAGGGTCTGTGTGTGTAAGACAGTCCTGAGTTAATTCAGACAAAAGTATTGTGCTCTGTTCATTTATCCCTTTTATTCTTTTCTCTTTTCATGCTTGGGCTTTAGGTTTCCATGTGTGGCCTCTCCTCCTTTTAGATCTAGGTAAAATGGACAAAAACCTTCTGTTTTCATGGTGTCTGGTGGCTTAAAGCTGTCTCTAAGATGTTTGCAAGCCTCCAGGCAGAGGGAAGTGCTGGTGGAGGAGGCTGTGGTTATTTTTCATTCATACTTTGATGTCTTGTCTCTAAGAGGACGCGTTCTGCATGTCTGTCTCTTGGGCATGCTGCTTGATCTGGCTGTAAAATTCAGCCTCTTGCTTGATATCTATGTACATGGGAATCATAGTGAGTTTAGACTTTTCTGGAGGCTTAGGGGTAGGCAATGAGGATGAGGAGGGATTGACCAAGAGATAGAGGAGGGATTTACTTTGTAGAAATGCATCCAGAACACGGGTGTTGCCTTTCAGATAACATTCTTTGGTGACCCAGGCTAGATTTCATTTCACCCTGAACTTCTCATTTTTTGGTTCCCTCTCACCCTCATTCTCAGATTTCTCTCCGTTCCTTTCAGTGGCAAAACAACCCATTTCTTCTCTGTCCCCTGAAGAACAGCCTCCCTCATGATCTACAGGCGCAGAGCTGACTTTCATCCCACAAGATGTCATCTGCCCCAACCAGGTCCTCCAGGCTAAAGATAGTTCCTTCACTGGTTAGAGTTCTGGGGCCAGCTGTTCTCTCTCTTTTTAATTTCACTTCTCTAGAAAAGCTTCTTAAGAAATTCCAGCCTTGCTTAGCTCAACAGAGGGGGTCAGGGCAGGACTGCTGGTGGGGTCATGTGTGCTTGAACACCAAATCTTCTTGTAGCTTCCATGGTTCCCAACATGCCCATAGGAAGCAGATGGGCTGGCCAGGGGGGCGCCTAGCAGGGAGATAATGGGGGTGGAGTGGGGCCCCTTTTTCTCTGTTGGCTTGGTCTGGTGCTGGTGTCCCATAAGCTCTCCCAGAAGAATGACCTTGTTCTACAAACGTACCCACTTAGGCAATTTGCACTAAAGTTTCATCTTAAAAATGCATGTGAAATTGGACTTATACTCCATGAAATATTCATATTTGTATTAATGTAAAAATAATGTCCTTCTAAATTAGCTGGGAGTGGTGGTGTGTGCCTTTAGTCCCAGCTACTTGGGAGGCTGAGGCAGGAGTATCACTTGGACCAAGGAGGCAGAGGTTGTGGTGAGCTGACATCGCGCCATTGCACTCCAGCCTGGGTGACAGAGGGAGATTCTGTCCCAAGAAATGAAATAAAATAAAATGAAATAATGTCGTTCTCTAGGCTTGCAGTGTTCATCTATTATTTTGCCTTCCGTGTGCCAGGCACCGCACCAGTCAGTGGGAACTGAATGTCGGCCCCCCTGGCATGGAACTGGCGCCTAGGTTGGAGAAGACAGATGTCAATCAGTCAGCCCAACCAGAGACAGTGTGCTTATCTCCCAGCAGCAGGCCCTCGGGGGCCTGATAACCCGGGTTATCAAGTGCTGTCTTATGCTTCTCCAAGGGACTTCTGTAGCTGTTCCCACATCAGGCCCACAGCAGCACCTAGTAGACATCAGCTGGATGGGGTAAATGTGTGAATTATAAAGTCCAACTCTGGTTCTCATCTAGAAGCGTGGTACAGCCACTCTTGGTTAGGGCTAAAATCCAGGGAATGGAATGCAAAATCATTTTTCATTGAGGGTCTTCAGAGAGGACCAGGCACACCCTTAATGGAGAGTTGAGGAGGATTAGGCCCAGAGAGAGAACATGGGCCTGCGGCTCATTCAAGCTGGAACTCCTGCAGTCCCCTGCCCCACTCTGCCTGTCCTTGAGACACACCCAGATGTCCACAAACAGAGACACTCACATGATGAGGGTCATCCTCATGCTGGTGTTACCTGGGCCAGAGATAACAAATGCCAAGGTCATAGTGTTGATCCCACCACTCCCCCAGTCCCTGGCTGCCTGTTGGAGAGTAGGTCAAGGGTATGGGGCTGAGCAGGGTGCTCGGAGCCACTGGGATGGGCCGGCAGGAATGTGCTCTCTGTGAACCATCTTCGGTCCATTACTGGCTGGGTACTTGCTTTAATTAGGTGGATGACAACCCTGGAGCTCCCCCAACTCCTATAGTGGTTTCCCCTCTGAAAGGGGTTCAGGGACCTCCTGAGGGTCTTCTTAGGGGTCTCTAGGGGCAGCCCGAATGAGCCACACAGGTATGCCTCAGTGTCCTTTTGTTTCTGTCACTGCGAGGCAGGGTGAAGGAGGGAGAACGAGCTTTGGGGGCCAGCACAGGTGAGCCTGAACCCAGGCTCTGTGCTGTCTTGTTGGTGCCTCCCTGGGTGAGTCCCACAGGTTTTCCCAGGCTCAGGTTTATTCTCTGCAGCGTGGGGATAGTATATTCTTCACAAAACAGAGGGAAAGATTAAACACAACAGGCTGGGCGCGGCGGCTCACACCTGTAATCCCAGCACTTTGGGAGGCTGAGGTGGGATCACCTGAGGTCCGGAGTTTGAGACCAGCCTGGCCAACATGCTGAAACCCAGTCTCTACTAAAAATACAAAAACTAGCCAGGGGCCAGGTGCGGTGGCTCACTCTTGTAATCTCAGCACTTTGGGAGGTTGAGGCAGGTGGATCACTTGAGGTCAGGAGTTCGTGACCAGCCCGGCCAACAAGGCGAAACACTGTCTCTACTAAAAATACAAAAGATTAGCTGGATGTGGTGGCGTGTGCCTCCCAGCTACTCAGGAGGCTGAGCAGGAGACTTGCTTGAACCCGGGAGGCAGAAGTTGCTGTGATTTGAGATGGCGCCACTGCACTCCAGCCTGAGCGACAGAGCGAGACTGCATCTCAAAAAAAGAAAGAAAAAAAAGATTAGATATAGCATACGTCATGTGCCTAGCACAGTGCTCAGTGGATTGGAGGGGTTAGGCTGCAGGTAATAGTTGGCACCATAATTACTATTGTTCTGCGAGGGACCCCACTCTCTGATAGCCATGAGCACAGGGACTGAGATGGGAGTTTGTGCAACACTGAGCACCACCTTCAGAGTGTGCAAGGAATGGCTAAAGGTGGACTTAAGTATTGAGGACTTGACCCGGCACAGTGACTTATGCCTGTAATCGCAGCACTTTGAGAGGCCGAAACAGGAGGATCACTTGAGCCCAGGAGTTCAGGATATGCCAGGACAACATAGGGAGACCCTGTCTCTACATAAAATTAAAAAACTGGCTGGGCACGATGGCTCACGCCTATAATCCCAGCACTTTGGTAGGCTGAGGTGAGCGGATCACCTGAGGTCAGGAGTTCAAGACCAGCCTGGCCAACATGGTGAAACTCCATCTCTACCAAAAATACAAAAATTAGCTGGGCCTGGTGGCATGTGCCTGTAATCCCAGCTACTCAGGAGGCTCAGACAGGAGATTCGCTTGAACCCAGGAGGCGGAGGTTGCAGTGAACCAAGATCGTGCCATCGCACTCGAGCCTGGGTGACAAGAGCAAAACTGCATCTCCAAAAAATAAAAAATAAAAATTAGCCGGGTGGTGGCATTTGCTTGTGGTCCCAGCTACTGGGGGAGGCTGAGGTGGGAGGATTACTTGAGCCCAGGAGGTGGAGGCTGAAGGAAGCTGTGATTGTGCCACTGCACTCCAGCCTGGGCAAGACTGAGATTCTGTCTCAAAAAAAAAAAAAAAAGGTATTGAGGACTTGATGGAGTTTCCTCCTCATGCCAGTGGTCATCAGGCCCATGTGACTTTGCTGTGGTTGAGACTGAAGCCAGGCAAAGGCGTTAAATTTGTGTTGCCCAGCCTACCCGTAGAATCAGCAAGAACTCTCTCCCATTGGAAGGTCCTTCAATTACTGATCTGGTTAGTAACTAGATTCAGTTAAATTCTAGAATATTTTTAGTGAAACGTTCATTTGATTAGGCAACTTGATATGGTAAAAAGAATGTGCATTTTGACCAGGTGTAGTGACTCACACCTGAAATCCCAGTACTTTGGGAGGCCGAGGCGGGTGGATGACTTGAGGTCAGGAGTTCAAGACCAGCCTGGCCAACATGGTGAAATCCTATATCTACTAAAATTTCAAAAATTAGCCAGGCATGGTGGCGGGCACCTGTAATCCCAGTTTATTGGGGAGGCTGAGGCATGAGAATCGCTTGAACCCAGGAGGCAGAGGTCGCAGGGAGCCGAAATCAAGTCATTGCACTCTAGCCTGGGTAATAGAGCAAGTCTCAGTCTCAACAAAACAAAACAAAACAAAACAAAACATGCCAGTTTTGTGACCATACAAACCTGATTGCAAAGCCTGGCTCTGGCACTCACTATGAGCTGAGTCAAATTAGCTGACTTCTCTGAGCCTTGATTTCTTCTGCAGGATAGAAAAAAAAAAGTCAGTATAGCTCTAAGGGTGAAATGAAATACACCAGGTGTATTACTTTGCTTGGGCCACTATAATGAATACCACAGACTGGGCAGTTTAAACTATGCATTCATTTTCTTACTGTTCTGGAGGCTGGCAAGTCCAAAACCAAGGTATCAAGTTTCATTTCTTCTGAGGCCTCTCTCTTTGGCTTGCAGATGGGTGCCTTCTCACTATGTGCTCACATGGTCTCTCCTCCGTATGTATCTGTCTCCAAACCTCTTTTTTTTTTTTTTTTGAGACGGAGTCTCTCTCTGTCCCCCAGGCTGGAGTGCAATGGCACAATCTCGGCTCACTGCAACCTCCACCTCCCAGCTTCAAGCCATTCTCCTACCTCAGCCTCCCGAGTAGTTGGGATTACAGGTGCCCATCACCATGTCCGGCTAATTTTTGTATTTTTTCTTTAGTAGAGATGGGGTTTCCCTATGTTGGTCAAGCTGGTCTCGAACTCCTGACCTCAGGTGATCTGCCCACCTCGGCCTCCCTAAGTGCTGGGATTACAGGCGTGAGCCACTGTGCCCGGCCTCCAAACCTTTTTTTATGGACACATGGAATTAAAGCCTACCTGTATGACCTCATTTTGACTTATGGCTGGGCACAGTAGCCCATATCTGTAATCCTAGCAAGGGGGAGGATTGCTTGAGTCTAGGAGATTAAGACCAGCTTAGGCAATAAGCAGTTGGCCTTGTCTCTACAAAATACTCCATTTCTTTCTTTCTTTCTTTCTTTTTTTGAGACGGAGTCTCTCTCTGTCCCCCAGGCTGGAGTGCAATGGCACGATCCCAGCTCACTGCAACCTCCACCTCCCAGGTTCAAGCGATTCTCCTGCCTCAGCTTCCCAAGTAGCTGGGACTACCTGCGTGTGCCACCACGCCTGGCTAATTTTTGTATTTTCAGTAGAGACAGGGTTTCACCATGTTAGCCAGTTTGGTCTGGAACTCCTGACCTCAAGTGATCCACCCACTTTGGCCTCCCAAAGTGCTGGCATTACAGGCGTGAACCACTGTGCCCGGCCGGCCCCCATTTCTTTTCTTTTCTTTCTCTTTTTTTCTGAGACAGAGTTTCTCTCTTGTCGCCCAGGCTGGAGTGCAGTGGAGCCATCTCGGCTCACTGCAACCTCCGCCTCTCAGGTTCAAGCGATTCTCCTACCTCAGCCTCCCAAGTAGCTGGGATTACAGGCATGTGCCACCACGCCCAGCTAAATTTTGTATTTTTAGTAGAGACAGAGTTTTTCCATGTTCTTTTTTTTCTTTTTTGTACTTTTGTTGTAACACCTCTCTATTAAGTTTTTTTTTTTTTTTTTTTTGAGGTGGAGTCTCACTCTTGCCCCCCAGGCTGGATGGAGTGCAGTGGCATGATCTTGGCTCACTGAACCTCTGCCTCCTGGGTTCAAACAATTCTTCTGCCTCAGCCTCCCTCATAGCTGGAATTATAGGCATGTGCTACAATGCCCAGGTAATTTTTGTATATTTAGTAGAGACGGGTTTTACCATGTTGGCCAGGATGGTCTCGAACTCCTGACCTCAAGTGATCCACCCACCTCAGCCTTCCAAAGTGCTGGGATTACAGGCATGAGCCACTGTGCCCGGTCGGCCTGCATTTCATGGAAAAAAAAAATCATAATTAACTTATCTCCTCAAAAATCCTATCTCCAGATAGTCACATTCTGAGGGACTAGGAGTTAGGACTTAAATGTATGAATTATTGGGGGACACAGTTCACCACTGTAGCTGTTCGTTTTATATCTATATATTTGTTCAAGACAGAGTTTCATTGTCGCCCAGGCTGGAGTGCAGTGGTGCAATCACAGCTCACTGCAGCCTCAGCCTTCTAGGCTCAAGCAATTCTCCTGCCTCAGTCTCCCAAGTAGCTGGGACCACAGGCATGCACCACCAGTCCCAGCTAATTTTTGTATTTTTTGTAAAGATGAGGTTTTGCCATGTTGTGGCTGATCTCAAACTCCTGACCTCAAGCAATTGGCCCACCTCGGCCTCCCAAAATGCTAGGACTTCAGGCGTGAGCCACTACCCTCTGTCTAGCTGCTCTTATTACAAGAGCTCTCAGTTCCTTCCTGCAGCGCCTCCTCATTCTGGACTGTTTCCATGGTTTGGGAGTTGGTGATTCTGCAGGGGGTGCTTGTGATATTTTTCAGAGTTTCATGGGAAAAGCTGACGTCAGGAGGAGAAAAACATGTAAAGCCTGCTCAGCATCATCTAGATGCAGGGTCTACTCTCTGGTATTTTTCTTGGGCTAGGAGTACTGAGGAATTGTTTGCTTTTTCGGGAATTCACAGAAATGTGTTGCAACCAAGTCAGAGGAGGAGAAGAAATAGGCGGGATAGTGGTTCTCACACAGATCCAGGTGCTATTCCTTCAGGAAGCAATGCAATCATCAACACTAGGAAAAAAAGAGTGTTTTTTCTTCTAATTTCTCTAATTTCTGACATTCAGACTCACCATTCAGTCCCTGCACTTTCCCCTTCCTTACATTCAAGTAGCCTCATGAAATCCTGCTCTTTGTTGTAATAAATAATTACATTGTTCCACTTGTAAAAATGTTGGCCAGTTACGGCAAGTCTGGTGTAGCAAACCTGTCCTAAATATTTTACGGATTTCTAAAAGCCGACTCTGTGGTTTGAGCTGAAAGTAGTCTCTTTCTGGAGTAGTCTCAGATCGCTGTGCGCTCAAGGATAGGTCACTCCCTTCCGGTAGTTATTGAAGCAAATTTTTATCTCTGGGTGCAAGGTAAAAATGGCTCTGGAATTGTCAAAGACAGATTTAAAAATATATGTTTTGTATACATAACAAGTAAATATAAATGGTAATAATAGTTAACATGTACTTTCAATGCACAATATCGTTCAGTCCTTGTATCAATCTTTTAAGACCTTTTAACAGATGAGGAAACTGAGGCACAAGGAATGAGGTAACCTACCCAAGATCCCAGATCGGTCAGCAGTAAAGGCAGGACATGAACTCAGTTCAGTGACTGGTATTCAGCAAAGATGGCCGGGGCAGTGACGGAGAGAGACTGAGAGAGACTGAGAGAGATGGAGGGCTCTTCTTGAGCCAGCAGGGTGGGAAGAACATGGCATTGGACAGAAAGTGGAGTGAGCCCCAGAGACTCCCTCAAGGAGCTGGAATTCTAGCTGGGGGTCCGCATGAGTTAGCATTCAGTACACACATACTCACTCACAAATGCTGTGTCAGGGAGGGTGGGGAGGAGAGGCTGGAATTCAGACTGAGAGACTCAGGAAGGGTTTACTATAGAGGCTTCGGAGTGAGATGGGAAGACAGGGGGATTTCTTTCTTTGAATCTTCTGACAGTAGAATCTAGCTGGGAAGAGGACTAGAGGTGCCCGGAAAGAGCAGCTGAGGGAGGGAGGTTAAGCACCAGGAAGGAATGGTGGCCACAGTAGACCGTGGGGCATTCTTTTGAAGAAGTTTCACATGGAGTCTTTCATAGCCATGCCTTTGAAATATGTTTTGGCTGCTCTCTGTACTTCAAATGCCCTCCCCTCTTTCCATTTCCACCTGGGAGCTCAGGCCAAGAATGAATGCGTCTGTTTTCCGCAGCATTATTGATCCCTGTGGTGGGAAGTGAACTCTGCCTCTCCTAAGCCTGCTGGAGTTCATTCTTGGTCATCACCTTGCCAGTGGCCTTGCAGGTATTATACCTTGCAGCATAAGTGCCACTACCCTGGGTTGCCCTGGAGGGAGAGATGGCACCCTACACTTCCCTGCCCTCACTCAGGACTGGTTCCTGTTCCTGCCTGCCTCCTCCCTCAGCCCCTTCCTGCTAAATGAGCCCATGGAGGAGTTATGGGAGCCCCTCAGGCAATCCCCCACCAGTCTCAGGAGGTCTTGGCACTCACTACGCAATACATTTAGAATTCTCTGGGAAGCAGATGGAACTGAACCATGACTGTTATCGACTCTCGAGATACCTCCCCAAGATTTGTGTTCCCCTTTACCAGAAAATATGCCAGGCAGAGAAAAGAGAAAGTTTCATGCCAGAAGGATCCCTTGCAAAAGTCCCCTGGGTCTACAATCTACACTTGCTTTTTTCTGTTTCAATTTGACAGTTAAAAAACAAGAACCTAGCCCATCATTATTCTAAATAAGGCAAGAGAAGCATACAGGATGCCTTCGTGAACCCCTTCTCTGCACCAGGGGAAGAAAGAAAAGGGGCTTGAAGTGTATCTGCAGAGGCTCTTCCAGAGCGTGGCTGCAGGGTCCAGGCGACCTGTCAATGGTGGTAAGGACCCTGGTCAGCCGGGCAGTGAAGATGCCCCTTCGGCGTGGGACGTCCCCCATATTGCATGGCATTACTTTGGGACAGGGACCGAGATTGTGAAAACATGTTGCCTGGTCTCTGTCTCTTGGTGTCCAGAAACTTCCTCGTTACTGTGACGGAAGCATCCAGACAAGGCTAGTCCGGAGAGGCCACTGATGTCCTGGGTGCTCCTGAGCCTGCAGCCTCCTGCAAGCCCCCACTCCACAGCCAGGACTGGCGAGGCCTTCGGAGGCCCCAGAGGTTTGCTTTGCCGAATCTGCTCTGAGGGTCATGGAAACAGAGTCTGACCCCGTAACCAGCCCCACGCCTTCCTTCCTCCCTTCTGTTCATTTTCCCAGTGATGCTTAGAGGGCTCCTTCTGTTGGCCATGCCTGCCCACCCTGCTCTCCTGGTCCTAGGCCCAGACCACACCTGATTCTCCTCTGTCTCCAGGATGCACTGAATGGCTGTGTGATTGCCCATGGCACAACCTTGGGGGGTGCCACTCACATAAAGTGTGAGGTGAATTGCACTGTGGAACACAGTAGCCCATGAGCCCCGTCCACAGCTCAGAAACAGTCCTGGTTAGGGCGGAGTCCATCAGAGGCTCCCCGGGTTGGCAATTCAGGGTTTTTGTTGCTGTTGTTTTGAGACAGGATCTTGCTCTGTCGTCCAGGCTGGAGTGCAGTGGTACAATCATGGCTCCCTGCAGCCTCGATCTCCTGGGCTCAACTGATTCTCCCTCCTCGGCCTCCTAAGTAGCTGGAAACACAAGCATGCACAACCACGCCTAGCTAATTTTTTCTTTTCTTTTCTTTTTCTTTTTTTTTCCCACCTATGTAACAACTGAAGATCCCAGCTAATTATTTTTTTTTTTTTTTTTTTTTTTTTTTGAGACGGAGTCTTGCTCTGTCACCCGAACTGGAGTGCAGTGGCCGGATCTCAGCTCACTGCAAGCTCCGCCTCCTGGGTTCCCGCCATTCTCCTGCCTCAGCCTCCCGAGTAGCTAGGACTACAGGCACCACCACCTCGCCCGGCTAGGTTTTTGTATTTTTTAGTAGAGACGGGGTTTCACCGTGTTAGCCAGGATGGTCTCAATCTCCTGACCTCGTGATCCGCCCGTCTCGGCCTCCCAAAGTGCTGGGATTACAGGCTTGAGCCACCGCGCCCGGCCATTATTTTTTTTTTTAAGAGATGGGGTCTTGCTATGTTGCCCAGGCTGGTCTTGAACTCCTGGACTCATGTGATCCTCACACCTCAGCCTCCCAAAAATGCTGAGGTTACAAGTATGAGCTGCCACATCCAGCATTTTTATTTTTATTTTTTTTGAGACAAGGTCTCACTCTGTTGCTCAGGCTCGAGTGCAATGGCACAATCATGGTTCACTGCAGCTTCAAACTCCTAGGCTCAAGCCATCCTCCTGCCTCAGCCTCCCAAGTAGCTGGGACCACAGGTGTGTGTCACCACACCTAGCTAAATAAATAAATAAATAAATAAATAAATAAATAAATAATTTTTATTATTTTGTAGAGACAGGGGCTCCCTATGTTGCCCAGGCTGGTCTTGACCTCCTGGCCTCAAGTGATCCTACCACCTTGAACCCTCAAAGCGCTGGGATTACAGCCATGACCCACCATGCCTATTCCTATTTCTCTTTTTTCTAAAAGAAAAAGTTCAGTGACAATGACAAGTGGTAACTAATATGTGGCCTCATGTTGGGGAGAAACTAAAAGAGGGAGGAGGAAAAGTGGAACGTGTAAGCCTTAAATAAAGAGGGTAGCTTCTACTCAGTTCTAGCAGATTCCTGCCAAGAGGGGATGATAGCAGAATGTTGCCATGGCTTCTGGCTTATTCGCTAGAAGTAGAAATCCATATTTTTGGATGAAGCTTCCTGCTTTTTAAATGTTGGCTCAAATGAAAGACAGAACAGGAATAGAGGCAAGAGGAGAGGGTGACTTGGAGCAGGGGCTTGCAGGGAGGTGTGAGAAGTGAGAATATTCTGAAGGCAGAGATTTCTTCATGGGTTGGGTGTGGGCTGTGAGAGAAAAAGAGGAAGAATGGATGACTCCAAGTTGGGTTTCTTTGGTTTGTTTGTTTGTTTGTTTTTGGCTAAGCCTCTGGGCTCCTCCTAATGACCCCCTGCCTCCTGCTTTCTCCCTCACCCCCGGCATGCCAGTCTCAACGTAGCACCCAAGGGCTTCTTTAAAATCCAAGTCCAATCATACACTCCTCTGCTCAAAGGCCTCCAATCGCGCCCACACCATCAAAGTAAAAGCCCAGGCCCAGGAAGTAGAATGGGGGCTGCCAAGGGCTGGGGAAGGGGGATCTAGTGTTTAATAGGTGCAGCGTTTCAGCTGGCGGATGAGAAAGTTCTGGAGATGGATGGTGGAGATGGTTGTGCAACAATGGGAATGCCATAAACGTGGGTGGGGAAGACTTCAGAGGAGGAAGTTTTATGGGGGAGAGCAGGAGCTCGGTTTTGGGCATGTCAAGAATGAGATGTCTTATTAAACATTCAAGCCAAGACGCTGAACAGAGCTGAGTCTGGAGTTTACAGAGAGCCAAACTGGGGACATGGATTTGCAATCAATCAGTGCACAGATGGCAGCAGTTCTATGGGACTGAGAGTTCACCAGTGTAGCGAGAACAGCCAAAACCAAACCAAACCAAAACACTCTCCACAGGTCCCAGGAGTGAGCCAAATACTTTAAGGCTAAAAGGTCAGCCATCCAAGGAGGGACCAGGAAGGGGAAGAGGAGGAGCAGCACCGAGGGAGGGAGGACCGCCGGAAGGGTGTGTGCTCTGCTCTTGGGCTTCGGCAGAGTGGCGTATCGGGAGCTCCGTACCATCAGGGTTTGTGCCTGCACGAATCGGTCTCCAGCCACTGCTAAATCTGAGGGCCATCGGGAGGCAGTTCAGGGTTTGGAGTTGTGTGAGGAGACAAGGTTAGGGGTGGGAACTGAGGAGCAGTGCAGGAGGGCTGGGCGTGTAGAGAGGTGCCCCAGTGGGGGGAGTGTGTGGGTTGGGGAGAAGCTGTTCAGAGGGGTCCACTATGGGCCCCAGATGCTGGGGCCAATTCCTAGAGTAAAGAAGATGGACATATCCTCTAGGGACCTGCACTGTCCCCTCTCACCCCCGTAAGAATGGTCTGAGGCTGCTAATAGAAGTCTCCTCAGTCAACTGACTTGGGGGTTGACAGGGTCTGATGGTGAGAGCCAAGAACGGGAAGGCCTGCGAAAATGAGGCCTGGTCTGTGGTGTGGTCTAAATAGTGACTTCCCCCAAATTCACACGGTGATACCCTAAGTCCAGCTACCTTAGAATGTGACTATATTTGGAGATAAAGTCTTGATTTTTGTTTTGTTTTAGAGATAGGATCTTGCTCTGTTGCTCAGGCTGGAGTGCAGCGGCACGATCATGGCTCACTGTAGCCTCTACTGTCTGGGCTCAAGTGATCCTCCTGCCTCAGCCTCCTGAGTAGCCGGGACTGCAGGCATGTACCACCACACCCAGTTAATTTTTTAAAATTTTTGTAGGGACAGAGTCTCACTATGTTGCCCTGCTGGTCTCAAACTCCTGGGCTCAAGCAATCTTTTCGCTCCCACCTCCCAAAGTGCTGAGATTACAGTGTGAGCCACCACACCCAGTCTTTGGAGACAAGGTCTTTAAAGAGGTAGTTAAGTTAAATGAAGCTGTTAGGGTGGGCTCTAATTCAATCTGATTGGTGTCCTTATAGGAGGAGGGAGAGACATGAAGGCTGCACATAGGCAGAAAAGAAGAACAAAAAAAAAAAAAAAAAGAGAGAAAAAAGAAAAACATGTGGGAACACAGAGAAGGAATAGCCTCAGGAGAAACCAGCCGTGCCAACACCTTGATCTCAGACTTCTAAGCTCCAGAACTGTGAGAAAATGAATGCCTACTGTTACAGAAGCCCGAGCAAACTAACACAGCCTGGCGTTTTTGCTCTGAAGTTTACAGGATTGATTGGAATTTATGAGAACAGATTTATAGTTGTGCAACTCAATGCTATTCAGGGGTTTTCCCCAGCGTGATTCCTTTGGTGAAACAGTGGCCCCCACTTCCTACTGTCTGCCCAAACCCAGGCCAGTGAAAGCATCCATTCACCCGTCCATTCAGTTGTTTACTCATTTGTTCAACACATATTTGTTGAGGACTTACTGTAAAGGTCTCATAAAAGTTAATGAAACCTTGTCCATATCAGGGTTAGACATGGCTAAGTTCTGGGGAATTAGAACATATTATTAATCTCCATAACAAATACAGCTTTTGATGACACACACAAACAAATGAAAACAGACACAAAGTCCCGATCAGTTTTTGGAAATAATCCAAAAAATAAATGGAAGTTTCAGTTCCATAAACAACTGGGATCTAGAAATCAGATAATTCCATATTATATTGAAAATGAGGAAATCGGGCCAGGCGTCAGCATGTTGGGAGGCTGAGGTGGGCAGATCACTTGAGGTCAGGAGTTCAAGACCATCCTGGCCAACATGGTGAAACCCTATCTCTACTAAAAATACAAAAATCAGCCAGGTGTGCTGGCACATGCCTGTAATCCCATCTGTTCAGGAGGCTGAGGCACAAGAATTGCTTGAACCTGGGTGGCAGAGGTTGTAGTGGGCCAAGTTTGTGCCACTGCAGTCAGCCTGGGTTACAGAATGAGGATCTGTCTCAAAACAAAAAAGAGGAAATCTAGGGTTTGACTCTAGCTCTTTTATATGGTTTGGCTGTGTCCCCATTCACATCTCATCTTGAATTGTAACTCCAACAATTCCCATGTGTCATGAGAGGAACCCAGTGGGTGGCAATTGAATTATGGGGGCAGATCTTTCCTACACTGTTCCTGTGATGGTGAATGAGTTTCACGAAGTCTGCTGGCTTTAAAAATGGGAGTTTCCCTGCACAAGTTCTCTTCTCTTGTCTGCCACCATGTGAGATGTGACTTTCGCATTCCACCATGACTTTGAGGCCTCCTCAGCCATGTGTAACTTTAAGTCCATCAAACCTCTTTCTTTCGTAGATTGCTCAGTCTCTGATACGTCTTTATCAGCAGCACAAAAATGGACTAATATTACCTTGTATACTGTTTGGTTCATAAATGCTCTTCTGGGAGACAGGCCCCACAATGTCCACCAAAGCCAGGCTGCTTTCTGGGGTAGAAAGAGCTTGATGAAGATTAATATATTTGTGTTGAGTGAACTCTGAGATGGCTCCCTGTGGTCCCTGACTCCTGGTGTTCACACCCTTGTGTAATGTCCCCCATTGTGTGCGAGCAGGATCTTCGATTTCGTTCTAACAAACAGAGAAGAGCAAAGATGATAGGATGTCACCTCTGTGAATACAAGATGATGACTTGTGTCTTGGTGGCAGACTGTCTCCTTTATAAGCATTCATAGAGCAAGTTGCTTGGTTAGGGAGGCCCACAAGATAAGAAACACAGGGCGCCTTCTGGGCAAAAACACCTAGGAATCAAGGGCCTCGGTTCAACTGCCTAAAAGCCATTGAGTCATGTCAACAACCAAAAAGTAAACTTGGATTCTCCCCCGGTTGGGCCTTTGGATACGACTCAACCTTTGCTAACATCTTGAGTGTGGTCTTGTGAGAGACTGTAAAATGGAGGAACCAGCTGAGCTGTGTCCAGATTACTGACCCACAGAAACTGTGAGAGAACGTGGGTGTGTGTGTGTGTGTGTGTTTGAGACAGAATCTTGCTTTGTCACCCAGGCTGGAGTGCAGTGGCATGATCATAGCTCACTGCATCTTTGAACTCCTGGGCTCAAGTGATCCTCCTGCCTCACCCTTCTGAGTAGCTAGGATGGCAGGCACATGTCACCATGCCCAGCTAATTTAAAAACTTTCATTTTTTGGTAGAGATGGTATCTCACTACGTTGCTGAGGCTGGTCTCAAACTGCTGGCCTCAAGTGATCCTCACACCTCAGCCTCCCAAAGTATTGGGATTACAGGTGTGAGCCACTACACCCTGCCAATGTGTGTTGTTTTAGGTGCTAAATTTGTGCTGATTTGTCACTCAGCAGTAAATAGCTAAGACAATCTTAAACAAGGTTTTTGAGATGGTAGAATAAAGATTCTCTGGGGTCCAATTAACATTGGCCTGAGGCAGATTCCCTGAACAGAAAAGGAAGTGCCCAGTAAATTTGAGTCTTCTGGTATGAGGCCCCTTGCCGCTAAACCCTCAGATTCCTTGGAGTGCATTGGCACCATCTCAGCTCACTGCAACCTCCACCTCCCAGGTTCATGTAATCCTCCTGCTTCAGCCTCCCAAGTAGCTGGGATTATAGGCGCACATTACCACACTCGGCTAATTTTGTTGTTGTTGTATTTTTAGTAGAGATGGAGTTTCACGATGTTGGCCATACTGGTCTTGAACTCCTGACCTCGTGATCCACCTGCCTCGGCCTTCCAAAGTGCTGGGATTACAGGCATGAGCCACCGTGCCTGGCCTTTCTTTTCTTTTCTTTTCTTTTCTTTCTTTCTTTTTTCTTTTTTCTTTTTGAGACGGAGTCTTGCTGTGTCACCCAGGCTGTGGAGTGCCGTGGAGTGACCTTGGCTCACTGCAACCTCCGCCTCCCAGGTTCAGGTGATTCTTCTGCCTCAGCCTCCCGAGTAACTGGGACCACAGGAGGGGACATGCCACCGCACCTGGCTAATTTTTGTAGTTTTAGTAGAGATGGGGCTTTGCCATGTTAGCCAGTCTGGTCTCAAACTTCTGACTTCAGGCTATCCACCACCTTGGTCTCCCAAAGTGCTGGGATTACAGGTGTGAGCCACCACACCTGGTCACTTTCTTTCTTTTTATTTTTGTGTATTTGTTGTATGTTTTTAGATTTGAGGTTACTGTGAGGGTTGCAAATATCTTGTAAGCAATTATTTTAAAGGGATGACAACTTATTTATGCAATAAACAAAAACCAAACTAACAAACAAGCAAAAAGAAAACTAATAAAAATTCTACACTTTAACTTGATCTCCCTGCGTACTATTTATTTATTTTTTTGAGACAAGAGTCTCACTTTGTCACCTAGGCTGGAGTGCAGTGGCATGATCTCGGCTCACTGCAACCTCCGCCCCCCAGGTTCAAGCAATTCTCCTAGCTCAGCCTCTCTAGTAGCTGGGATTACAGGTGCGTGCTCATTTTTAGATTGTCATGCCTGGTTAATTTTTGTATTTTTAGTAGAGACAGGGTTTCACCATGTTGGCCAGGTTGGTCTCGAACACCTGACCTCAGGTGATCCACCTGCCTCCCCCTCCCAAAGTACTGGGATTATAGGAATGAGTCACCATGCCTGGCCCATTGTTTCTATTTATAACTTATTGTACTGTCTATGAGTTGAAAAGTCATGGTAGTGATTTTTTTTTTGATTGGTTCATCTTTTAGTCTTCTTCCTCAAGATGAGTAGTTTACACACAACAATTATAGTGTTATATATATTATTTTCGGTTTTTCTGTTTACTTACCAGTGAGTTTTGCACCTTCATAGGATTTCCTATTGCTCATTAATGTCCTTTTCTTTCAGATTGAAGAACTTCCTTTAGCATTTTTTTTTTTTTTTTTTTTTGAGACGGAGTCTCGCTGTGTCTCCCGGGCTGGAGTGCAGTGGCCGGATCTCAGCTCGCTGCAAGCTCCGCCTCCCGGGTTTACGCCATTCTCCTGCCTCAGCCTCCCGAGTAGCTGGGACTACAGGCACCCGCCACCTTGCCCGGCTAGTTTTTTGTATTTTTTAGTAGAGACGGGGTTTCACCACGTTAGCCAGGATGGTCTCGATCTCCTGACCTCGTGATCCGCCCGTCTCGGCCTCCCAAAGTGCTGGGATTACAGGCTTGAGCCACCACGCCCGGCCTTTTTTTTTTTTTGAGATGGAGTCTCACTCTGTCACCCAGGCCGGAGCGCAATGGCACAATCTTGACTGACTACAACCTCTGTTTCCCGGGTTCAAGCGATTCTCATGTCTCAATCTCCTGAGTAGCCGGGATTACAGACGTACATAAACATGCTCGACTAATTTTTATATTTTTAGTAGAGATGGTGTTTCGCTGATCTTGAACTCCTAGCCTCAAGTGATCCGCTTGCCTCAGCCTCCTAAAGTGCTAGAATTACAGGCATGAGCCACAACTCCGGCCCTTTTAGCATTTCTTGGAGGACAGGTCTAGAGTTGATGAAATCCCTCAGCATTTGTTTGTCAGGGAGCTTTTCTCCTTCATGTTGGAAGGATATTTTTGCTAGATAAAGTATTCTAGGTAAAAGTTTCTTTCTTCAGCACTTTAAATATGTCACGCCACTCTCTCCTGGCCTTTCCACTGAAAAGTCTGCTGCCAGATGGATTGCAGCTCCATTGCATGTCATTTGTTTCTTTTCTCTGCTACTTTCAGGATCCTTTCTTTATCTTTGATCTTTGGGAGTTTGATTATTAAATGCCTTGCGGTAGTCTTCTTTGGGTTAAATCTGATTGGTGTTCAATAACCTTCTTGTACTTTAAAATTGATGCCTTTCTCTAGGTTTGGGAAGCTCTCTGTTATTACTTTATTGAATACACTTTCTACCCAATCTCTCTCTACTTCCTCTTTAAGAGCAATAACTTGGATTCGCTGTTTGGGCTGTTTTCCAGGTCTTGTAGGCATGCTTTGTTGTTTTTTATTCTCTCTCTCTTTCTCTTTTTTTTTTTTTGTCTTCTCTGACTGTGTATTTTCAAGTAGTCTGTCTTCAAGCTCACTCATTCTTTCTTCTGCTGGATCAAGCCTGGAATCGAGGGCCCTAAGGGCCCTCCTGCTGCTCTTCCTCACTGTGGCTGAGCTGGCATCGAAGCTCATGACCAAGTGCCCTTTCCTCTTCCCTCTCTCTTCCTCAAGCAGCAGGAGTCTCTCCTCATAGCCACCAGACTGTGAATGTGCTTCCGGTCACACCTGAAGCCAGCACGCCTCAGAGTCTTACTCAAGGCCCACTGCCTCTACTACTCGGTTACTGCTGCTAATTATTCAGGGCCCAAGGGCTCTTTATTTAGCAAGTGATTAATTCTTCCAGGACTGAGCTCTTCCCTCCAGGTCAGTGGGTTCCCTTCCAGCCCAGGGTGTGTCTAGAAACGTCATCCAGGAGATAGGGCCTGGAATGGAGGCCTCATGACTGTGACTAGTGGTCCTATCTTACTGTGGCTGAGCTGGTATCCAAGTTGCAAGACAAAGTCCTCTTTAGTTTCCCTTCTCTTCTCCTATGCATCAGGAAGGGGTCTCTTTTGGAGCTGTGAGCCGTGCTGCCTGGGATTGCGGGAGGGGAGCTGCAAGCACTCTCTTAGCCACCCTGGGTGGTGTCTTACTAGGTCATGTGCCCTCCAATGTCCACTGGCTCTGAGCCCACCACAGCACCAGGACTTGCCTGGGAGTTGCAGTCCTTGTGGCCTAAACATCTTTGAAGTTTATTTAGGTCCCCACTGCACTTTAGCCCATGGTGGTGAGGCTTGCCGAAACTCAAGTTCCAACCTCTGGGATGGGTTGGAATCTATCCTTCTGGCTGGGACTGGTCTAAATGCTCCCCTCCCGGGCCACTGGCTGAGTTCAGCCCCATGTCAGTAGCTCTGAGTTCCAATTCAAGGTCCCGCAATTGCTGTGCTCTCCTGCTCCCCAGCACACAGATTCTGTCTTCATGCCACACAGCCAGCCACTGTCAGGGGATGTTGGGGGATGGGAGGAGGTGATCGGCAATTTAAGACTGTCTTTCCCACACTCTTCAGCGGCTCTTTCAGCTATATGAAGTTAAAACCAGGTACTGTCATTACTCTCCTGATTTTGGGTTCTTATGAAAGTACTTTTTTTGCGTGGATAGTTGTTAAATTTGGTGCTCCTGCATGGAGTACGATCAGTGGGGGCTTCTGTTTGGCCATCCTCCTTCACTTCTGTTTTTTATTTTTTGTAGATACAGTGTCTCACCATGTGTGCCCAGGCTGGTCTCGAACTCCTGGGCTCAAGCCATCTACCTGCCTGGGCTTCCCAGACTGCTGGGATTACAGCCGTGAGCCACCATGCCCTGCCTCCATCTCTATTGAAAAAAAATTTTTTGCATCAACTTTGGACAAAAATTTTTAAAGATAAATATTTTAACATTTACATTAAAAAAATTTAAAAGCTCTGCTCGCAGAAGCACACAAATATTTTAATGCGCTTATTATTTCACTTCTGTGGAAAAATATGATAGGAAAATTGAATAAAATAAATTCAGGCCAGGCGTGGTGGCTCACGCCTGTAATCCCAGCACTTTGGGAGGCTGAGGTGAGCAGATCACGAGGTCAGGAGTTCAAGACCAGCCTGGCCAATATGGTGAAATCCGTCTCTACTAATAATACAAAAATCAGCCGATCATGGTGGTGGGCGCCTGTAATTCTAGCTAGTCAGGAGACTGAGGCAGGAGAATTGCTTGAACACGGGAAGCAGAGGTTGCAGTGAGCTGAGATTGCACCACTGCAGTCCAGCCTGGGTGAAAGTGTGAAACTCTGTCTCAAAAAAAAAAATGGGGGAGCTCACTGCCGTTGGTAAGCCAGCAGCTCTATGAGCCTATGTCACATTGCCACATTTAAGGTGTGTCAAAAAGACTGTCTACTAGGCCATGAAGCCATGAAGGGCAGTGTTCAGTCCAATATATGTCGATCCCATGCTCATGCAGATTCCTTTCTGCTTATGGAAGTTGATTAATTTTTCTGGTTATGATCCTGAATATTGTTACATTTTCCTTGATAGTATAGTATCATCTGGTTGATGATTTTGCATCTTTTTTTTTTTTTTTTTTTTGAGACAGAGTCTCGCTGTGTCTCCCAGGCTGGAGTGAGTGGCGCAATCTCAGCTCACTGCAAGCTCCGCCTCCTGGGTTCACGCCATTCTCCTGCCTCAGCCTCCCGAGTAGCTGGGACTACAGGCGCCCACCACCCCGCCCGGCTAATTTTTTGAAGTTTTTAGTAGAGACAGGGTTTCACCGTGTTAGCCAGGATGG
The DNA here is from genome assembly GCF_007565055.1 of Rhinopithecus roxellana. Taxonomy (NCBI): domain Eukaryota; kingdom Metazoa; phylum Chordata; class Mammalia; order Primates; family Cercopithecidae; genus Rhinopithecus; species Rhinopithecus roxellana. Next base: position 123,931,273 of record NC_044557.1, on the reverse strand, counting down.
TCTCAATCTCCTGACCTCATGATCCGCCTGCCTTGGCCTCCCAAAGTGCTGGGATTACAGGCGTGAGCCACTGCGCCAGGCCGATTTTTCATCTTAACATTACACTCCCCTTCTCCCAGCAGCCAGTGCCTCCCCAGTCTTCCTCAGTCACACCGGGGCTCGCTGCAACCTCTACTCAACTGGCCCAGGTGCAGCCATCTTTCAAGAAATCCAGATTTTAAAGCAACATTTCAGAGAGCAAAACTTTCACAGGGACTTTCAGGCATCATTTGACCAGGTCATTTGACCAGGTTGTTTTTTTTTTCTCTTTCTGTCCCCCGGTCTGCGTGGTTCCCGGCCTGCTGTCAGGGCATGATTTAAGATGGTTGTTTGCTTAGCTTGAGTGGAGGCCCCCGCAGGCCAGTTCCCACCCCAGAAGGACTTGAGGGCAGTGTGAAGTGGGGGCGGGGGGAGCTGCTGAACCGTGGATGTCAGACCCGTCCACGCGCAGGCCAGGAGAGGGCACAAACTTGACAACACAGCGAAACTCCCCTTGTTTCTTCATGAGTCTTTAGACAGGAGCTTTCATTTTTGTATTTTTGCTTCCTTTCTCAATCTTTGGCTTGCACAGTGACCTCAGTGTCTCCTGACCATGGAATCACATGCCCTAACTACTTTGGAGTTTGAGCTTTTCAAAACCCCAACTCTTTGGCAATAGCTGGTCTGTGAGCCTGGTGTCAGCAGTGGAGAACAGTCTTCCTGCCACTTTCCATTCATGTCTACGTGACTCCAATCTAAAATAGATTTTTGGGGGAGTCCTTGATTGTAACCTCCAACAGAGAAAGTCATGCTAGGCAGATTCTCCTGAGACAGGCCCTTATATGCTAGTAAGAGCCTTTGTTGAGTACGTTAGGATTTACAAAACCTCTCCAAAGACAGACTTTCATTTGATCCCCACAGCAATCTCATGGTGTTTCAAGCCCATTTTACAGATGAGAAGATCTGCCACTGAGTGGGAGAATGGTGGGATGGGAAGTGTGGTTAAAGAAGAGAACCAGCGTTTATTATCTTTCTGGGCCTAACATTGTGCTGGGTGCTTTATATATGTTTGATCCTTTAACACACTTGTGGAGCCAGTAGTATTTTCATGCTATTTTCTTTTTTAGGTGAGATCACTGAGACTCAAACAGGCACAGCAGTCGTGGAAGCACAGGAACTGAAACACATCTCTGCTATCTCATGGTTTGTGCTTTTGCCCGTCACTACTTATACCAGTGATCTTTTGCTGAGAAGCAGTTTACTTCCAAACTTAGTGGTTTAAGACAACAACAGTCATTTATGATCTCCTGTTTTCTGTGAATCAGGGATCTGGGAGTAATGGAGCTGGGCTGTTCTGACCTAGGGGTCTCTCGTGGAATCTGTGTAAGGGATCTGCTGGGGGCTGCTGTCATCTGAAGGCTTGACGCTTCTGAGGTGGTTCACTTGCATGGCCGGCAAGTTGGTGCTGGCTCTTGGCAGGAGGCCTCAGTTTCTCTTCATCTGAGCTGCTTGAGCACCCTCTCCATGTGGTGCTGACTTCTCCCTGAGTGAGTGACACAAAAGAGAGCAAGGCAAAAGCTGCAGTGTCTTTTAGGACCTTGCCTCGGATGCCACACAGTCATTTCTGCAGTGTCCCAGTGGTTACCCAGTCCGGCCCTGTGCAGTACAGGAGGATCAGCAGATGTGGAGGTCGCTGGGCAGGACAAAGGTCCAGAGAGGAAGCACAGGGGTGTGACTCCCAGGAGCAGGGATTGCCGGAGCTGTCTTGAGCTCTAAGTACAACACTGCTCATCTGGCTGGCGAACGTGGATGTCAGCGTTGGCTGCTGAAAAACATTCAATACAGGAACAGCATTTGCTTTTTTTCTGTTTCTTTTTTTTTTTTTTCTGAGATGGAGCCTCGCTCTGTCGCCCAGGCTGGAGTGCAGTGGCGCAATATTGGCTCACTGCAAGCTCCACTTCCTGGGTTCATGGCATTCTCCTGCCTCAGTCTCCCGAGTAGCTGGGACTACAGGCACCTGCCACCATGCCTGGCTAATTTTTTGTACTTTTAGTAGAGACGGGGTTTCACCGTGTTAGCTAGGATGGTTTCGATCTCCTACCTTGTGATCTGCCCGCCTCAGCCTCCCAAAGTGCTGGGTTTACAGGCGTGAGCCACCGCCCCTGGCCTCTGTTCTTCTTTTTTTTTGAGACGGAGTTTCGCTCTTGTTGCCTAAGCTAGAGTGCAGTGGTGCAATATTGGCTCACTGCAACCTCCTCCTCCCAGGTTGAAGGGTTTCTCCTACCTCAGCCTCCTGAGTAGCTGGGACTACAGGCACCTGCCACCATGCCTGGCTAATTTTTTGTACTTTTAGTAGAGACGGGGTTTCACCGTGTTAGCTAGGATGGTTTCCATCTCCTACCTTGTGATCTGCCCGCCTCAGCCTCCCAAAGTGCTGGGTTTACAGGCGTGAGCCACCGCCCCTGGCCTCTGTTCTTCTTTTTTTTTGAGACGGAGTTTCGCTCTTGTTGCCTAAGCTAGAGTGCAGTGGCGCAATATCGGCTCACTGCAAGCTCCACTTCCTGGGTTCATGGCATTCTCCTGCCTCAGTCTCCCGAGTAGCTGGGACTACAGGCACCTGCCACCATGCCTGGCTAATTTTTTGTACTTTTAGTAGAGACGGGGTTTCACCGTGTTAGCTAGGATGGTTTCGATCTCCTACCTTGTGATCTGCCCGCCTCAGCCTCCCAAAGTGCTGGGTTTACAGGCGTGAGCCACCGCCCCTGGCCTCTGTTCTTCTTTTTTTTTGAGACGGAGTTTCGCTCTTGTTGCCTAAGCTAGAGTGCAGTGGTGCAATATTGGCTCACTGCAACCTCCTCCTCCCAGGTTGAAGGGTTTCTCCTACCTCAGCCTCCTGAGTAGCTGGGACTACAGGCACCTGCCACCATGCCTGGCTAATTTTGTATTTTTACTAGAGATGGGGTTTCTCCATGTTGCTCAGGCTGGTCTCGAACTCCTGATCTCAGGTGATCCGCCTGCCTCAGCCTCCTAAAGTGCTGGGATTACAGGCGTGAGCCCCCACGCCCAGCCAGGAACAGCACTTTCATAGCATTAACTGGATTCCAGAATCTGACAGCGTGAAGCTTTTTAGGTTTTCCTGATTTTGTAATCAAAATTTGACTCAGGGATTTCTTCCCACCAATGATGTGAACATGGAAGGGATTAACATAAACAGATGAGATTTTGGTTTTGGAGTATTTCATGAATTACACATTTTAAGCATTCAGTATATGTTTAAAAAAAAAAAAGATTTCCCACTTTGAGTCCAGGAGTTTGAGACCAACCTGGGCAGCATAGCAAGATCCCATCTCTAAAAAAATGTTTTAAAAAATTAGCCAGGCATGGTGGTGTGTGCCTGCAGACCCAGTTACTTGGGAGGGTGAAGTGGGAGGATCGCTTGAGCTAAGGAGGTCAAGGCTTCAGTGAGCTATGATGGTGCCAGTGCACTGAAGCTTAGGTGACAGAGTGAAACCGTGTCTCAAGAAAAAAAAAAAGGATTTCCCAACATAGCTTAAACTAACATTATCACACTTAAAAAGTAACAATTCTTTATTATCACCTAATGCTCAATCCAGGTAGACCCCTAATGTCCTTTTCAGTTAGTTTATATAGAACCAAGCATTGCACCTGGTTGTTATGTCTCTTAAGTTTCTTTGACTCAAAGGTAGACCCTTTCATCATCACGCTGACCCTGGCACCAAGGGTTCTGCAGAACGCCGCCCACTTTCTGGGCTTGTCTAGTTGCTTCCTGTGGTAAAGCTTAGCCTGTTGCTTCACACCTATACTTCCTATAGTTGAAGGGTAGATTGACATTAACTCATTAGCTGGAATTAATCATAGGATATGAATCAAGAGACACAGAGAATCTGGTTGTCCTTCCATTAGTGTTGTTTACAATAACTCCTGGATTAGAGGGAGACACCTTGATCTCCCCACTGGACAATTTTTTTCCTGCTTGTGGCCAGAAAGTAATATTTGAATGTTCCCTTAGCATTGTACAAATGTCCAGTTCCCAGTTTACAATTCACTTCGTAATTTCAACATTAAAGAATAACCCTCAATGACTGGAAAATAATTATTTTCTAATTCCATGAATCACTTTATGTTTGTTTTTTTTTTTGAGACAGAGTCTTACTCTATCACCCAGGCTGGAGCACAATGGCGCAATCTTGGCTCACTGCAACCTCAACCTCCCGGGCTCAAGCGATTCTCCTGCCTCAGCCTCCCAAGTAGCTGGGATCACAGGTGCCTGCCACCATGCCTGGCTAATTTTTTTTGTATTTTTGTAGAGATGGGATTTTGCCATGTTGGCCAGGCTGGTCTCAAACTCCTGACCTCAAGTGGTCTGCCCGCCTCGGACTCCCAAAGTGCTGGGATTACAGGCGTGAGCCACTGCACCTGGCCTCATTTTATGTTTATTAGCTGGTATAGTTTTCTGTAAAGCAGAGCTTTTCCTCATCAACTGAAATATAGTTCCTCCTGGAAAAGTAGAATACACTAGAATTCCTTCCCTTTAAATTATAATTTCCAAAGCAGGAGCCAGTTTTATAATCACCTCAAATAGTAACAAATGAGTTGCGTTTTCTTATTGTCTTGGGTTTCCCTTCTTGGAGTATCATTATGGATGTGTGGATTTTGTGACTCATTGTGCTTAAGCGACTGTAATCAAAAATAGTTGATGCTCTGATTTTTTTGTTTGTTTCTTTGTTTGTTTGCTTGTTTTGAGACGAAGTTTCGCTCTGTCGCCCAGGCTGGAGTGCAGTGGTGTGATCTTGGCTCACTGCAACCTCCACCTCCTGGGTTCAAGTGATTCTCCTGTCTCAGCCTCCTGAGTAGTTGGGATTACAGGCGTGCGCCACCACACCTGGCTAAGTTTTGTATTTTTAGTAGAGACGGGGTTTCACCATGTTGGTCAGGCTGGTCTCGAACGCCTGACTTTGTGATCCGCCTGCCTCAGCCTCCCAAAGTGCTGGGATTACAGGCGTGAGACACTGCGCCCGGCTTTTTTTTTTTTTTTTTTGGTGGAGTCTCGTTCTGTCACCTAGGCTGGAGTGCAATGGTGCGATCTTGGCTCACTGCAACCTCCGCCTCCTGGGTTCAAGCCAGTCTCCTGCCTCAGCCTACTAAGCAGCTGGGACCACAGGCATGCACAAACATGTCCAGTTAATTTTTGTATTTTTAGTAGAGACGGGATTTCACCATGTCATCCAGGCTGGTTGAACTCCTGACCTCAAGCGATCTGCCTCCCTTGGCCTCCCAGAGTGCTGGCATTACAGGCGTGAGCTACCGCGCCTGGCTGCTCTGATGTATTTTTATTATTTATTTTTTTGAGACAGGGTCTCACTCTGTCACCCAGGCTGGAATGCAGTGGCATAATCACAGCTCGACTTCCTGGGCTCAGGTGATCCACCCGCCTCAGCTTCCTCAGTAGCTGGGACCACAGGTGCGCGCCACCAGGCCCTGCTAATCTTTGTATTTTGTTTGTAGAGGTGAGGTCTTGCTGTGTTGCCCAGGCTGGTCTTGAACTCCTGGGCTCAAGTGATCTGCCTGCCTCAGCCTTCTGAAGTGTCTGACGTATTTTTAAACAACTATATGCAATCTGTCTTTACTTCCACGTTTGCCCCAGGCAGCCACTGATATTCTGTCTGTTCCCATTTTTTTTTTGACATGGAGTCTCAGTCTGTCACCCAGGCTGGAGTGCAGTGGCACGATCTTGGCTCACTACAATCTCTGCCTCCCAGGTTCAAGTGATTCTCCTGTCTCAGCCTCCCGAGTGGCTGGAACTAAAGGCATGTGCCAGCACGCCCAGCTAATTCATGTATATATATTTTAAGTACAGATGTGGTTTTACCATGTTGACCAAGCTGGTCTTCAATGCCTGACCTCAGGAGATCTGCCTGCCTCGGCCTCCCAAAGCGCTGGGATTACAGGCTTGAGCCGCCACACCTGGCCCCCATGAGTTTTCGTTTCTAGGCATTTTGAATAAATGGAACCATACAGAACATTATCTTTCATGTCTGGCTTCTTTCATTCAACAGAATGATTTTGACAATCATCCATCTGTTATGTGTATCAGTGGTTTGTTCCTTTTAAAAATTAAAAAAAAACCACTAACAGCTTTCATGAGGCATAACTGACATACAGTAAACTGCGTGTGTGTCACGCGTACACTTTGATAAGTTTTGTTTTGTTTTGGAGACAGGGTCTTGCTGTGTCGCCCATGCTGAAGCGCGACGGTGCGATCATGGCTCACCGCAACTTTTAACTCTTGGACTCCGAGGTCCTCCTGTTTCACCCTCCTGAGTAGCTGGGACTGGAGGTGCGCACCACCACACCTGGATAATTTTTGATTTTTTTTGTAGAGGTGGGGTTTTGCTGTGTTGCCCAGGCTAGCCTCAAGTTGTCCTCTTGCCTTAGCCCCCCGGAGTGTTGGGATTAAAGGCATGAGCTACCATGCCCTGCCAATAACATTAAATCCTTTAATATACACTGTGAGCCATCACTAGAATCAAGACAATGAAACCACTCATCACCTCCCAACATTTTCGGGTGGCCCTTTATCATCCTTCCCTCCTGCTCCTCCCACTGCTGTCTCTAGGCAACCACTGATTCTGCTCTCACTTGGGATTTATTTGCATGTTCTAGAATTATATACAAATGAGGTCACATAGTATGCATTATTTTTTCAGTGGGTCTGGATTCCTATTTGGAGATTCCTCTATACAGGTGCCTGTATCAACACTTCATTCTTTTTCATTGCTGAGTAGTATTCCATCAAATAGACAGACCTCAATTTGTTTATCTACTTCCCTGTTGACAGAAGTTTAAGTTTCCATTTCTTGGCCATTATAAGGAAAATCACAGGGGCCATTCTACTGCAAGTCTTGTGTTTTCATTTCTCTTGGGTAAATACCTAAAAGTGAAACCACTGGATCATATGTAGGTACATGCTTAACTTTTTTTTTTTTTGAGACGGAGTCTCGCTCTGTCACCCGGGCTGGAGTGCAATGGCCGGATCTCAGCTCACTGCAAGCTCCGCCTCCCGGGTTTATGCCATTCTCCTGCCTCAGCCTCCCGAGTAGCTGGGACTACAGGCGGCCGCCACCTTGCCCGGCTAGTTTTTTTTGTATTTTTTAGTAGAGACGGGGTTTCACCATGTTAGCCAGGATGGTCTCAATCTCCTGACCTTGTGATTCTCCCGTCTCGGCCTCCCAAAGTGCTGGGATTACAGGCTTGAGCCACCGCGCCTGGCTACATGCTTAACTTTTAAAGAAACGCTCAAACTGTGTTGAAGTGGTTGTACTACTTTATACTGCCACCAGCAGCGATGAGAGTTCCAGTTGTTCCATATCCTCAGCGACAATCAGTGGGGTCCGTCTTTTTAATGTAACTGCTTTCATGGGGGTGAGGTGCGATCTCATTGTAGCTTTAATTCTCTGATGATTAATTACACTGGGCATCTTTTCCTGTGCTCAATGACCATTCATACATCTTTCATGAGATGTTTGTTCAAGCCTTTTTTGAAATATGGCCATTTGTCTTCTTCTACATGAGTGAAATGAGAAATATAAAGGATGTTATAAACATGACAATTATTCAGTGGTCCCTGTCCAGTTTTGCTCCTGACTTCTGTAGCTTGCTGCAGCCATTATGGCTAGGAATCTGTTGGTGGAGGTGGAGGGCAATTGTGAGGACCTGGAGCAAATGCAGCAAAAAAAGTCACATGGCAGAGGCGGAGAGGGTAGAGAAGAGGGAGAGGCAAGGTCAAGGTTATGGCTTTATAACCTCTGAAATGGGGCCCTTGCAGTGGGGGAGGTCACACTCTGAGTTTGGGTTCCCCCAGAAAGCTTTTGGCTCCTAGTACCCAAATGACTCCAGGTTGAGTATCCCTCAAGCGGAATGACTTATAAACTACCAGGAAATTTGGCTGCAAAGTGAAAACACCACAGATGAATCCCATCTATGTTAATGTCCACGTAAAATAGGAGCAGCCAGGAGTGTGTGCTTCCTGGTCTTTGCTCTGCTCTTCCTGGGCGCTGGATGAGAGGTCTTTTTCCAATAATGATGATTAAGATAATGATATTAATAATTCTTTGTCTTCATTGAGCATGTAATAATTTTAAAAGTCTTTTCTGCCTACCAGACTTCTTCCCTCCCAGCTGAGCAGGGCATTGGCCAGTGTTCCCACTTCACAGTTAAGCTGAGCCAGGTCCTGAGAGGCTGGAAGAGTCAGGCTCAGTTCACGGCCTTGACTCTCTCCTCAGTCCAGAGACCCATGCTGAACCATTCCTAGCGCTGTCTCCTGCATCTTCTAGTTGTGACTCCCACAGTTTCCCAGCTCTGAAATCAAAGTTCAGGACTGTCTGCTTTTTTTTTTTTCTACCCAAATCCTGTTGGGGATAGTTTGGACCCACCAATACCCTGTTGATCCCTCTGAGCCCTGCATTTTGTTTACTACATAAATATGCACTGTTCAGAAAACAAACAGCAAAAAGGGAAGCAATTCTGTTTACTAGACTTTGTTGTTTGTTTGAGACAGGGTCTCTCTTTGTTGCCCAGGCTTGAAGGCAGTGGTGTGGTCATGGCTCATTGCAGCCTCTTCCTCCCAGGCTCAAGCCATCCTGCCACCTAAGCCTGGGGAGTCGCTAGGACCACAGATGCCTGCCACCATGCCCGGCTAATTGTTTTCCTGTTTTGTGGAGATGAGTCTGGTTAGGTTGCCCAGGGTGGCTTGCTGGATATTTGAGCCAAGGAAACTTGAGTGGATCTCATAACCTCACAGGGACCCCATGTCCTTGAATGATGGACAGCCACCCTTTCTGTCCTAGCTGTCTACCTATGTGGGTTTGACAGGCCTCTCCAGGCCTGGATCTGAGTCTAAGGCAGGGCTCAAGGGACGCAGGCCGCTGGGCCACCGGAAGTCACCACGGAGCGCTCTCCAGGAGCTCCGGGCTGCGGGGTCCGGCGGCGCCCTCGGTGAGTGCTGGCAGCGCCGCCAAGCGGCCAGCTGGGAAAGAGCGGCCACCTCGCTCCAAGGCAGCCGGGAGGCGGAGGGCGTGGGGAGAGCCCCGCTTGGGTCGCGATCCAGTGGGCACCATCCCGGCGGGGAGGAGCCTTCCCACGAGGACAGATGGCGACACACAAGCTGCGTGGCTTCTGTTGTGACGTAGGCGTTCCCTCCTCAAGTGGGGTCTGTGGCTGGGGCTGTGTCTGGGGGACTGGGAGACCCTCCCGTGAGATCTGTCTCAGGACCTTCCCGTCTGCGTCTGAGCGCATTCGCGGGCAGGTGGGGCCGCCGAGTTCCCAACCCGTGACTGCACCTGCACCTCCACCTCTGCTGGCCCTACCGCTGCCCTTCCACCCAGGCCGTGCAGTCACCAGAGGTGGGATCCGGGCTCAGCTCGGCCACGTCTGAACTTCTTGTCGTTTGGGAAACGGGGGGCGGAGAGACATCCCAGGTTGAAAGCAAAACCTTCTTGCTGCAAGCCATGTCATGAGGGTAGGTCAGAGGCCAAAAGCCTTTGCCTGAAATTTACGGCCCCGCAGTCTGGCCTTAGTCTCCTCTTCCAATTTTATTTATTTATATTTTTAGAGACGGGTCTCACTCTGTCACCCAGGCTGGAGTGCAGGGGGGCGATTATAACTCACTGCAGCCTCGAACTCCGAACTCCTAAGCTCAAGTGATCCACCTCAGCCTCTGGCGAAGCTGGGACCCCAAGCCAGTGCCACCTGCCCAGCCAAGTTTTGAAAGTTTTTGCAGAAACCAAGGTCTCACTGTATTGTTCAGGCTGGTCTCAAATTCCTGCCTCAAGGGATCCTCAAGTACTGGTATTACAGTTATGAGCCACCAAGCCTGGCCTCCTCTTCCAGCCTCAACTCCAACTAATTTCTTGTTTGTTTGTTTGAGACAGTCTTGCTTTGTCACCCAGGCTGGAGTGCAGTGGCACGATCTCGGCACACTGCAACCTCCGCCTCCTGGGTTCAAGCGATTCTTCTGCCTCAGTCTCCCAAGTAACCAGAACTACAGGCGCACACTACCACCCCTGGCTAATTTTTATATTTTTAGTAGAGATGGGGTTTTACCGTATTGGCCAGGCTGGTCTGGAACTCCTGACTTCATGATCCGCTTGCCTCGGCCTCCCAAAGTGCTGGGATTACAGGCGTGAGCCACCGCGCCCAGCAGACTCCAACTAATTTTTACTCAGCCAGAGGGGCTCACTGTTCCTCCAAAATGTCTCCATGGTTTCCCACTTCCACACGATCTGTGGTGCCATTTCCTTGGCCTGGAAGTCATCTCCCCCCAGCTCACCCTGAGATACACACAAATGCTCATATTGGATGTGTAGATGTGGCCTGTTATTATCTTAATGTTTTCTAATTATATGTGCTCTTTTATACAGAAAAAAGTGTAAAGAAAAAGTATCACCCACTTTCCTGAATTATTCCACTACCCGTATATAACTTTTGTGTATGTATATATGTGTGTGTGTATATATATATATAAAAGATATAGACCTCTCTCTCTCTCTCTATATATATATATAGAGAGAGAGAGAGAGAGAGACAGGGTCTGGCTGTATTGCCCAGGCTGATCTTGAACTGCTGGCCTCAAGTGATCTGCCTTCCTTGGCCTCCCAAAGTGCTGGGATTACTCATGAACCACTGCACCATGCCCCTCTTGCTAATTTTTAATTAACGTATTACTTAGACTTAAAAACATTTTTCTGTGCAAATACATATACGTATTTTACAAAAATAGGACCACATGTGCTAACCATCTTTTAGTGTGAAGAAGTTATACCTCTATAGACAGTTACAGAGGTTCTCGAAAGCGGGAGCTCCTACTCATCCTTCAAAGTGCAGCCCATGCCACTGCACCCACGAGGCCTCTTCAAAGTGCAGCCCATGCCACTGCACCCACGAGGCCTCTGCAAAGTGCAGCCCATGCCACTCCACCCACGAGGCCTCTTCAAAGTGCAGCCCATGCCACTGCACCCACGAGGCCTCTGCAAAGTGCAGCCCATGCCACTCCACCCACGAGGCCTCTTCAAAGTGCAGCCCATGCCACTGCACCCACGAGGCCTCTGCAAAGTGCAGCCCATGCCACTCCACCCACGAGGTCTCTTCAAAGTGCAGCCCATGCCACTGCACCCACGAGGCCTCTGCAAAGTGCAGCCCATGCCACTGCACCCACGAGGCCTCTTCAAAGTGCAGCCCATGCCACTGCACCCACGAGGCCTCTTCAAAGTGCAGCCCATGCCACTCCACCCACGAGGTCTCTTCAAAGTGCAGCCCATGCCACTCCACCCACGAGGCCTCTTCAAAGTGCAGCCCATGCCACTCCACCCACGAGGCCTCTTCAAAGTGCAGCCCATGCCACTCCACCCACGAGGCCTCTTCAAAGTGCAGCCCATGCCACTGCACCCACGAGGCCTCTTCAAAGTGCAGCCCATGCCACTGCACCCACGAGGTCTCTTCAAAGTGCAGCCCATGCCACTGCACCCACGAGGTCTCTTCAAAGTGCAGCCCATGCCACTGCACCCACGAGGCCTCTTCAAAGTGCAGCCCATGCCACTCCACCCATGAGGCCTCTGGGACTCACACAGGCAGTGTTTACTGTACTCTCACCTGGTTGTGGATGATACCTTGACCACCCTTTAATTTCAGTGCTTATTGTCTTATATTTGGCTGTTGGTTTATGCATCTGAACTCTCCACTTGGTTGGAACTCATGGCACCATCAGGCCCAGCTAATTTTTAATTTTTTTTTGTAGAGATGGGGTTTGGCTGTGCTGCCCAAGCTGGTCTTGAACTCCTGAGCTCAAGCAATCCACCTGCCTCGGCCTCCCAAACTGCTGAGATTACAAGCATGAGCTACTGTGCCTAGGTGCCGCTATCTTCTGAAAGAGCAGAATGCATCGTTTCCTCTCTAGGGTTTGCAGGTTTGTAAAGATGGGGTTTTGCACCATGCACCTAACACTCTTCTTCCCAGAAGCTCTGTGCAGAACAAGGAAGTTTTAAGAAGACTAGGTGCCTTTAGCCTATTTTCTGGAATCTCAAACCTGGTAATCCATTATTTATTCAATAAATATTGATTGAGCACCTACTATGTGCCAGATACTAAGTTCAGAGAGTATAATAGTGAACAAAACAGAAATCCTTGTCTTCTATGGGGCATACATTTTACTGGAGGCTTTCAGACAATAAACAAACTAAATGCTTAAAATATATAGTATGTTAGACGGTGTTGAGTGTTTGCAGTAAAATAAAGTGGAAGGGACAGTCCTATCCTTAGACCTGGGCAAGAGGGACCCTCGCCCCAAGCTGCACCCTTCTCTAAGTCCCTCCAGGGCAAGGAGTCGGCCAGGACAAGGGGATGTGGCCCCTGGGAGCCCAGGATCCTTCTCTAGGTTTCACTCTGGTTATCCAAGACCTCAAGAGTTCCTGCTCAAAAGGCACTGAACCCATGTTCGGGGCTTGTATGTGTTCCCATAGGTCTGACCCTGAGAGGGTGGAATGTGCCTGTAAGCCAAAAGTACGGTTACGAGGTGACTGTTTCCTGGGGATGTAGCTGGGATGTTCAAATGTATGACTGAGGTGCAGGATGGAAATGGGGGTGGGAAGAGAAAGGGGATGAACCATCATTTTTACTCTTTTTTTTTTTGAGACAGAGTTTCGCTCTGTCACTCAGGCTGGAGTGCAGTGGGGTGATCTCGGTTCACTGCGGCCTCCGCCTCCCGGGTTCAAGTGGCTCTCCTGCCTCAGCCTCCTGAGTAGCCGGGGTTACAGGCACATGCCACCACGCCTTCTAATTTTTTGCGTTTTTAGTAGAGACGGGGTTTCACCATGTTGTCCAGGCTGGTCTCAAACTCCTGACCTCAGGTGATCCACCCACCTCAGCTTCCCAAAGTGCTGGGATTACAGGTATGAGCCACCGTGCCCAGCCCATTTTTATTCTTTTTCCAGGCTCTCCAAACATTAGGGACAGGCCTGGGAAGATAGGCATGGAGACTGGGGGGTGGGGTGTCACTGCAGTTTTAAATACAATGGGCAGGGAAGGTGACATTTTACTAAAGAAGAGGAAAGGACTGGTATGTGTGGATATCACTGAAAGCGCCCTCCAGGCAGAGGAAAAGTGAGTAGGAAGGTGTGGAGGCAGCTGTGGGCCTGGGATGCCCAGGAAAAGTAAACCTGGGGACTCCCCAGGTGCCATGGCCCAGGCGGACCTGCCAGATTTGCGTTTGTGCAGAATTGAAAAGAAATAGGCCCTTGATCAATATTGGACTGAACGAATAAACGGTTCCACCCCCAGGAGGAGCCGCTCCCAGCAGCACGCAGCTGCCTCTTCTTCCCGGCTCTGTGCCAAGGGGTGTTTCAGCTTTGCTTTGATCCTGATGACCAGGCACTGCTATTCTTCAGGCCAGGATTTCCCCAAGCCTTGCTGTTTTTAAAAATACATTATAGTTTCCTTGAAACGGCCTCCTTATCACTTCCACCTTCCTGTTTTCATCTCCCGTTCCTCAGCACCCTCCATCTCCCCACAGTGTCCCCAAAACGCTGCCTGCATGCCCATTGGTCCTAGCCTGGGAGCTGGACGTGGCTGCAGACAGAGCTGAGAGGGTGGCCTCGGGTGGGTGGTGGCAGTCTCCTGGCTGTGGGGGCAGAAGTGGGGGCCTGGGAGGTGGCAGGCAGCTCGGGCCTAAGGAAGGACGGAGTCAGAGCTCGGAGATGTGACCTGAAAGGGCTCAGCCACGGGAAGGAGTCTGGGGATTTACCCAGATAAGTACCAAATTATTAGGCCAAAATTGAAATGTAAATAGGTACTGGGAGATGTAAACAATTCAGAAATCATTTTTGCCTTGATGGTATTTTTTGATCCTGACAAATTTAGACTTTTCTTTCACAGTCTCATGGATGATGCCAGAGAGAAATAAATATTTAAGCTCACGAAAGTTGGGAAGTTGAATAGAAAATTTCCCCCACAAGAGGCTAGGATCGCAAAGGCCACAACTCTAGAGTGAGGGAAAACCAGATATACACCAGTCCTTCTAGGGGTTATCAGCTAGAGTTCTCATTGCCTGGGTGGTCCAAGGAACATCAAACTTTGGACTCGGTTTAAGGTAGCTCTGGAGAGACAGAGCCTCTAGGCACCCGGCAGAGGCAAGCAAGATCCTTTTTGGAGGAAGGTAGTGTCATCCTGGACCTGAAATGATTACTACAAATATATTTTTAGTGCAATGAGCAGCACACAATGAAAGGTAACCTGACACCAAAAGAAAATAAGGTACTGTGAGGAGAACCAGGAGAAAGAACAGGCAAGAGAATCAGATCTACAAATGCTTTGACTGCTGGAATAATCAGAGAGGGACCCTCCCGCTGACACACACAAAAATAAAACCCACCAAAATTACAATTAGCATGTTTAAGGAAATAAAGAAGAAGCTAGGAAATATCTGCAGGAAACTTTCAAGAGTGATATAGCAGATTCTTTTTTCCTTCTCTTTCAATGACTTTGAGACACAGCAGATTTTAAAAGGAAGCAAAAAGAACTTGCACAAATGAAAAATACAATAACTGAAAATTAAAAGTTCATTAACGAATGGGCACAACAGCCGACTGGACGCCATTAAAGAGATAATTAGTGAATAGGAAATTATCCAGAAGAAATTAACCAGAATGTAACATGAAGAAATGAGACAATGGAAAACAGAGAAGAAAGGGTAAGATATATAGAAGACAGAATAAGTTTGAATCCCAGAAGAGAGAATAAAACAGAGGCAATATTTGAAGTGATAATAGTTAATTATTTTTTAGAATTGATAAACGGCCCAAATCCACAGCTCAAGTCTAATAGAATAAATCACTACCTGAATAAATAAAATATACTTTCACACATCTTAATAAAACTGAAGAAAACCAAAGGCAAAAATATCTTAAAGTAGCCAGATAAAAAAGGTAATAAGGCCAGGTGCGGTGGCTCACGCCTATAATCCCAGCACTTTGGTAGGCCGAGATGGGCAGATCACCTGAGGTCAGGAGTTCGGGACCAGCCTGGCCAATGTGATGAAACCCCATCTCTACCAAAAATACAAAAATCAGCTGGGTGTGGTAGCGCGCACCTGTAATCCTACTCAGGAGACTGAGACAGGAGAATTGCTTGAACCCGGGAGGCAGAGGTTGCAATGAGCCGGGATCACGCCATTACACTCTAGCCTGGGCAGCAAAAGTAAAACTTCATCTCCAAAAAAAAAGGTAATAATAGAATCCCTAAGGTAATCAAATACTTTCTTTCTTTTTTTTTTTTTTTTTTTGAGACACATTCTTGCTCTGTCACCCAGGCTGGAGTGCAATGGTGCAATCTTGGTTAACTGTAGCCTCTGCCTCCCGGGTTCCAGCGATTCTCCTTCCTCAGCCTCCTCGGTAGCTAGGATCACAGGTGCATGCCACCACAGCTGGCTAATTTTTGTATTTTTAGTAGAGATGGGGTTTCACTTTGTTGGCCAGGCTGGTCTTGAATTGACCTCAGGTGATCTACCCACTTTGGCCTCCCAAAGTGCTAGGATTACAGGTGTGAGCCAATGCACTGAACCTCTTTTTTCCTGAGACAGAGCTTTGCTCCATCACTCAGTGATCAGATGATGATCACTCCATCATCGTGTGGCACGATCATAGCTCAGTGCAGCCTCGACCTTCCAGGCTCAAGTGATTTTTCTGCTTCTGCCTCCATAGTAGCTGGGACATGTGCACTACCACCACATGCTACTAATTTTTAATTTTTATATATTTATTTATTTAACTTTGTATTTTGAATGGAGATGAGGTCTTGCTATGTTGCCCAGGCTGGTCTCGATCTCCTGAGATAAAATGATCCTCCCACCTTGGCTTCCCAAAATGTTGGGATTACAGGCAAGTGCCAACACTCACAGCCAATAGCACTCAATTTTACACTTTGATGAGAGTTAACTCTGTATGTTTAATTGCTGGGGTAATCATGATAAAATAAGGCATATACTTTTCAAATTAGTAGAGGGAAAGAATGGAATGATAAAATTAAATAAGGTGATGAAGAGCCAGGTGTGGCTGCTCACGCCTGTAATCCCAGTACTTTGGGAGGCTGAGGCAGGTGGATTGCTTGACCCCAGGAGTTTGAGATCAACCTGGGCAACATGGTGAAACCCTGTCTCAACAAAAAATGTTAAAATTGGCTGGGTGTGCTGGTTTCCACCTGTAATTCTAGCTATGCAGGAGGCTGAAGCAGGAGAATTGCTTAAACACAGGAGGTTGAGGCCATAGTGAGCTGTGATCATGCCACTGCACTACAGCCTAGGCAACAGAGCAAGATCCTGTCTCAAAAAACAAAAAAAAAAAAAGCATAGAATATAAAAAAATGAAAAAGAGTGATGGTAAGAAGAGAGAGAAAAATAAACATAGAACAGTCAGGACAAACAGAAAATTACAAAAGAGGCGGGTGCAGTGGCTCACACCTGTAATCCCAGCACTTTGGGAGGCTGAGGCAAGGAGATCACAAGGTCAAGAGATCAAGACCATCCTGGTCAACATGTTGAAACTCCACCTCTACTAAAAATACAAATATTAGCTGGGTGTGGTGGCGCACACCTGTAGTCCCAGCTACTTGGAAGGCTGAGGCAGGAGAATCTCTTGAACCCGGGAGGCAGAGGTTGCAATGAACCAAGATCGTGCTACTGCTGCAGCTGGTGGTGGAACGAGACTCCATCTCAAAAATAAAAAAATTAATAAATTAATTTTAAAAAGAAAATTACAAAAGAAGTGGTAGATTTAACTCAAATATGTCAGTAATGACATTAAAGGTAAATGTACTAAGTGCTCTTGTTAATAGACAGATCTTAAGATCATAGAGAGGAAACTCACCTGCCTCAGGTCCACCGGGAGCCATAGCAGGGCCAGCAGCCTGGGTGACCTGCTTCCTGGTCCTGTGTTCTGTCAACTGTGCCCAATTCAATTCAACCCAGACCGTTTATGTTGAACAGCCTGTGCTGGTGAGGCTGGGAACAATTTTGGAACCTACAAATATATCAACAAGGTTTCTATCCTAAAGGCATTTTCCTGAGTGAGGAGAAAAGTACGCTATAGCATGAATTCTCAGGATACTTATTCCTCTAAGGGCATATGGACACATCGTATCTTTACGGGGTGTTGAAAACAGCTCGGTTGTGGAGACCCTAACCCAGTGGCACTAGAGGAATTAAAGACACACACACAGAAATGTAGTATGGAGTGGGAAATCAGAGGTCTCACAGCCTTCAGAGCTGAGAGCTTTGAACAGAGATTTACCTACGTATTACCGACAGCAAGCTAGTGATAAACATTGTTTCTATAGATTATAGATTAACTAAAAGTATTCCTTATGGGAAATAAAGGGGTGAGCCAAAGTAAAGGGATGGGTCTGGCTAGTTATTTGCAGCATGAACATGTCCTTAAGGCACAGACCCCTCATGCTATTGTTCGTGGTTTAAGAATGCCTTTAAGTGGTTTTCCGCCCTGGGTGGGCCAGGTGTTCCTTGCCCTTATTTCGGTAAACCCACAACCTTCCAGCGTGGGTGTCATGGCCATCACGAACATGTCAAGTGCTGCAGAGATTTTGTTTCTGACCAGTCTTGGGGCCAGATTATGGCCAGATTTTGAGGCCTGTTCCCCAACAACGGGGCCTGGGGTTGGGGGTGGCGATGTTTTGGGGCTGTGTCTGAAAACGGCTCTGCCTGTGCCTGGGTGTCCACCGCCTTGGACACACACAGGCAGTGGGCAGGGCGGGAGTAGGTGCTTTTCTGAATGGAAATTCATCAATGTGCTTCTGTCTGCTGCGGTTATCAGTGTTGCTATTTCAGTGAGTAATGGTAGAGCCTTCACCCGGCTCATGCCAGACGCGGAGGGTGGGGGTGCGGGCCGGCGATACGGCTGGGGTCCTCTGTCGTCAGAAAACATGAGCTCATGCCAAGGTTTCCGCAGGTCACCGAGATAGCACCGGCTCTCTGGAGACAGGCGTGACCCCCAGGTCGGCTCCTCGTCATTGAACTAAGTGGGCTCAGTGTCAGCTTGAACGTTAGTGGTGATAAGGGCCGGATAATGGTAGCCAAACTCCCACGGCCTCTTTAGGCCTCCCCCGGGGCCCTGAGGCCAGTGAGAGGGCAGGTCAGGGAGGGGCCAGGAGGAGGAGCAGGCAGGGAGGCTGCTGGCGCCTTTGGCTCAGCCGATGGGCTCTCAGCCCTCTGGAGTGTGCCCTGGGGACCAGTTTGTCCATGCTCCTGCCTCCAGGGCAGCCACTAGGACCAACAGATGTCCCAGGGAAGACACTGGCCACAACTGTGTCCTGGAACCATATCAAACTCGCAGCACTTACTTCTCTGGACTTGTTTTTGTTTCATCAAATTTGCTGGATCTGTTGGCAAATTTGAGTGAGTGGGGAAGTTGTAGATGTGTGTTCAGGCTCTGCTGTGGACCTGGAGGCCGGGGTTAACCTGCTGGCGGTTTCAGGTGGGCAAGGCCAGAGCTTGATCACAGCACACACAGCACCTGGGGGTTTCTCAGCCTCTGCGCTTGCTGGTCCTGAGTCTGTCACCTGTGAGGTCAAGCTTCCTAAGCCTTCCTGGGCTGGAAAGGAAGCCACACCGCTTCCAAAATAATGACACCTGTGTGTAACCCAGATGGGAGCATGGTCCTGGCCATGGGTCTGCATCTCTGGGCTGCTCCCCAGCACTCAGGGGAGGGCAGGAGGTGGGTTTTATGCTGGGAGGGCCTCAGGTGGCCTCCTGGGTCAGCAGCATGCATGCTGCCCCGTCCCTCTCATGCCCCTCTATTGCTGGTCCAGGACTGAACCTTTTCTTTCTCTGCCCAGAGCAGCCTCCAGGGAGCCACTATCAATGGACAAGAGGCGGTGTGTGACATGGGATGATTTGCCACCCCTGAATCAGTTCCGCTCTCCCATTCTAGGAGGAGGGCACTGAGGCAGGGAGGGGCCTGGCCAGCCCAAGCCCTATCTGCTGCTCGGCTGAGCAGGAGGGATCTGAACGCAGCTCTTCGTCCTCTGCCCTGTGCTTGCGTTCTCATGAGCTTTCTCTCTAGGTAAAGAAATCATTCTTTTTGTTAAAAATTTTTTTATTTTTACATTTTTATTTATTTTGAGACCGGGTTATGAGACTGGCTAATTTTTGTATTTTTGCTGGAGATGCGGGTCTTGCTATGTTGCCCAGGCTGATTTCAAACTCCTGGCCTCAAGTGATCCACCCCCCTCATCCTCCCAAAGTGCTGGGATTACAGGCGTGAGCCACTGCGCCCGGCCGCAAAGGAAATCATTCGAGGTGTCATTGTTTCCGATGTTACTTTAAGGTTTGAAAAATAAAGCTACTGCGTTTTGCAGGTGGACAGTCTCAGACTGCAAAGCAAGTCAGCACTACAGCAGAGGGAATCCCAGACTCGCCGCTGAGAACAGAACAGCTGCGCCCTTGCCGACTGGGACCCGAGTGACATCTACTGGAGCAAGCAGCCGCTGCGCGTGCACGGGCAGCCATTCAGTCACTCTCGTCATTCCAACACAATGGAATTTACGTAGAAAATTTACATGTGTCATAGGCTATTTATGAATATATGCACACGTAGAAAGAGGACAAGTACACTCGGAAATGGTAAACATAACTTGAAGAGAGTAGTTACCTTTGGATTGGGTAGGGGTGAAGGAGTGGTAAAGGTTTTAGTTTTATCTGTACCATTTCTTTTTTCACTTATTTATTTGTAGAGATGGGAGTCTCACTATGTTGCCCAGGCTAGTCCTGGTGTCAAGCAATCCTCCCACCTTGGCTTCCCAAAATGCTGGGATTACAGGCGTGAGCCATCGTGCCTGGCCACAATTTTTTTCTTTCAAAAGATCCGATACCAATGTGCCAAAGTATTGACATCTATTAAATCTTTCTGGCGGTCATACTGAGGTCTGTTTTTCTGTACTTATCTCTATGTTTAAAATAGTTCATAATAAACATATAGTTTATAGTAATAGTGATAATATACAGTATATATTTATTATACTATAAATTTATTACATTAAATACATTTTATATTTGTTATATATTGTATACTTACATTTATGGAAGGAAAATAAAAAATAAAAATGGAAAATTTGTGGTCCAGGTTCTTGGTGCCGACGGTAGCAGGGCAATTTAATAGCAAAAGTTCTTAATACTTGTTGGCTGCTGTTATCATCAGTAATAAGTTTCCTGGCGTTTCCTGGAGTAACTGAACAGCAGCCGAAGCTCATGTATAGGCTAGAGGAGAATCACCCTCTTCAACAGTGGTGATGAGATGAAGATACACTGAGAAGGCTCATTTATTTGCTATTATTGAAAAATGGTTCATACCCCATAGGAAGATGTGGCATGGAACATCAGAATGTTCTTAGAATTGGGAAACTCTCACGTAGGAGGCTGAGAGAGAAAGCCTAAATGACCATTTTATTTCCAGATTAAAGTTGCTGCCTAGAAATGATCACAAACACAACCTCCCACTGTTAGAACCAGAGTCCAGAAGCACCTAACACAGGCAGCAGTACTAGAGCAGGGCTCACAACATTTTGATAATTCAAGTTGTACTTTTATGAGTTTTCACATATTCAGGTTGTTCTGTTATTTGTATAACATGTTTTTAAAACCTCACTTTTTATGCCAGAGGTTTGAATGTAATCGGTCTGGGTTGTGTCCTGGGATTAAAAAAAAAAAAAAGTCCCCAGTTGATTGTAAATATAAGCCAAGATTGAAAACCATTTCTTCAAATCAAGAAAGGGGAATCTCAGATGCCAGAGATGAAGAGGACATTGAAAGGTAGAGTGGCAAGTGTGAGAGTTGATGTCGGGGAGCTGGAGCCTGGGTGGGACACATTCTGAGGAATCGCTATAGGACCAGGAAATCAGTCCTATTGGCCAGAGGCTTGGATTTTAACACTCTTACGGGGACAGGTGATGAGGCCTTAGGCTTCTAAGAAAGGGGAGCTGGATCTGAGATTCGTGCAAAAGCCAGGACCCTTGAAAATCTGCGTGCTCAGTGAATGGGGGACCCGACAAATCCTACCTGCTGGTGAGGGAGACTTCATTTGCTTAGAGCTCTCGGTGGGGAAAAAATATCTCTCATGTAATAAACCAAAACCTAAGCTGAGAAATTCACTTAAACATTGGTCCAAACAACTCAAATATCCATCCATGGATGAATGGACAGACTAAATGTGGAATATATGTACAATGGAGTATTATTCTGCCTATAAAAAGGAAGGAAATTCTGATACATACCATAACATGGATGAACCTTGAGGACATCATGCCAAGTGAAAGAAGCCAGATGCAGAAGGACAAATACTGTATAATTCTACTTACATGAAGTACCTCAAATAGTCAGATTAATAGAGACAGAAGGTAGAATTGTGGTTATCAGGGCTGGGAAAGAGTGGAATGGGGGATTAGTGTTTCATGGGTACAGAGTTTCTGTTTGGGATGATGGAAAAGTTATGGAAATGGATGGTGGTGATGGCTGTACAACAATGCAAATGTACTTGCTGTCACTGAACTGTACACTTAAAAATGTTTAAAATGGTCAGTTTATGCTATGTGAATTTTATCACATTAGACAAAAATGATCCCAAGTTTATGATACCCCTCATGGAGCATCTGGCAGAATCAAATAGTAAAATACATGATTCTCTTTCCAGTGGGTAGAATTTCTACAATAGAATGGCAGGGAGTGGGGTGGTAAATCCTCACTGAAAATCCTCACTGAAATAAGTGAATAAGTAAGTCCTCACTGAAAATAAGTTCAGTAAATTAAAATTCAATAAATTAAAGTTCAATAAATTAATAAATTAAAATTCAATAAATTAAAGTTCAGTAAATTAAAGGTCAATAAATCCTCACCAAAAATAAATCACAAAACATATAGAAAAATAGCCTGCCGTGATAGTCAGTAGGTACAATGAATAGCAGGATTACTGCCAAAGATACTGAGATAATGGAACAATCTGAAAGCAAACAAATAAACATGTGAGAGATGAAACTATAAGACAATGCTATTATGAGAGAGATGAGCTATTTAGATACATCTAAAGAGAAAATCAACAAGTGAGAATATAGATCTGAGGAAACTGCCACATATGAGGCTCAGAGCTAAAAAGCAATGAAAAATATAAAAATGAGGTTAAGAGATATGAAAGATCAAATGAGAAGTGTCACTATAAATTTGAAGATGATTCTGGTCATGCATTGTGCTGATTTGCTTAACCCACCTGATTTTGTGCAGCCGTAGTGCAATGCCAACATTTCATGCATATTTCATGGGCAATGCCAGCATCCCTTCTCAACTGCAGACCACAGTGTCTCTCTGTTCTTCTGACTCTGGGCTTTCCTCAACACTGCAAAATCCCATTTAGCTTATGCACAAAGAGTTCAGACCTTTGAAGGTGTTGACACAGCGGGCAGCAGCCCTCAACTAATGAGGGATGAGAGTAAGTAGATAAATGTATCAACTCAATTGTCCTTTGGTGAGACAATCTAAGGCATTCTCTATTAATTTACTCAAAGAATCCTCTGCAGGACTGAGCCTCAGTGAATCTCAGTGGTAGTCAGCTCATAATCCCACTTTATTGGATTTTCTGTTTTACTCTTCCGATTCCATCACTTCAGTTCACTGTGACCACCTCTTAAATTAACTCAAGTCTTCCTTTCAGGTTCTGCTTTCACAGGAACTTAAACTAAGGCAAAAGGAGGAGATGCAAAGAGTGAGGGAAAGGCAATATTTGAAGCGATAATACTTGAGTGCTTTTCAGAATTGATGAAGGACAAGTATCCTTAGATTCAGGAAACAGAAGTCCTAAAAAGATTTTAAAAAATCAATTTCCATATGCATTATAGAATACCAAAGATAGGAGGAAAATTTCTAAAGCAACTAGAGAGAAAGAATGGGTTAGCATGCCAAGGCACAGCATTTTGGTGGTCAATAGACTTTTAAACAGTTATTAAAAACCAGAATACAATGGAATAAGCATTGAAGGAAAATGACTGGTAACCTGGAATTTTATACCCAACGAAACTGGGTACTGTTTGAGAATAAGGGGGAAAAATCCCCCAAAAAACCAAAAACATGTTCATACAAAGATGGAGTTTACCTATTCATAGACACTAGTTGAAAGAACTATTACATTATGTGCCCTTGATGCTGGTTCTATTCCTTGCAGCCACAAGAGCAAAATTCAATCTCATTTTCCAAAGGATGCTCTTATAGTTCTTCTTTGGGCTTGTGGTGGAGGAGTGGGGGATGATTTCTTCTTCAATAGCTCTGTTTAACCTTGGCACCCCCTTCTGAATAAAGCTGCCATCTTGACAAGGAGATTTGGGGCGGGGTGGTTCAGTAGGCGCTGGGAGCTTCATTCTTCAGCTTCTGGTTCTAGGCTTCCTGGTTCCCCTCTCTCCTAATAGAGTTAGATTTTGGATTGTGCTGGCAGTGAGTATCTGTGGGTCTGCTCACATTCAAGAACTTTGCCAGAATTTCTCCTTGGGAGGAGGAATGAACACTCATTGGTGTCTATAGATTGAATTTCCCTCTCCTCCTCCACTGACACAGAGAGAAAGAGAAATAATTGTAGACTTGCAGAAATTAATTTTTACTTTGAGTGTGATGCTCTATCTCATTTTTCTCAGTCCAGGCCTCAGTTTCACCATTGATAAAGACACAATGTTGACCCAAATTAAACCCTTTCCTGAATTTAACACTGAGGAACACTTCCAGCCACCCTTCTGAGTTCCCCGCAGTGGAAGCTATATTCCAGGATGTCCTGGCATCGGGGCTGCCTTCTTCCCACCTGCCTCCTCCTGCGTCCCTCTCCACCTCACCTGCAGAATGGGAATCCGGCTACATCACAGTTGCCACAGAAAACAAGGTATTTATTTTCTTTCTTGGCTTTTGTTTAGATCGTAGCATCTACAGTGACTGGATTCTACTCTTGCTGATTTTAAAAAATCAAAAAGTGTTTATAATTTCATAAGTAATACAGAAACTTACTTCCATTGTAGAATAATTCAGATAATGCACAGAAAGCAAAAGACACTTTTCCCACCTTCAATTCTAGTCTTCCTTTTAGTGTATACTCCTTCCAGCTCTTTCTCTCTCGATATATATATATATCGATATATATGCACACACACATGTACTTTTTCCTTTTTGTTGCTTATATGGTATAATCCATATACATTTTACAATTTTAAAAACTTACATATTTGGGGAATCTTTTCATTCTGGTATAAAGACTTTTCTTGTTCTCTCTGACTGATACATAGTATTCCAGAGCATTGTTATACTGTGCTACAATATAATTTATCTAAGGAAACATCAGAGATAAGAAAAAAAGAGAAAAACTAAAGGAAAGATAAAAACAACAACAAAATACTATATTTAATCACTTCCTTGTCAATTAACATTTAGGTTGTTTATAATTTTCACTACTACAAATAATTCTGCATGAACATTCTTGTACATATTTCTGTGTGTCTGGATGCAAGCATTTCTCTTGGGAAGATATGGAAGGTAGATTTCCAACCGCGAGAAGACACATTTAACATTTCAGCATTTTAGCATTTACAGATTGCTCTCCATGAGGACTATATCAATACACACCCTCATAATCAGTATATGAAAATACCCATTGCTTCATCCTTTTACCAAAACTAGTTGTTTTCCATTTAAAAAATTTTTTTTCCCTCTGATTGTTGTCTTTTTCCTTAGCGTCCTCCACTTCTTGTCTCCCTTCTTGCCATCTCGTTCTCATACAGCATACCCCAGGCAGACATGATTCACAGAAAATGGTCCCAATGTATGGCCGTGTGGTCAGAAGTCATGGGATGAAAACACTCAAATAGACACACACAGGAGTTTGCAAAATCACACGCGCATGTCTTCACACACAAACACAGTATTCTTTCCAGTCAAGATAAGAATATTAGTGGGAAAAGTCGTGCTGGACTATCTCATTTCCCCGTGTGGGCGGCCCAGATAAGTGGCCTCTCAGGTCTGGACAATAATACCCAGCCCGACAGCTTGTCTGCAGCCTCTCCCGCCCCTCCAGAGAAGCCTCTGCGATGATGACTGTTCTGGGGTGGGGTCCAGCAGGGGGTGCACAGCTCTGAGCAGACCCAATGGGCAGACAGTGATGGGAAGAGGCGCTCTTGGGGCCTGGGAAGGGGATGCAGCTCATGGCGGCGGCAGTGCTGGGGATACACTGGAGCCAGACTGGTGCCCAGAATCACCAGGAGTGTGATGGCAAATCAGAATCATTAGAGTAACCGTGGGGGCCCACGGAATCATGCTAGGAAGCGGGGATGCAAAGTGGCTCAGCTTGTGGGTGGCCACAGCAGCTTTGCAAGCCTCCTTCCTCCCTTTCTTCCATTCCCGGGGCACATGGGCAGGATGGTGCCTGAAAATAATGCCTCCCTTTTCCTCTGCTGCATCCCTCCTCTCCCACACCTCTCAGGCTCTATGCTACGCCACTTCTTCAGTAGTTTAGGAGGTTCCTGGGACTCTGCTAGTTCTGGAGAATACAAAGAATTAGCCCCATTCCTGCATCCCAGGACCTCAAGATCTCGGGGGCCGTCCAGGACCCATCTGCCACTGCAACTCTAGACGGTCTCTCCTGCTTCTTGTGGTGCAAGGAGTTGCACACAGCCCCTTGCAGCTCTGTCTGGTGTTTACGGTCTTGGTCCCACTGATTCAGGTGGCTCTTGTTATCCATTTTAAGTCATTTTGTCTTCTTTTTAAAAGTTCTTTTAAAACAAATTTTTATTTTTGTAGAGACAGGGTCTTGCTATGTTGCCCAGGCTGATCTCAAACTCCCAGCCTCAAGTGATCCTCCTGTTCTGGCCTCCAAAAGTGCTGGGATTACAGGCATGAGCCACTGTACCCAGCCGTCATTTCCTCTGCATGTCAAGTGAAGTCATGGGGAAGGGCGTCTGGAGTGGCAATTGAGGCTCTCGCTTCCTCAGGATGGCGGGAAGTTCTATCTTGATCTGAGGCTGGGGATCAGGTTGCTCCTTGTCCCCATATCTAGGGTTGGGAGGAGAGGCTAGAGCCCGGGAGACTGTGCTTAGAAACCTGGAGACTGTGGCAAGCATTGCAGAGTGTGGAGCCACCCACATTGGTGGTCTCCTTTGATTCCTACCACCTGGAAGGGAGAAAGAACAAGACTTCTTGTATCTGTCACAGATGAGGAAACTGTAGCCTGCAAAGGTTAAATGACTCACTTAAGGTCGTCCAGCTGGGAAGGAAAGAACCCAGGTCTATGGACTTAAAATCTGGTGTCCTAGCCATGGGCCGTGTTCTGGGAAACTTGCACCACATGGCAGTGCCCCAGAGGGAGGAGAGAGAGGAGAGGGAGGAGAGGGAGGAGAGGGAGGAGAGGGAGGACAGATGCTCTGGAGGGCATGCTCTCAGGACTTAGACCCCTGTGGACACCCTTAGCGAAGGGTGGACGGAGAAAGTCACGCTTACGCCCTATGCAGCCCCCAGCGCTGATAGTAGACATCACATTGTTAAAAAGGGGGAAAGAAACATTAAGGGTGGACTTGAGGGGCAGCCTGTCTGGAAGGTGGTTATGGGCCGCCTGTATATATGCCTAGTATTTCTAGTTGATGAAGTTGCTGGCCTTTTTCTTAGACACAGCCTGAGTCTTTTTCTCTCCAGTCTGATTGAGACCTCAAACCCTCAGATTTTTTTTTTTTTAGACTGAGTCTTGCTCTGTTGCCCAGGCTGGAGGGCAACGGTGTGATCTTGGCTCACTGCAACCTCCATCTCCCGGGTTCAAACAATTCTCCCGCTTCTCAAGTAGCTGAGATTACAGGCACCCGCCACCAAGCCACCACGCCCGACTTTTTTTTTTTTTTTTTTTTTTTTGTATTTTTAGTAGATGGAGTTTTGCCATGTTGGCCAGGCTGGTCTTGAACTCCTGACCTCAGGTGATCTCCTGACCTCAGGTGATCACCTGCCTCAGCCTCCCAAAGTGCTGGGATTACACGTGAGAGCCACCACACCTGGCCTGACTTTTTATTTTCTCCTTCCTTCCTCTCTTTCCTCTCCTTCCCTCCCTTGCTGCCTTCCTCTCCTCCCCTACCCTCCCTCCCTCCCTCCCTCTCTTCCTTCCTTCCTTCCTTCCATCCATCCTTCCTTCCTTCCTTCCTTCCTTCCTTCCTTCCTTCCTTCCTTCCTTCCTTCCTTCCTTCCTCCCTCCCTCCCTCCCTTTCTTTTTTTGAGACAGGGTCTCACTCTGTCGCCCAGGCTGGAGTGCAGTGGTGCAATCTCATCTCACTGTAGCCTCCACCTCCTGGGTTCAAGCACTTCTCCTGCCTCAGCCTCCCGAGTAGCTGGGCGTACAGGTGTGCACCACTATACCTGGCTAAGTTTTGCACTTTTAGTAGAGATAGGGTTTCACCATGTTGGCCAGGCTGGTCTCAGACTCCTGAACGCAAGTGATCCCCCCATCTCGGCCTCCCAATGTGCTGGGATTACAGGCGTGAGCCACTGCGCCTGGCCGACTTTCTTATTTACTGAATAACTGATACCCGCATCACAGTAGCAGTCACATCCCTGGTGCCATGTGATCAGGCACGAGGGGCCATTGGGAGCAACCTACCCGGGCCTGTCTGTCCTGGGAAGAGTCAGAGAGGTGAATCCAAGCCAAAATTTTGTAAAAGAATTCAGGGTTAGGTTGGGAGTGGTGGCTCATGCCTGTAATCCCAGCACTTTGGGAGGCTGAGGTGGGTGGATCACTTGAGATCAGGAGTTCGAGAACAGCCTGGCCAACATGGTGAAACCTGTCTCCACTAAAAATACAAAAATTAGCCGGGCATGGTGGCACGTGTCTGTAATTCTAGCTACTTGGGAGGCTGAGGCACAAGAATCGCTTGAACCCAGGACACAGAGGTTGCAGTGAGCCGAGATCACGCTACTGCACTCCAGCCTGGGTGACAGAGTGAGACTCCATCTCAAAAAAAAAAAAAAAGAAATTAATAAAATAAAATAAAATTCAGGGTTGGACATGAGGTTTGAAATGAGAAGGGAGAGTCAAGGCGAATACTGGAAGTGCCTTTGGGACCTGGATTTTAAGTGTTTAGAGATGCGGAGTCCAATTACATCCCAAAAGGTTTGTTTCAGGTTTGCTATTCCCGGTAAGGTGTGGCAGTGTCTGTTGATGGGCACTCTCGCCAACACTTATTCTCACCATTAAAAAATGGCATCTCGGCCGGGCGCAGTGGCTCACGCCTGTAATCCCAGCACTTTGGGAGGCTGAGGTGGGTGGATCATGAGGTCAGGAGATCAAGACCATCCTGGCAAACATGGTGAAACCTTGTCTCTACTAAAAATACAAAAAATTAGCCAGGTGCAGTGGCAGGAGCCTGTAGTCCCAGCTACTCCGGAGGCTGAGGCAGGAGAATGGCGTGAACCCAGGAGGTGGAGCTTTCAGTGAGCCAAGATCGTACCACCTCACTCCAGCCTGGGCAACAGAGTGAGACTCCGTCTCAAAAAAAAAAAAAGGCATCTCATGAAGACTGCCGGCCTGGAGGGTCTTCCCGTTTGGGGCACGTAGGTGCCTGGGGTCTTCCCCAGTGCTCAGCGCATGGCAGGGCCTCCATGGCTTCAGCGGGGATCTCTGCAGGTCATCACTGACCACGGCTCCCAGGCCATGCAGAGAGAGGCGCCGAGGCCAGCCCTCTGGGACCTCACTCAGCTGCCACTCTAGCGACAGAGTGAGCATCCTCTCTTGGGGTAGCTGGCCGGACACTGGGGCTCCTCTCCAAAACCAGAACCAGAAGGCCCTGATCTGGTTCTGGAACAAGCTGCTTGGCGGGGGTGGTCACTGGCTCTCTCCTTCCTGTGTTCACAAGCACAAGATGGAGACCCAGAAACACCCTCCCCATCTACGGAGCTGTGATGGGGCAGGGAATGCACGCTAGTCAGGTGGAGAGACAGAAGAGCCTAATGCACATGCAAGCATCCCTCAGAGGCAGGCAGAAGATGGGTAAAAACGTGAAATCTGATGAGAAACAGGGTCCACGGCCCTTCCTGCTCCTGGGGTTACCCCTGACCTCCGTCCCACATCCACCCTTTAAGAGACAGGAGCAGGCTCTACCCTGGAGGTGATTCCCAGCCACAAAGAGGTGAATGAGAGTCACTCAGAGTCTGCACAAAGGCTCAACAGAGTAAACTGGCCTCTGGTGCCCTGAGAGGCATAGGAAGTAGCTCCCAGGGAGTGGCGCCTGAGCGAGAACATTGACTTGGGGAGCTTCCAGAAGGGGAGGGCCTTTTCCATCCATTGGCACCTGCCCCTCTTGGGGAGCTTTGAGAAGGGAAAGGCATTTTCCATCCATTGGCAACTGCCACTCTGGGTGCAAAAGAGGCACGATGCAGTTCTCTTCTGGGTTTTTTTTTGTTTGCTTGTTTGTTTTTTGAGACAGAGTCTCACTCTGTCACCCAGGACGGCACAATCTTGGCTCACTGCAACCTCCGCCTCCCTGATTCAAGCAATTCTCATGCCTCAGCCTGCCAAGCAGCTGGGACTACAGGCATGTGCCACCATGCTTGGCTAATTTTTTGTAATTTTAATAGAGATGGGGTTTCACCATTTTGGCCAGGCTGGTCTCAAACTCCTGGCCTCAAGTGATCCACCTGCCTCGGCCTCCCTAAGTACTGGGATTACAGGTGTGAGCCACCACGCCAGGCCTAGTTCTCTTCTGATGTTGAACAAAGTCTGTTTCTCCATCTAGTGATTCTAATCTGTCTGGGCACCAGGAATTGCAATGTGTCCCATCCCAGGCTGAAACAGAGAAGGACACGTGAAACCCATGATCCAGTACGTGGGAGTCTGCAGCTGTCCTGGGGGTCACAGAACCCCGGCTTGTACACTCAAAGGGTGGTGCAGTCGAACTGAGAAAGCCAGGCTTAAGCTGACTACCCTACCAAGGCCACCATATATCACAGAAACCCTCACCACCAGACAGACCCAGGTAATAAAAGTAACTCATGGAGGTTAAGGCTGCAGTGAGCTATGATCGTGTCACTGCACTCCAGCCTGGGCAATAGAGGGAGACCCTGATTCTATTTAAAACAAAACAGAACAAAACAAAAAATTTGCATTTATTGAGTACTTACTACGCACTGGGCACAAAGTAGTAATTATTACAACAATGTGCGGAGATGGTAACAACTATGTCTCTGTTTTACAGATGAGACCTCTGAGGTCCAGTGCGGTTAGGTAACTTGGTTCAAGCTCACATGGCTGTGGGAAACCCAAGGCCAACTCCAGTGCGTGACCTCTTACGGGTGACAGCACATGCTCCATTCCATCCAGGGCAGCAACTGGTACTTGTAAAGCATTGGACCAGGCTGGAAAAAGACCAGCAGTGAAGCCACCAGTGCAGTGACATGCCCAGGCAGGATGTGGCTGTTTCCCTGGGGCCATTGTCTGCCTGAGCAACTCTCCCCACACTCCCTGCGGGCCCCTCCATAGTCACATATGGTGCCATCAAGGAAGGGGGGGCTGAGGAACAGGAGGATGGGCACCCGGATCTAGACGGTGATTGAGGCTTTAATTCCTGCTCTGGATTAAAAATGACTGGACTGCACTGGGACTCTCAACATGGACCAAATGCAAGGACTGTGGTCAGCAGCCTGGGGGCTCAGGACGGGGAACGAGAACTCAGAAAAGGAGCCTCCTCTGTCATCTGTTCCTAACTCAGCTGCTGTGCACCCCAGCGCAGTGTGGAGGAGGGAGGAAGTCAGGCTGGGAGAGGCAGCCACGTGCAGGGGCAGTGCTGGCCCCGGGTGGCAGGGACCCTGGAGCAAGGCTGTGGCTCCTGTGATTTGAAGGCTGTGGCTGACACTCCACAGAGCCCCATCCTGTGCCAAAGTAACCAGAGCAGAGGCCAGCCTTGATGCTCCCTTCCGCTCCCGTTCCGGAGGCCTGGCTGGCTGATAGGAGCTGTGTCCCTCAGATGAAGTCATCTGTTTTGGTGCCAGGGAAGGGAAGGGAAGGGCTGGGGGAGCCGGCGGAGGGGCCATCAGGGCCCGTGCTCTGTCTGCGTTTCCCAGGCTGGCGCCGCAGGGAGGAAAGCCTGGGTCTCGTCTGGGAGTGCCCATCGCTGGGGAGGCAGTGGGTGGGTGGCTCGAGGGCAGGGCCTGTGCATTGTTAGAAAATCAGGAAGGGAGAACAGGAGTTTGGTTGAAATGTCGGTGGGGGTGGGGCTGGCGGGGGTCGGGGGGTTTGTAGGCTTCTTGCTAATGTTGTCTAGCTAACGTTTTGAATGATTTCCTCAGTGTTTGGATGTGAGCACGCATCTTGGAAGACACACTATCACACAGTCTATGGAAGACGAAAAGGACTGAAAGGGCATTCGGCACTGTAAACACTTGGCCTTGCTCTGCATATGCTTCTGTGATTTGTTGCTCTTTGAGGGAAGCCCTATGCAGTTTGCAAATTTTCTATCCAGACCTCGGCAAAGCTTGGATTTTTGATTAATTCTATCTTGTCAAATAGAATCTGGGGGCAGGTCTGACACGTGCTATCAATTCTTATCAACGAATAGAATCAGATGCACTCAACATCTATTGAGCTCATATGAGGTACCAGATATTGTGCTAACTGCATTAACTTCCTCATGCTGTATCGTGCAATTATTATTTTTGTTTAGCAGTGACTAACTGAAGTTTGGAAAGTTCAGTACCTTCCCTAATGTCATGTAGCTAGTAAGTGACACATTGAGGCTGACTGCATCCAAGTCTCTAACATCTTTCAGTGCTGTTCTCTTAGTACTCTTTTCTTTTCTTTTTTAAGAGAAGGTATCACTCTCACCCAGGCTGGAGTGCAATGGTGCAATCTCGGCTCACTGCAGCCTCTACTTCCTGGGGTTAAGTGATCCTCCCACCTCAACCTCAGCCTCTGGAGTAGCTGGGACCACAGGTGTGCACCACATCTGGCTACATTTTTTTTTTTTTTTTTTGAGACAGAGTCTCACTCTCACCCAGGCTGGAGTGCAGTGGTACGATCCTGGCTCACTGCAACCTCTGCCTCCCAGGTTCAAGCAATTCTCCTGCCTCAGTCTCCCAAGTAGCTGAGATTACAAGCACGCACCACCACACCTGGCTAATTTTTGTGTTTTTAGTGGGGGGTTTCACCATGTTGGCCAGGCTGGTCTTGAACTCCTGACCTCAAGTGATCTGCCCACCTCTGCCTCCCAAAGTGCTGGGATTACAGGTGTGAGCCACTGCACCTGGCCCCAGCTATGTTTTTATTTTTTGAAGAGATAGGGGGTGGTCTCTCTATGTTGCCCAGGCTGGCCTCGAACTCCTAGATTCAAGTGATCTGCCCTTCTCAGCCTCCCAGATTGGTTCGATTACAGCCGTGAGTCACTGGGCCAGCATGGTGCTGTCCTCTTCACTGATTATTATTAATATTTTTGTTTTGCCTCCACCTGCCTTGTTTTCCAAATTCATGTCTTTCCTTTTATATACATTTTGAATGTACAACTTTTTACAGAATTAAACCCAACTGATACATCTTATCAACTTATCTTTGCTAAGGATTTCCACTTTCTAAGTGGTCAGAAATTGATTTCCACCCATTGTTTTTGCCAGCTTCCTTCCTTAAATGCACAAGGTGTGGTGCATGGGGCACTGGGCTGCCCCTCGGAAGACCTGGGATCCCGCGCGGTTTCTGGCCTCCCTCACAGTGTGGTCCTGGCAATATTCCTTCACCTCTCCAGGCCTCAGTTTGCTCATCTTCAGAGGTGGCCTTGCCAGATCCGTCTCCAGGCATGTGTGTGTGTTTGCAGGCGAGGGAGCTGTCATGGGCAGCTCGGCCTCCTGGCAGCTGTCTCAGGGGCCCACAGCAGGGGCTGCTTTCCTGGGTCGGACCCAGCAGTGGCAGGAGTGTCCCCCTGGGACGGCCTCACCCAGTGCTCACCCAGTTCTCAGCCTCCCCATCCCACCATTAGGGCACCCATTGCTGTGCTCCTTGGTTTGAATATTTATGTGGGCCCTAGCTCCCCCTTGCTATGTGAGGAAGGCCACAGCTGTAACCTCTTATGCCTTTATTGTTGTAAACTGTCACGTTCTGCAAACAGATCACAGAGCATTTGGAGAGTGGACATTCTTGTAGAGAAATTGCACAAAGAGAGGCTTTGCCTTCATTCATCTACTCTGCATTTATTTATTTATTTATTTGAGACGAGCCTCGCTCTGTTGCCCAGGCTGTAGTGCAATGGTACGATCTCAGCTCACTGCAACCTCCGCCTCCTGCGTTCAGGAGATTCTCCTGCCTCAGCCTCCCAAGTAGCTGGGATTATAGGTGCGGGCCACCATGTCTGGCTAATTTTTGTATTTTTAGCAGAGATAGGGTTTCACCATGTTGGCCAGGCTGCTCTCGAACTCCTGACCTCGGGTGATCCACTTGCCTCGGCCTCCCAAAGAGCTGGAATTAGAGGCATGAGCCTCCGTGCCTAGTCCATTAATCTACTTTGCTTTTAAATTGTGTATTATTGTTATTATTTTTGATAGCAATGATAACAGAGGAGGTATAAGGACGTGATGATGAGCGCCACCTTGGGGTTGGGGTTGGGTAAAGAAAGGCCTGACTGACTGACTTATTTATTTATTTATTTATTGAGACGCTGTTTCGCTCTTGTTGCCCAGGCTGGAGTGCAGTGGTGTGATCTCAGCTCACTGCAACCTCCGCCTCCCAGGTTCAAGCGATTCTCCTGCCTCAGCCTCCTGAGTAGCTGGGATTACAGGCTTGTGCCACCACGCCCAGCTAATTTTTGTATTTTTAGTAGAGACAGGGTTTCTCCATGTTGGTCAGGCTGGTCTTGAACTCCCAACCTCAGGTGATCTGCCCACCTCGGCCTCCCAAAGTGCTGGG
The DNA here is from genome assembly GCF_007565055.1 of Rhinopithecus roxellana. Lineage (NCBI taxonomy): Eukaryota > Metazoa > Chordata > Mammalia > Primates > Cercopithecidae > Rhinopithecus > Rhinopithecus roxellana. The sequence continues at coordinate 123,897,260 of NC_044557.1, read as the reverse complement.
ATTACAGGCATGAGCCACCGGGCCTGGCCTACTTTTTATTTTTTACTTTTAATTGTGCTGCAAAAATGTAACATGGCATTTACCATCATAACCACTTTTGAGAGTACGGTTCAGTCATGTTCCATAGACACACATTGTTCTGCAATAGGCCTCTAGAACTTTATCTTACAAATCAAAACTGTGTCTGCTTTGCTTGTTATTGAATGCTGACTCTGCCCAAAGCATTGTGCCGACCATAAGGACCAAAAAGGAAAGGAAGCAATTGATGGCCAAGCAGAGCTTCAGAAAAGACACAGGACTCCATCAGCTTGGGCACCTCCAACTCCCACCGACCCTAAGCAGTTTTGCTAAGGGCAGGAGAGGTGGCAGAGCAGGCAACGTCTGCCATCTGGTGGCAGGAAAGAGTCACAGTCCACAAGGCTTCAAGTGGATCCCACAAAAGAAGTAGAGAACAGGAAAGGGGAAGACATTTAGTGGCAGGTATGCAAAACAGCAGGAATTGTTGGATAAATGGAAGTGAAAAAACATTTTTAGCCAGGCACGGGGCGCACGCCTGTAATCCCAGCACTTTGGGAAGCCAAGGCAGGTGGATCACCTGACGTCAAGAGTTCAAGACCAGCCTGGCCAACATGGTGAAACCTTGCCTGTACTAAAAATACAAAAAAGTTTAGCTGGTCGTGGTGGCACATGCCTGTAGACCCAGCTACTCGGGGAGACTGAGGCAGGAGAATCGCTTGAATCCAGGAGGTGAGGTTGCAGTGAGTCAAGATCGCGCCACTGCACTCCAGCCTGAGCGACAGAGGCGTTTCACCATGTTGGCCAGGCTGGACTTGAACTCCGGACCTCAGGCACCCACCCACTTTGGGCTCCTAAAGTGCTGGGATTAGAGGCATGAGTCACCGACCCCGGCCAATAGCTCTATTTTTAATAACCAAAAAGTGGAGGCAAGCCAAATGCTCATCAATAGGAGAATAGATACATTATGGTATAGACAGTAATAAAAAGAATGAACTACTGTTTCACAAACAGAATGAACCATTGAACCTCATAAACATAACGTTGACTGAAAGAAGCCAGGCACATGAGACTGCACACAGTGTAATTCCATTAACACCAAGTTCAGCCACAGACAAAATTCACTGGTAAACACAGAATTTAGAGCAGTAGTTGTCTCTGGTAGGGTTAATGCCTGAGAATGGCATGAGGGACTTTGCTGGGGTGGTGGGAATGTCTGATACCTTGATCTGAGTGTGGTACGTACATTGTGCAGCACATTACCCGTGTGTGTGTATGTACACACATTCGCACATGTACATATAAATCTTTCCCTGCACTCTTCCTTCAAAACAATTACCATTTTCGTAATTATTAACTTGTCTATTTTTATTTTATTTTAGTTTATCATCTCTATTATGCTGTAAACTCAGAGGACAGACCTCAAGGCTTTTTGGAGGTTGTCTACTTACATAGTAGGTGTGAATTATATATTTGTAGGATGAATATATGAATGAATGAATAAATGAATGAATTTTGGCATTTGGGGTGCTTTATTCTTGCCCTAGAGGGAATAAGACTACTCAGAATTGCATGGAATGCTCAGGAGTAGTGTTCATCAGAAAGTTTAAAAAATTTTTTGGCCAGGCGCGGTGGCTCAAGCCTGTAATCCCAGCACTTTGGGAGGCCGAGGCGGGCGGATCACGAGGTCAGGAGATCGAGACCATCCTGGCTAACACAGTGAAACCCCGTCTCTACTAAAAATACAAAAACTAGCCGGGCGTGGTGGCGGCGCCTGTAGTCCCAGCTACTCAGGAGGCTGAGGCGGGAGAATGGCGCAAACCCGGGAGGCGGAGCTTGCAGTGAGCTGAGATCCGGCCACTGCACTCCAGTCCGGGCGACAGAGCGAGACTCCGCTTCAAAAAAAAAAAAAAAAAAAAAAAGAAAAAAAAGAAAAAAAAATTTTTTTAAAAATTATTTTTAAATTAAAAAAAATTATTTTTGAGACAGGGTCTTGCTATGTTGCTTAGGCTGGTCTTGAACTCCTAGGTTCAAGTGGTCCTCCCACCCTGGCCTCCCAAAAGCTGGGATTATAGGTGTGATCCATCTTGCACGGCCCCATTGGGAAGTATTTTTTTTTTCTTTCACAGATAAGGAAACAAAAGTGTCATTTAGTAATCATCTAACATGTGTCAGGCCCTGTGCTTTGCAAATGTGTCCTTTAAACTTCATAACAATTCTTGGGGATAAGCACTGTTTCTTCAAGTAGGAGGAGAAGATGAGATTTAGAGTTCGTAACTCATCCAAAGTCACACTGGAGGGCTGAGGACGGCAAGTGTGCGGGTGATTCAGGCGCTCCCTTCTTGCAGTTCTTCCTTTGCCCTCTGGTCTCTGTGTTTCCTTTGGTGTTCCTGGAGAGAAGGCCAGAGCCTTGTTCACACAGCTGCAGAGGGAGTGGGGCACTCCCTGGGGCAGCGTGGGAGCTTCATCTCTACCTTCCCGCGGGCCAAGCACAGGGCCTGGCACACAGCGAGTGCGGGGCAAACCCTCTAGGAGTGAATGGAAAAGCTGTGATGATATGAAAGAAATGATTACACGTTCCCCCGTCCTCATCCTACATACTCAGCTTTCACAAACGTGTAGATTAGAAGCGGCTCGAGGGCAGAGTCTTGGTACAAACTTCTCTGTATGGTGCTTTGTGGTGGGCCACAGCGGCTGAAATGTCCCATTGGAGTAGAAATCGGCAAACTGCACCCTGTGGGCTAAATCTGAAAACTGTCTGTTTGTATAAATAAAGTTTTATTGAAACACAGCTCCGCTCATATATTGTCTACGGCTACTTTCGCTGCATGGTAGAGTTGAGTAGTTGTGATGTGGCCCGCATGCCCTGCAAAGCCTACAATATTTACTCTCTGGCTTTCACAGAAAAAGTTTGTTGATCCTTACAATTGAGATTCCCTTTGTGGATTCAGCTTGTCTCAGCCTCTTTGAGATGAACTTTGCTGAGAGTGGGATGGCAGGTGCTCTGGTGAAGGAGGAAGTAGGCAGCAGTAGACAAGGGCAGAAGCCTCTAAAGTTCGACCTCCCTCACCTCATAGTTTACTCATTGTTGCCCCAAATTTACACAACTCAAGACAGGAATCCCAGGATGAAGTCCCGGGGTGCAGGCGTTCCCTAAGCCTAGCTGGTAGCTCTTCTCCACCAAAATAATAATAATCCAAACACAGCATTTCGCGAGGCGGAGGCAGAAGGATTGCTTGCGACCAAGAGTTTGAGACCATCCTGGGCAACATAGTGAGACCCCCACACCCACATCTCTACAAAAAATCAAAAAGTTAACCAGGCATGGTCGTGTGCACCTGTAGTCCTAGCTACTCAGGAGGCTGAGATGGGAGGATTGCTTGAGCCCAGGGGATTGAGGCTGCAGTGAGCCATGATGGTGCCACTGTACTCCAGCCTGGGTGACAGAACAAGGCTCTGTCTCTTAAAGAAAAAAATCCTGGGAGAGGTGCTGTCCACCTCTCCCATCCCTGCAGTGAGTTTCTCAGCCTCCTGAGTAGCTGGGATTACAAGCATGGGCCACCATGCTCCGCTAATTTTTTTTTTGTATTTTTAGTGGACGGGGTTTCATCATGTTGGCCAGGCTGATCTTTTCTTTATTTTTTTTCATTCAAGAGAATTAAATCATTTATTGATTACACATGATAATGGATAATACACAAGCTTCACTCCCATCTATAATTTTATCTGGTACCATTATTCAATTTAGATATATTGCATAGGATGTGCCAACAATCACTTTTATAACCAATAATTCCATGATTTTGCTTGGATAATCCCTTTTAATGGTGAACTTCAGGTCACAATAGTAACTATCATTTCAACTACACCAAGGTTTCCGAAGACAATGGCTTCTCCACCCAAGCAGGTTGTCTATAAATTCCAAATACAACCTGGCATCACCCTGAAGGAATTCTAACTTCACACTGTTGGGGAAATTTACCAAGATGGCTTCAGAGTAGACTAACTTTACACAGCACGTTAAAAAAAAAAGACATTTATTCAGCACCACGATCAGACTATTACATTTAGCAATCAACAGCATGGGTGCAAAAAAAACTACATGAAAACCCTTTGTTGGAATGCTTTACACTTTTCACAGAACAGAAACTAAAATAATCTGTTATACAATTAGTCACAAATACGGTCCTCCAGTTTTTGCCCATACATATGAGTGTTTGTCTAAAACATGTCTTCTTTGTAGCAGCTAGGCCCTGCCACCACTGTGCTTGACTGAGTTCACAAATCTGTTGTAACCTGTAGCTTCCCTGGTCACTTCTCTGACTCTCCTCTCCTGCTAAGCTTTGTTTCCTAATTAAAATCTTCTGCCACTGCCATAGCTACTGCTACTGCTGGAACCTCCATAGCCCCTTGGTTTCATGGTTTTGCAAAGTATTGGCCTCCACCGCCATAGGGGCCAGAGCTTCTGTCTCCACAATTTCCTCCTTTCACGGGTCCAAAATTTGAAGACTGATCGTTGTAATTGCCAAAATCATTGTAGCTTCCACCACCTCCAAAATTGCTTCTATCATTACCAAATCCCTTATAGCCATCCCCACTGTCACCACATTCACCACCACCACGATGGCTGCCACCAAAGCTGCCACGACCACTGAGGTTTCCTCCATGACCAAGGTCCCACAGAAACCACCTCCACGACCACCACCAAAGTTTCCAGAACCACTTCGACCTCTGGCTGGATGAAGCACTCGCCATCTCTTGCTTTGACGGGGCTTTCCTAACTTCACAGCTGTGGTCATTCACAGGATGGCATTTCTGAATGACGCGGAGTCATGGTCGTCAGAGCTGTCAAAGGCAAAGCCCCTTTTCTTGCCACTGCCTCAGTCAGTCATGATTTCCATCACTTCAATTTTTCCAGACTGTTCAAAATAATCTCTTAGGTGATGTTCTTCTGTGTCTTCTTTAATGCCACCAACAAATATCTTTTTCACAGTTAAGTGGGCACCTGGTCTTTGAGAATCTTCTCTTGAGACAGCTCTCTTTGGTTCCACAGCTCTTCCATCCACCTTGTGTGGCCTTGCGTTCATGGCGCATCCACCTCCGCCACAGTGGCATATGTGACGAACCAAAGGCCCTGAAGTGCTTGGTGTTTGGATTTCTCATTACCACACAGTCCGGGAACGTTCCCCATTGCTCAGAATGGCTCCTCAGGCTCTCATTGGTTGTTTCAAAGCTCAACCTTCCAATGAAGAGCTTCCTCAGCTGTTCGGGTTATTTAGGAGACTCTGACTTAGAGATGAGGGCAAGGAGAAGAGAGACTTGAAGGATGGTTCTTCCGCGGCATCCATGGGCAGAAAGCCAGGCTGACCCTGAACTCCTGACCTCGGGTGATCCACCCGCCTTGGCCTCCCAAAGTGCTGGGATTACAGGCGTGAGCCCTGACGTCCGGCCTTATTAAGGTTTTTTTTTTTTTTTAACACAAGTGACTCCATTTTGATTCTGGAAACTTTCCCAGTTTCCATGCCAGGTACAGAGCAGGGAGTGGGCACAGTCAGGAAGTAAAGATGAAAGGAACATCAAGAGCCCAAGAGGGTTGAGGGCTCCCAGCTAGAGGTGATCTTAGTGAGCTAGGGTGGGGAACATTCAGCATTCAGAGCAGAGAGAAAAGTAATATGATTTTGGCAAAGAGGGCTGGGCCCTGGCGTAGAGCATTTTAGGGAATGCATGAATCAGAGAGGTGGGAGGCTGTGGCCCGCAGGTGATGGCACACCAAGGTGGAGGACAATGGGAGTGATTGCCCTCACCAGTCCCCGGATGTGTTATCACTGACCTTATCTAGAATTGCTGGAACATGGTGATAATAAATAATAGACTGACTCTTAGTAGCTTTTATGATTGTTTTAAAATTCTCTTGTTACAATCCCACTTCCCTTCACCCTTGGCAGGAAACTGGCCATGGGGCACTGCATATTCCTCTTTCTTCTTCCTTTATTTTATTTTATTTTATTTTATTTTATTTTTTGAGACGGAGTCTCACTCTGTCGCCCAGGCTGGAGTGTAGTGGCCGGATCTCAGCTCACTGCAAGCTCTGCCTCCCAGGTTCACACCATTCTCCTGGCTCAGCCTCCCGAGTAGCTGGGACTACAGGCGCCGGCCACCTCGCCTGGCTAGTTTTTTTTTTTGTATTTTTTAGTAGAGACGGGGTTTCACCGTGTTCGCCAGGATGGTCTCGATCTCCTGACTTCGTGATCCACCCGTCTCGTCCTCCCAAAGTACTGGGATTACAGGCTTGAGCCACCACGCCCGGCCCTCTTCTTCCTTTTTTAAGAGACAGGGTTTCGCTCTGTTGCCCAGTTGGTGTGGTGGTGTGATCATGACTCATTGCAGCCTTGACCTCCAGTGCTCAAGCGATCCTCTCACCTCGGACCCCCAAATAGCTGGGATTATAGGTGCACACCACCACACCCAGCTAATTTTGTATATTTTTTGTAAAGATGGGGTCTCACTATGTTGCCTAGGCTGGTCTTGAGCTTCTGGGCTCCAGCAATCCTCCCATCTCCGCCTCCCAAAGTGCTGGGATTACAGGTGTGAGCCACTGCACCTGGCCCTACACTGTGTATTTCTGCAATGCCTCCATGCTAGTCATGAGCTGGTGCTTCCTTCTACTGTCTCCAGATGCTTTCTAGACTGGTACCCTCTTTTTCCTTAATAGGGAGCACCATAGTACCTCAGTCCAACCCTTCCCATTGCAGGCAGATGAGGTGATGTGCCTAGAGTCATAGAGAGGTCAGTGCATGGGTGAGGAAATTCACAGCTCCCAGATCTGGGCTTAGCTCATGAGCCACGTGACCTCCTAGCAGGCAGGTGTGAGGCTGCCAAGGGAAGGGTGCTGCTGGGAGAAGGGTGCTGCTGTGGCTGGGGAGACAGGATGGCTGTGGGAACTCTCACCCTAACGGGTGGACTGTGGGTTCTCCTGTCCACTAATGGGTAACTCTAGGAACAGGTCCTTCTAATTGTTAGTGAATCTGAGCCTACGGGGCACTGGAGGTGGCTGCCCTGACCCATTGTGCCATTGATGTGGTGCAGTGAGAAGATAATTCGGCAAGAATTAGAAGACAAAAACCACTTTCAAATAACAGGAGCAGCAGCAACAGCTACAACCTGCTGATTGCTTACTTACTGGTCAATACTCATGGAGCACTTGCTATTTGCCAACCTCCACACTCAGTACTTTTGAAGCTCACTTAATCCTCCTGGCAGTCCCATGAATAATCCTCTCTTATTATCCCTGTTTTAGGGAAGAGCACATTGAAGCTGATAGAGGTTAAATGACTCGTTCATGATCATCCAGCTAAGAAGTGGCTCAGGAAGAATCAGGATTGAGATCCAGCCGCTCAATACTAAAGCCCACTCAAAACCAGCATATGGCTCTGCACCCACGGATGAGTTTTGGGTGGCAACCTAGGCCCCTGTTCCCAGGACAGGCAGCCAGCAGTCCTGGGAGCAGCCTGTACTCCCTGCTTGCCCTGTCCCCACTGCCTCTCATATACTCTGTCATCAGATATTTCTTGAGTCCCACAACAGGTGTCCTGCAGGCACAGGTCAGGATGCTGCCTGGGATAAGTGGGTAGAGGGGTGTGGAGAACGAGTTCTTGGCCATGGTGGCTCGCCATGGGCTGAGCAGAAAGTCAGCATACCCTGGGCCAGCAGAACCCAGTATTTATTTGTAATTACTCTCTGTGTCCTCCAAAGATTCTGCTTTACATGAGACAGAGTGGACTAAGAGAAGGAGAGTGAGATTGAGGGTGGGGGATCTTCATGGCTTAGACACTTGCCTAAGCAGCCTTTCCTTTAGAGAAATGAAGGGGAAACGTCATGTTCCTCCTCAATGCAGATGTGGAGCATTGCATTACTTTCCATTTTCCTTTGAAAGCCATTGAGAGAAGAATAAATAGATTTTGGCCTAAAATTTACCTCTTGCTGCTTCCAGAATAACTAAGGCTTCTGAGCCCGCAGCAGAGTGTTGCAGAACTGGGAGGGATTTTAGATTCTCCTAGTACAATGGCGAAGAAAAGCACAAGTATGCTCAGTAGTATTAGGCTGGGTCTCCTGAGGGGCTTTTTTACTTTTAATTTTTGGGACAGTCTCAGTGTCTCACCCAGGCTGTGTGCAGTGGTGCGATCATGGCTCACTGCCTCAATCTCCCCAGGCCTAAGTGATCCCCCCACCTCAGCCTCCTGAGTAGCTGGGAGTACAGGCGCGAGCCACCACACTTGGCTAAGTTTTGTATTTTTTGTAGATACGGGGTTTCGCCATGTTGCCCAGGCTGGTCTTCAACGCCTGTTCTCAAGAAATCCACCCCACTTTGAGTTCCAAAGTGCTGGGATTACAGACGTGAACCATTGCACTCAGCCCCAAGGGGATTTTACATTTGGGCCTGGCTCACAGTTCTCATCATTTGAGATGACACAAACCCAGCAAATAGAAGTTCAGAAAGTTGATTTGGCTGGGTTCCCTAGAAGCAATTTAGGTTATGGTTACCAAGCCCCTAAGACATCTGCTTATAAAGTCAGAAAGCCACTTATTTCTGGTGTGTGTGAAGGGCACGTCCTATACAGAACGCCTGCTCAGTGTCAGGAGGCCAACTGCAGATGACAGGGCCTCGTGAGTGTACACGGAGAGGGTGTAAGGTTTTCGATATTCTGCCGAATCCAATAAACGCCTTTCCCCACTCCAGAGAGGTTTTGGTCTGTGAAAGAGACCTGGGACACCAGGCACATTTGTACTCCTTCTGCCCTTTTCCAGGCCCATTGAAGGCCATCAAAATACAGGTTGCACCTGTCAGGACTCAGGCTGGAGCCAGCCAGGCACGCAGGAGTCAGCCTGCCCCTGAGGTTGTGGGAGGAAAAGCACCAAGTGCAGCCTGAAGACTTTGATTCCAGGTCTCTTATCCCTCTGCGAGTGAGCTAACTCCAGGGCAGTTGAAGGAAAGGTCAGTTTCTTCTGCACCTTCTCCTTCTTCTCAATTCCTCTCTTGTCTAGCTCCCCAGTTGAGCAGAGCTGAGCAGTGCTAACCTGTGGGGAAATTCAGATAGAAGCTAGAAATCTCCTGCCCAGATACTGGGAAGGGAATTTCTCAGACGAGGTTCAACCTGTCAGGTACTGTCAAAGTCCCAGGCTATGAGCTTAAGGATTCCTGCTTCATGGTCCAGTTTGAAGGGCTGATTTCTCCTGACATTCTTACCCACGCTTTTCTAACCTGACTCCACATCTCCAGAAAGTTGCAATTCACCCCTTCCCCTTCCTGTTCCAGCAGTGCTCTCAGAGAGACTGAGGCTTCATGTTACAGATCAGGAAGCAGAAAGGGAGTGGCTACATCTGTGTTTGAATCCCGGCTTTGCACACTGATGAGTTGTGTGGTCCTGGGAAAATGTCTTGCCTGCTCTGAATGTTAGTTTTTACACCTGTACTTTAGTTATGAAAGATTTTACACTATCAGGTCCCCGATGGGTTGGCAATTAGTTGAGTAATCTGCTTCAATTTTTTTTTTTTCTCCAAGACAGAGTCTTGCTTTGTTACCCAGGCTAGAGTGCAGTGGTGCAATCTCAGCTCACTGCAACCTCAGCTTCCCAGCTTCAGGTGATTCTCCTGCCTCAGCCTCCCGGGTAGCTGGGATTACAGGCACCTGCCACCACGCCCGGCTAAGTTTTGTATTTTTAGTAGAGATGGAGTTTCACCATGTTGGCTAGGCTGGTCTTGAACTCCTGACCTTCTGATCTGCCCGCCTTGGCCTCCCAAAGTGCTAAGATTACAGGCATGAGCCACTGCACCCAGCCAATTTGCTCCAGTTTTAGAGAACAAGATTGGAAGACTTCCTCATACACAACCTCGGGAATCAGGGCGAGGAATCCATCTGAACACCTCATGCTCACAGCCAATTGTTCCTGTATTGCGCACTGGTCCTGGCTCCACCCTGAATTAAGAAGTCATGACGTAGGCCGGGCGCGGTGGCTCACGCCTGGAATCCCAGCACTTTGGGAGGTCGAGGCCGGTTGATCACTTGAGGTCGGGGGCTCGAGACCAGCCTGGCCAACACTGTGAAACCCCTTCTCTACTAAAAAGACAAAAAAAGTAGTTGGGCGTGGTGGCACTTGCCCATAGTCCCAGCTACTCAGGAGACTGAGGCAGGAAAATCGCTTGATCCTGGGAGGTGGAGGCTGCAGTGAGCCAAGATCGCACCACTGCACTCTAGCCTGGGCGACAGAGAGAGACTCCATCTCAAAAAAGAAGGAAAAAAAAAAAAAAAAAAAGACATGACTGAGGTCTAGAATAACTAAGTCATTGTCCCTTCAGCACGTGGCCATTGGCATTGCCTGCTTAAACCCCAAACTGTGAGGGTTGGCACCGTTTGTGAAATATGCTGCAGTATGTAGCAATCGGGTATCTTTTGGAGGGAGCTTAAGGAACTGCTACTCCCATCAACTCTGTGCGATGGAATTGCTTTTGTCCTCAGAAGCAGATGAGTGGGCTCTCTAAGATGAGCTGGGATATCCCATAATTTGAGAAAAAAGCTATCCGTGTCCCCAAACCAAAGCACCAGCAGATAAAGAAGGCATTATTGTCCCAACAGGTTGACTCCAGGCTTTCCTGCCTGATCGGGTCAGGAGCTCTCTGCTGGAGTGCTAGTGGAGAAGACCTGAGTGGCACAGGCTTCTACCTAGATTTTGTGGGGATAGCACACCACCTGGATCTGACAGGTGCAGCTCACCATTGTTCGATGGTCGGGGGAAAGAAGGCAGGGAATTTAGCTGCTATCCTGCTGTGGCTGACCATACTTTCTAATAGGCCAGGCCTGAACCTCAGGGTCTGCCTGTGACCCACCAGCCATGCCACGCTCAGTCCTGTCTGCTGGGATGTCTGGGCATGAGCCCAGCACAGTGGCCAGTTACTGTGGAGATAGGAGACATGTGCTCCCTGCCAAAGGCCAGTTTCAGGAAACTGATGAGACCTCTGCTCTTATTTGGGATCTCTGAACATCCAGTGGTAGGGACAGCTAGTCTTGCTAACAGAATCCTTCCTTTCTTAGGGTCTGACACCATCTCAGTGATGGTGGACATTATAATGATCTCGGGGGACACAACAGGACCTGGTTCTGTTGTGCAGAAGTTGATTGCTTATCTCTGGTCCCCTCACTCCCAGACCAACGACCAGAGGGAGAACTTGAACTGGTTTCTGGAAGGGCCCCACAGAGGCAATGCTTAATGCAAGAGCATCCTCTCCTTTTCACTCCTCTCATCCCACCTGCTCGTTCCACTAAGAATGGTTGTTTCCGGCCTGGTTTTTGGAGTTTTTGAGATGCACAATCAGGAACTGGGTGGTAAGAGGAGTCTGACATCTGTTGAACAAAAGCCGAGCTTCTGCATACCTGGATCTTGAAAGGCAGAGATGCTGGCTTTTGGAAAAGCACCGTGGCTCCATATCTGAACCGTTTAATGTAACTTGACAGACACAATATGGGGAGTCCTCTGTGATTATTATTTGACAGCTGAGTACTTTTGAAAATATGTGACTTGGCCGGGTGTGGTGGCTCATACCTGTAATCCCAGCACTTTGGGAGGTCGAGGTGGATGGATCACCTGAGGTCAGGAGTTGGAGAGCAGCCCGGCTAATTTTTGTATTTTTGTGGAGATGGAGTTTCACCATGTTGGCCAGGCTAGTATCGAACTCAGGTTATCTGCCTGCCTCGGCTTCCCAAAGTGCTGGGATTACAGGCATGAGCCACTGCACCTGGCCGGATTTCTTGGTTTCAAGTAACACACATCAACTCTGGATATCTTAAGCATACAGAGAGTACTGGGAATATATCTTGCCCCCACAGAATAGGTGTGAGATATGCCCATAAACCAAGGGGGCTCTGCAGGGCTGTTCTGTCTAATCATGGTCCTGAAACAGTTTGCTGCACCAGGACGAGCTGGTATCTCGATGGCACCCATGTGGTTCTGTCATTCACTCTAGTAAAATTTCTGGAGACTTAGGTCCCTAAGCCTAAATTGTGGACCCTCCCCATGGCTGCCCTGGGACTTGGAGAGTGAGACTGACACCTGTGGCCCCCGCAGAGACGCTGCCCACTGACTCAAAGTTCACATCCAGTGGGCTACAGGGTCAGTACATTACGCTGTTTGTGTGTGATAATTTAGTATTCTTGTTTCTTGTGTGGGTTTTCAGCAAAAGTAATTGTAAAGTTTCGGTCCTCTCTGAATGCCACTGGAGAGAGTTGTGTCTTTTCTGCACCCCACTGTCAAAGTTAGAGCAGCATCTCCACCAGGCTGGAGTGACCATGGCCTTAGAAACTGCAAGAAAAGCGTTGGGGTGTGTAGCTTTTTTTAAGCTTTGGATCCTTTTGACATCTGGTGAAAGAATATCCGCTTTTTCCCTTCACCCAGTTTTCTCTTTTATTTTCTATTTTTATGTTAATTTCATTGCATTTATGTTGTTTTGTGAACTTTTGCAATGTCCTTCCCTGTTTTTGTTTGTTTGTTTGTTTTGTTTTTTTTATACGGGGGTAGTTTGAAATGAGCATGTGCAGGTGGTCTGATGCCACAGGCCCACTGTAGACACACTCACAGACCCAAAGGGATGAGCTGAAGCATGATGCCCTCGGAGGCTCGCCTCGTGGACCATGATGATCTCTGGTTTTTCTTCTTTGCTGGAATTTGGGGGATTGATGTTGAGGCTGGGCTCTGAGCAGTCAGCTCACCCCTGCTTAGCATTCAGTGCAGACTTTCAGAGTGTGCCTGCCAGGCACGTTCGTGGAGAAGGGAGATCCTGAAACTCAACTACCCTTCTCTTTTCTTAGTAGAGAATGAGGAGGGTCTCAATGCAGACCTGAGGCCTCTGCCTCCAGGTGGGAACCCTGCAGTGGATGGTGAGGACGTGTTGTTGGACAGTCCTGCCTGGCAGACAGCTGCACATTTGGAATGGGTGTATGGTCCAGTGTGTCACTGCAGTGGTGAAAGTAGCATGTTCAGTGTGTGGGATTTTAGGGTGACACTGATCGTGACTCATGAAAGCCACTGAGTATAGAACCATGAAAGCAACTTGGCAACCAGAAGCATGATGGCTTTAAACCACAGGATGAGCATTGAGGGGCTTGCCATTTGAGGGGTCTAGTTGGATTCTTGCCTCCTCATTGGAACCACAATCTGGCTAGAATCTCATACTTACTAACAGAGAGGTGGTGCAACTTTACACTGAAGACACTGCGTGCAGACTGTCTGGGTTTAATCCCAGGACTAACTCTTGTCATGTGACCTTGGAAATTATTCTTCATCTGCAAAATGGGAGAAATTGTAGATTTTATTGTGTGGAGTAAGTTACCTAATAGACGAAAATCACTCAAATGTGTGACTGGTGCATGGTTAGCTCGTTTCTATGCCCAGAATATATCATCGCTTGGGCCTGTGAACTTGTATTAATCCATCGAATTTTATTATTATTATTTTTTGAGATGGAATCTTGCTCTGTTGTCTAGGCTGGAGTGCAGTGGCACGATCTCGGCTCAATGCAACCTCCGTCTCCCAGGTTCAAGCAATTCTCCTGCCTCAGCCTCCCCGAGTAGCTGGGATTACAGGCACCCACCACCAAACCCAGCTGATTTTTGTATTTTTAGTAGAGATGGGGTTTCATCATGTTGACCAGGCTGGTCACGAACTCCTGACCTCAAGTGATCTGCCTACCTCAGCCTCCCAAAGTGTTGTGGTTACTGGCAGGCGTGAGCCACGGTGCCTGGCCTGAATTTGAATTTGAAAGAGGAATGAGTGATTGGGGATGGGAAGGTAGGAAAAATAATAGGGGATGCATTTCATGGCAGTGCTCCCTTTACAAAATGCTTCTGGAATTTTGCCAGTAAATTATCAGAATCTGGTCCTCATTTGCTGCCCATGGCTCACTTACAAGCTCTCAGATCCTTGCACACAGATTAGGATTTTAGTACTTTGAGCCATTCACATATCTTTTTAATGAGACCATGGATCTTTGGCTTGTGGGGGTCGAAAACGTGTCATATTTTTACAGCAAGACAGAATATTGTGGCAGAACGCAATCCACCTGTATCCTGGTGGACACCCGAAGAAGCAGACGGCCTGCTGGTTAGTGCAGGTGCGAACTTTGACTCCATCATTCCCAAACATACCTTGTCCTGATGCGGGGAGAGACCACAGAAAAGAAAAATCAATCTTCATGAGGCTGGGAGAAATCCTGGCCTGCCGTCACCTCCTGGTGGATGGCTCGTTAGTTGTGATTCACCTCACCTCTTATCACATCTCGGCAAGGCAGATAACGCTCAGGGTAGCCAGAGGCATTGGAGGGGAGATAGGAATTGCAGCATGATCTGTGTGCACAATGACATCCACTCCCCTCCCCGGTGCCCTGGCAGATCTTGCAGCTGCAGCAGCAGCAGAGCAGGGCAGGAGCAGTCTGCTCGCTGTGCCCCTAACCTGCTGGCCCATCTGATATTGGTGTCCTGTTGCTGGGCTTATAGTTAGAGGGTTTTTAAAGCGTCTCAGTCTTTGGGAACCCCCACTTTTATGTTCAGACCCACACCCACTGTTTTACCTGAAGGCAGTAAGATCACCAGGAGGAGGAGTAACGCAGAAAGATGGAGGTTCATGGCCGAAGAGGGCACAGAGCTGAAACTCCCAGGGGTGGCTGCCTGAGAGGCTCCTTTATAGAGCTGGGCTGGGCTGGATGGGGCTGGACGCTGGCTTCACTCTTCCTGGAGGGGCAGACTGAGGAGATCACAGGGTTCTGCAGAATTCGAGGAAGAAAAGGCCCTGGGCCATTCCGTGCTACCTCCTTTCCTACAAACCGCAGGAAAAGAAGAGACTCAGCTAAGGCTGTCATGTTTCCTGATGGCAGAACAGGAGAAAAGACCAGGATCCCCATGCCTAGGCCTGAACACTTTCCCTCTCCCTTCAAGTGTACTTTGATACAAACATGACAGCAAAAATGTCTGTCCTGTCTCTTCTTTCCTCTGGAGCACCACTGAAAGCTCGGGAGCAGAGAGAGAGGGTGTTAGGAAACAGGCTTAATTTAAGCCTGGAAAGACAGTTCTAAGACACAGAGGCTCTCAAGGTGTCAACCACTGGTCTGACCAAGAGAAGGGGCTCAGAACCAGTGGAGAAGGGACAGCTTCCTTGTCTGGTGGCTGACTTATCTACCTGGCTGAAGGCAGATACTGCAAAAAAAAAAAAAAAAAAAAAAAAAAAAAAAAAAAAAAAAAAAGTCCTGGAAAAGTTCGCTGATGGACTTTGTTTTCCAAATGACTGGTGTGAAATGTTGGCTAGGATTAGGGGACTTCGAAGCTTCTAGGAGAGATTTCTTTTTTGGAGTTGAGGAGTTGAAACTCTCACTTAGAAGAGTTGGTTCAGTGCTGTGTTCAAGGTTGGACGCACAGTATCCAGAGTGGAGCCAGACAGGGCTTCTCTGGAGTGACAGAGACTCAGCCCTGGGGAAGGGCCCTTAGGCCTGTCTCTCTTGGGGGTAATGAGGGATGTCTCAGAGTGAAGATGACACTAACTTTGGTTTTGTTCTGACCCTTAAGGCAGGCTTGTACCCAGGCAGCCCACGAACCCACAGGGCTCTGAGTATGTAGCGTGGCAGTAGAGCATGGCGTTACTGGCTATGCTCTGCTTTGCAGGCTTACACGCTCAGATGCATTATTTAGCATCTCAGCCTCAAGATCTGCTTCTCAAAAAGTGCATTGGAAGCTTTTGTGTGTGTTTTCTTTTTGAGGATGAAATGAAATACAGCTTATAAAATGCTTTGCATGCACACTGCCGTACAGTAGGTACCCAATATTATTACTATTATTAATTTTTTTTTGAGACAGAGTCTGGCTCATCACCCAGGCTGGAGTGCAGTGGCCCAAATTCGGCCTACTGCAACCTCCACCTCCTGGGTTCTAACGATTCTCCTGCCTCAGCCTCTGAAGTAGCTGGGACTACAGGTGCCTGCCACCACACCTGGCTAATTTTTGTATTTTTAGTAGAGATGGGGTTTTGCCATGTTGGCCAGGCTGGTCTGGAACTCCTGACCTCAGAGGATCCACTTGCCTCAGCCTCCCAAAGTGCTGGGATTACAGGCATGAGCCACCTCACCCGGCCAACACAGTAAGCACATATATTCTTAATTTTCTGGTTCTTGCTTACTAATCTTTCCCTACTCCTAGGTTATAAAACTATTTCCGGCCGGGCGCGGTGGCTCAAGCCTGTAATCCCAGCACTTTGGGAGGCCGAGACGGGCGGATCACGAGGTCAGGAGATCGAGACCATCCTGGCTAACCCGGTGAAACCCCGTCTCTACTAAAAATACAAAAACTAGCCGGGCGAGGTGGCGGGCGCCTGTAGTCCCAGCTACTCGGGAGGCTGAGGCAGGAGAACGGTGTAAACCCGGGAGGCGGAGCTTGCAGTGAGCTGAGATCTGGCCACTGCACTCCAGCCTGGGCGACAGAGCGAGACTCCGTCTCAAAAAAAAAAAAAAAAAAAAAAAAAACTATTTCCTATGTTATCTTTCTTTTTTCTTTATTATTTTTCTTTCTCATTTAGCTCTATAACCACCTGTGATGATTTCTGTGTATGGTGTAAATTAGTTTATTTTTCCCCCTATGGAAAACCAATTGTTTCAAGACCAAAAATTATTGAAAAGATTGTTGTTTCTCTACTGTCTAGCTGTGCCACCTTTGTTTTAAATCAGGCTCCACATATGCATGAGGCTGATGCTGGAAAACTTCATCTGTTCTATTGTTCTATTTGTCTATATTTGCACTAATGCCATGCTGTCTTACTGCTATAGCTTTATAATAAGTTAATAAGCTTTTAAATAAGATCTATCTATCTATCTATCTATCTATCTATCTATCTATCCTTCTATCTATTTATGGGTCTGTCTCCATCAGAGCCAAATCTTCCCACTTATCTTCTTTTTGTGGGTGAGTGTCTTGACTATTTTTTTTTTTTTTTTTTTATTTCCATACAGATTTTAGAATCAGGTGGTCAAGTTTCCTCAAACAACAGTTCATTATGCTGTTAGTCTTGATTTTTCTCTTTTGTGATGTACAACCTCCTGAATGCCTGTGGGTTGTTGTATTTGTGGACTGAACACATCTTGTATTCATGTGGTAATGAACACTTTACATGAAATGAAGTTGGAAAAGATTCTGCTTCCTAGAGAACAGTGAAAATCCCAAGGACCTGTCTCCCTATCCTGTGAATCCCAGAAGATACCAGTGGGTACACAGAGCTCCTATACCTTAACTTCCCTGGTTAATCTCTTGGGCTTAGGGAGCCTGGAAGTGGAGAGGGGTAGTGTCCGGGGCTCTGACCAAGAGCTCCAAATTTCATAACAGAGCGTAGTAACACAAGGCAGATGATTTAAAGATGACTCACTGCATTTTCCTAGACAATCCTCCTTTTAGAGGATCTTTGTCCTCATACCCAGCCCGTTCCTAGAGAGTTCTTGAAGATGCCAACCTTACTGAAGGTCAGGGATACATTCCCATGGCCCTGCTTAACTCACGTCTATCCCTTTAGGTGGAATCACTTATGTCAAAATGAAGATCAGTCAGTGCAAGGAGGTAGCGTCTCATGTCTGATGAGGGGATCCCAGAGCCTATAATTTCCAGAAGGAGGTGGGAACGCCTCTCCCATTGATCTGGGGGGTCACTGGGGCTGTAATGTGGCTTTACTTTGCCATATAGAACTGATGGGAGAACCGAGGGAAGTTAGAAGGTGAGAGTAAGAATGACTTCCTATATTGCTTCCCACTACTTAAAAACTGGGGGATTTCAACCCAGAAGAATAAAGGGCCTGAACATAACACTCCTCTGGTTCTTCAGGCTACTGGCAAAGCTGGACTTAAATTCTGGCTCTTCTGAGGCTTGCTTCAGGTATCTCCACTCATTCACCATGTTCCTCTAACTGTATATTGGGATAGGACTTAGAGTGAGGGTTAAAGCTCTGAGAGATGACTTCAGACCAAAACCCAAGCCCAAACCCGAGCAGGAAGAGTCTGTCTGGTTTCATATACCAGTTACTTAGACATGAAATTAATAAAGAAATTACTTTCTGCACCTGGGAAAGTTCAGAGAGAAAAATAAGATCTGGTTGTCCCAAGTGATCAAGAAATGCACCTGCCTGGAAGGGACTGTGTAACCAGGTGTATCAATTTATTACCTTTAGTAGGATTTTATTGTGTTTGATTCTTGGTGCATTCAGCAGTGTAGTCTCTGCATGATTTCTTTGGCTGTGAATAGCATCAGTGGTATCTGTAATTCCTCAGTGGCTTGGCTGCAATTGCTAATGGAAGCTATGGTGAGGCTTTGCAGGGGATAGGGATGCTATGTTGGCCAGTCCTAAAGCCCTGGTTGTGGCAATGATGGACCAAGCATGCCTGACCTTGGGTCACTGGGTGGTGTATGTGGGCACCAGTGTTAGCAGGTCCAGGTGGGCCAACTCCAGGCAGATTTCTTGGTACTGGCAGTGACAGTGGAGGGCTGGATGGGTGGGTAGGTTCTCAGGTCCCTGAGCAGCATGAATGGTGTGAGTGAGGCTGGCAGTGGTGCAGGATAACACTCAGGCTCCTAGGTGCACTTGCTAATGTTAGTGGTGGCTATGATGGGCTTGGCAGGCTAGTCTCTAGGCTCCTAGTTAACACACGTGGGTGGCTGTGGTTGGTGGTGTTGGCAGCAGGCTAGGTGGGCCCATCTTCAGGTCCCTAGGGTTAGTGCACAAGGACCAGAGATGGTGGAATGGATCGGGTAATTCCCAGTCCTCAGATGGGGTGCTCAGTATCTGGGGGCGTGATGTCAAGGCCTTGGTGGTGTGCAGGAGTGTAGGCTGTAGTAGGTGGGGCTGAGCGATCTATGGTGGTGAGTGAACAGCCTGACCTCAGAGGTTGTGCTAGAGCACAGCAATTCTGCTGCTGGTATGGGTATGGTTGCTCTCAACAGTCCCTTGCAAGGAGCTCTCAGGCTCTAGGAGTTCATACTTCATTTCCAGCAGTAGCAGTAGCTGCCACGGTGTGTATGGGGAGGGAGCCTGTACTCAGAACAGACACAAAAGCACAGAGGATGTGCTTCTGATAGGGATGAGGTTGGTGATCACAGCCCTAAGCAGAAAATTCTCAGGCTCTGAGTAGTGCTTGCTTCAGCTCCTGGCTGCAATGTTCAGAGCAGTGGAGGGGTCCTGCCTTCTGGGTGTGAGCTCAAGCACAAAGGCCTTGCTACTGGTGAGGGAGTGGTTGCTATTCACAGACCCAGACAAGCAGCTCCTGGGTTCACTCACATTGGCTGCCAGTAGCAGCAGCAGCAGCTGTAGTTTTGTGCATGGGAGTAAAGGAAGAGACCTCACCCTCTGTGTATGGGCTCCAGCACAGGTGTTGTGCTGCTAGTGAGGGTAGGGTGTTATTTACAGACCCAGAGAGGCAGCTCTCGGGCCAACTTGTTTTGACTTCTGGCAGTACCAGCGGCTGCTGCAGTGGCCTGGGGGGTGAGCCCAAGCACAGATGTCATTCTACTGGGGGGGGGGGGGGGAGCAGGGTCACTTCTCACAGTCCCAGACAGGAGCTGTCAGGCTCTGAAAAGCTCACAGTGGGACTCCCTTTGTCCCTGGGAGAGTCTCCTGGGTGCACTGCACCATCCTTTCCCTAGGGAGTAGTAGTCCACTTGGGCTAGAGTGCTGGGGACTCTGTAGCACCACTGGGTTCATCCAGTGCGAGCCACTGCAGCCACCTGGGTGGACATCAGGGGATATCAGTGCGGGTTCTCCTCTGTGGAGATGTGGGGCCTGTTGGTTCCCAGGACAGGATTCAGTCTGGTGGAGGCTGGGCTCTTGCAATAGCACTGTGCTGCAGCTTCTTCCATCTCAGGGGATGTGTATAATTCAACATGACTTCCCCGTGTGGAGCAATGCCCTTGAGCAGTATCCTGATCACCACCCACACTAATCTCAGGGCCCACGTGGGAAAAAAAGCCCTCCTGTTGCTAGGGTTACAGTAGTCTGAGATGGAGATGTGAACCAGTGAGAGTCTCTCACTTACCTTTTCCCAGCAAATGGGAGCCACTCCAGGCTCCTAGCCAACCCACATCCTTCTCCTTCTATGCCTCAAGTGTTTCCTGTGACTTCTCTGTTGAACTCTAGAGTTTTCTCATAGATGTTCTATCTTATGTGTAATTCACAATTTTGTTTCTTTTTTTCTGGAGAGGGAGAGTGTCCCATGTCTTTACTCAGGCGTCTTGACAAAATGAAACTTTGTACCCTTTGACCAATATCTCCCCTCTCTGCACTCCTGGCCCTAGCCTCTGGTAACCACCATTCTCCCTGCTTCTGAGATCGACTTTTCTAGAGTCCACATATAAGTAACATTATGTAGTATTTGTCTTTCTGTGCTTGGCTTATTTCGCTTAGCATAATGCACTAAGGGTATTTTAATGCTGTGCTTAGGAGTTTAAGCTGGGGGAATCAAGTCCACGCTTGTTTTAATATGGGTTTATGGTGTTGTAAAATCAGAGTCATGGAGACCCATTACAAGGCTTTATGACTCCAAGATCAAGTGAGAAGTAAAGTAAGAGTATTGGCAGTAGTGCAAAAAGGAGAATATTCATCTCAAGAGCAATAAGAAATAAAATAAATACTTGATTTTTGTTATCTGTGGAATTTAGAAAGACAAAGGTAGTTAGGATAATTTCCAGGTTTCTGGTTTAAATTTGTGGATTCAGTGGTGAAGTTCACTGGGAACACCAGAGGTTTTGGGAGGAAGGATGAGAAGACAATTAGTAATGTTTTGGAGAGGTTGAGTCTGAGTTTCCTGTAGGACGTCTAGGTGGAGCAGCCAAGTAGACAGTTGGGAAGTTTAAAAGTGGAACTGCGATTGCATATATAAATTTTAGAATCAATAGTCAAAGAGTCATAAAAATGGATGAATTCAACAAGAGAGATTCAGAAGAGTAAGAGGAAAATAAGATTGAGGAACAAATCTCACATCAGCATTTGTGGCAAAAAAGGGGAGGTAGAATTGTGGAAAAGACTCTGACAATGTGCCTGAAAGGTACAAAGCAATCCAGGAAGATTATGATGTGATACAGAACAAGAACATCATCTTAAGAAGCAAATACTTGGAGAGGATGCTGATGTGGTTTGGCTATGTCCCTACCTAAATCTCACCTTGAATTGTAATAGTCCTCACGTGTCAAGGGCAGGGCCAGGTGGAAGCCATCCTGAAGTGTTTTCCACAGGGCAAATGCATAAATCAATTTCAGTTTTATAAAAGGTCATTTTGGTTACCAAGTGGAGGATAAATGGTAAATATCTAAAAATGATATAGGAGCCATTTAAGAGGCCATTTACTGAGTTTGGTGACAGAGGTGATGGCATGGACGCAGTGGCAGCAGTGGAGATAGAAATTGGTGAGTACGAACCATATGTTGGAGGCAGAACTGGGAACGTTTGATGAGCAGTTCAATGTGGACAGGGTGAGGGAAAGGCAGTGTCCAGATCATGTCAGGTATCGTTCTGAAAATGGCATGGGGCTGGCAGGAGATTGGGGCTTCCTTGTCCCCTGGTGTGTGGAGCCTCCAGATTTGTTCTTTTTGCTTAGTCTTGCTTTAGCTCTGTGGGCTCCTTTTTTTGTGGTTCCATATACATTTTAGGATTGCTTTTTCTAGTTCTGTGAAGAATGATGGTGGCATTTTGATGGGAATTGTGTGCAAAGTTAAGTGAATTTAAATTCTCTGACATCAATTTTCTCTGTGTAATAGGAAGCCAGAGGTTCTCCTGAGAGTAGGATGGGGGTGGGGAGTGATGAGAGCAAATAGCATCTGAGGTTGACTAGAATATATAAAAAAAAGACAACCAAATTTCTAAACTCAGCTTTCCTGTGGAGTCATGTGATGTGTTCTAGTGGCTTTCAGAAGCCTGAGAGCAGAACCAGTTCCATAGATGGCTTTTCTTCTGGGTAAATGTGGTGAAAGAAAAATGAAGAATAATCCGTGTTCTAGAAAAACAGTTGGTTGCTTTGATGTCGTTTGGGTCACAGAGATTACTCAGGAAGACTGAAGATTAACGCTTGTTAGGGGTTGAATTGTAACCCCACAAAAGATGTTGAAGTCCTAACTTCCATCAGCTGTGAATGCAACCTTAGTTGAAGATAGGGTCTTTATGTAGATCAAGTTAAGATGAGGTTATTAGGGTGGACTCTAACCCAATATGACTATGTCCTTATAAGAAGGGCAAAGTTGGACCCAGACACAGATATAAACAGAGGGAAGACAATGTGAAGACACAGGAGAATACCACCCAGAACCGAGGAATGGAGTGGCTGTCGGAAGCCAGGAGGCCTGGACCCGTTCCTTTTCTGACAGCCTTCTGAAAGCATCAACCCTGCCAACAACATGATCTCAGACTTCTGACCTCTAAAACAATGAGACAACACATTTCTGTCGTTTAAGCCACTCGGCTTGTAGTACTTTGTTATGGCAGTCCTAGAAAACTTTTTTTTTTTTTTTTTTTTTTGAGACAAGAGTCTCGCTCTGTCGCCCAGGCTGGAGTGCAGTGGTCGGTTCTCAGCTCACTACAAGCTCTGCCTCCCGGGTTCATGCCATTCTCCTGCCTCAGCCTCCCGAGTAGCTGGGACTACAGGCGCCCGGCACCTTGCCGGCTAGTTTTTTGTATTTTTAGTAGAGACGGGGTTTCACCGTGTTAGCCAGGATGGTCTCGATCTCCTGACCTCGTGATCCGCCCGTCTCGGCCTCCCAAAGTGCTGGGATTACAGGCTTGAGCCACCGCGCCCGGCCACATTTTTTTTTTTTTAACAAAAAAATTGCATTTTGTTGATCTGATATCTCATGTATGTAAGAACATGGTCCATAGTCTTATTGAGCTTGTAGTCAAGTGGAGGAAGCAAAAGTCAAAGAAAAACAAAGGCACAAATATAAAATTCTAATATTCTATATGCTCAGGATGAGAAAGGGTCCTTTGAGAGAGATTTACAAGAGGGAACCTAATTTTTTATTGGGTTTCTTACATTCTGTGGAAGAGACAGATACTGTCCCTCTAAATGAGACTATGCGTTAGGTGAGGATGAGAAGGTGAGTGGTACAGATTTCCAGACTGTGCAAAGAGCACACGTGAAAGCTTTGAGGTTGACATGTTTGAGAATACTGAAGGCCAGTATGGTGCAGTGCAGTGAGAGACAGAACAAATGAGAGGACTTGGGTGGGGGGATAAGCCAGGGACCAGGCCAGTATCCACACTAAGAAGTTTCCACTTTAACTCAAAAGGAAGCCATCCTGAAGGGTTTTCCACAGGGCAAATGCATGAATCAATTTCAGTTTTTATAAAAAGGTCATTTTGGTTACCAAGTGGAGGATAAAAGGTAAATATCTAAAAATGCTATGGGAACCATTTAAGAGGCCATTTACTGAGTTTAGTGACAGACAGCGATGGCATGGACGCAGTGGCAGCAGTGAAGACAGAAATGGGTGGTTGTGAACTGTATGTTGGACACAGAACTGGGAATGTTTGATGAGTGATTCAATGTGGACCGGGTGAGGGAAAGGCGGTGTCTGGATCATGTCAGGTATTGTTCAGAAAATTGTGAAGTAGGGCTTACATGTCCTCTGGTGTGTGGAGCCTGGGTCAATGAACAGCCTCCAGTCACCAAGGCTGCTAGGAAGCAGTGTCCTTAGAGAAGAACCTAGCATTTTGCCAAGACACAGAGATGGAAGAGTGTTCTTGGGGAAGGCATAAAGTAGAAGCTATGTTTATAGTACAACTGTGGTTCTGGAGGGCACAGTGGGAAGGGTTGAGATGGAGACAGATGGGTTGGTTGGAGAAGAGAAGATCAGGACCATGGGGGCTGAGAGAGTGCACATCAGGCTGTACCTAATACTGCCGGTTGGACAGTGGGTCTCAGGAGAGTCCCTTAGTGCACTTGTGCTTGCTTGATCTTTTCTCTTTGTGCTCCTCAAAACTCAGGTCCTCTATTCTTTCTCTATTCACTGATTTTCTGCTCTGTAGTTCTTTATGAGTCTTTCACAGATGTGTAATCTCAACCAGATCATAAACATCCTGAAGCTGGAAAACAAGAGTCCATTGAAGTGGCATATATTTGATGCATTCTTGTGAATAAAACAAGGACAGAGAGAGGCAAGCATGTGTTCCTAGTTCTGGCTATTTCACTCTCTAGTTGGAGAAGCAACATCTCTAGTTTTATTTCTTTAAATAGAGAAGCGGGTCTCACTATGTTGCCCATGCTGATCTTGAACGCCTGGCCTCAAGTGATCTTCTCACCTCGGCCTCCCAAAGTGCTGGGATTACAGGCACATGTCAACACACCTGGCCAATATCTATAGTTTTAAATGTCTTCTTTGTTATATGGGTGTAACAGTTCCTTAAATGTATGTATGTTTTTTAAAGGATTGTCCTCAAGAATTACTTCATTTGGCCTTACAACAAGCCTTCTTGATAGGTGGGACTGATGGAGTACAACCTTCTTTTTTTTTTTTTTTTTGAGATAGGATCTCACTGTGTCACCCAGGCTGGAGTGCACAGTGCAATCATGGCTCACTACAGCCTCGACCTCCTGGGTTCAGGTGATCCTCCCACCTCAGCCTCCTGAGTAGCTAGGACTACAGGCGCTCACTACCATGCCTGGCTAATTTTTGTATTTTTTGAAGAGACGGGGTTTTGCCATGTTGCCCAGGCTGGTCTTGAACTCCTGAGCTCAAGCACTCCAACCCCCTTGGCCTCCCAAAGCTTTAGAATTAACAGGCGTGAACAACCGCACCCAGCCAGGTGTACAACCTTCTTTACAAGTGAGGAAACTGATGGTCAGAGAGGTAGAGTAAGTGCTTTATTAAAAGCTTGTCAAGCTACTGCATGCAGAGTCCAGACCAGAAAGACTTTTTGATTCTGGGTTTTGTGTTCTTCATGCAATATCAGATAAAGTTGTTGAAAAACTTAAAACACTTCAAAAACTGTCAAACGCTGTCGACCTTTAGTCCCTCCAAGCAAGAATTTTGTCATAAATTCTTTGCCTGCCCCCCACTACCGGGCACACAGCATATGCCCAATAGGGAGCAATAAAACTCAGTGTTTTTCCCCGGGTCATGTTACAGGTGCTATGGGGACTTGCTTTTTCCATGCTATTTTTGAGGAGTTCTTATTTTCCTAAAGAGATTGCAGCTATCCCAGAATTGGGCAAGGCCATACTTTAGTACTTCTGTATATAGGAGTCAGGGAAGCCTGCTTGTAAGTCGTGTTGCTACCATTTAGGATCCATGTGAGCTTGGGAAAGTCATTTCTTCCACCGGAGACTCTTTATTTTTGCTTTTAAATTGGAGAGAATCACGCCTACCTGGATTTCGTGTGTGTGTGTGTAAGGCTGAAAAAAGAAAAAATCCTTTTTGTCAACTACATAAGGCAGCCTTATGGTTCTCTGCACACTAGAGGCATTTGTTAAGTGGATGTCCAATGAAGATACCCAGACACCTGCACAGCATCCTACCAGGGCCTAGAATAGGGCTGCCTACACAGTGTGCATGCAGTTGCTAGCATGCCTGTGGCACCCAGGAAGTGCGCTTTCATGAAGAGATGTCATGTTCAAACAGACAGTTTGCTGATTGGATTGTTCAGTGGAGCAGGCAGTTGTTCTTGTTCCAAAAGGTTCACTAGCCATGCAGCCCCCCATCTCGTCAAAGCTGCATAGAGAGTGACTTTCCCTGGCACTGCAGCTGCTTCTTTGCTGATTGGTATGGCCACAAGGAGCGTCCTCTTGGCCCTCGTGGTCCTTGACTTGCTCATCTATGTTCCACCAGGTAAAACGGAGTCCCCTCCTTGTAGAATTAGGAACAGTAAAGGGAAAAAAGGTGTGAGGTTCTACAAGAGTGAGAAAAAGGCAGGACGTGGACAAAGGAAGCTGCAACAGGGAGGAAGGTGAGCAGAGATGGACATGCTGGGCTGGTCCAGAATGGAGAAAAGATCCAAAGGACATAGAACAGGAGGTGGCTCTCTTCAGAAAAGAAACTGGTTATGGATTTTGCTCTGGGGAGTTGGTGAAGTTTGAGGGGAAGGCTGGACTACTGGTATTGGCAGAAGTAGGGCAGAGCAAAAAGATGAGACTTTCAAAGAACAGGGAGGACTTGGGGGTGAGGAGGAGGCTGTTCTTTGAGGACTCTTAGAACTTGTCTTTCACAGTCAGCCACCCATATTATTTTTCACTCATTTGGAAGCCAAGGTAAATTTTATACTGAGCAGACTCCACAGACACAGCTGGTTAAGATGTATTACGTTAACTTATAGCATGATGAGGTCCTATGAAACATCAGTTTGAGAGGTCAGAATTTACATTCTCTGGACAGAAGCCAGCAACTTGGTGATAATGAGAAGAGTCTACTTCAGTCACTAAAGTGTAGGTTCTCAAAACTGTTTTGCTTGTGTTTTTCTGGGATCAGCAGAGAGCCCCTACCCATTGCCTCAAACCTTCATATATAAAGTATATCACTCAAGGACCAAGTGTGAAGTGTTTAAAAGACAGATATGAGGCTGGGCACGGTGGTCACGCCTGCAATCCAAGCACTTTGGGAGGCTGAGTCGAGTGGATCACCTGAGGTCAGGAGTTCGAGACCAGTCTAGCCAACGTGGTGAAATCCCTTCTCTACTAAAATTACAAAATTAGCCGGGCGTGGTGGCGTGTGCCTGTCCCAGCTACTCGTGAAGCGGAGACAAGAGGATAGCTTGAACCCGGGAGGTGGAGGTTGCAGTGAGCTGAGATGGTGCCATTGCACTCCAGCCTGGGTAACAAGAGTGAAACTCCATCTCAAAAAAAAAGAAAAAAGGAAAAAGAAAACCAAGATAGATATGAACGAGGACCATGTTGAGATGAGGGCTGATGTCCTGCATAGTGGGACCTCTGGACACTTTGCAATGTGTCTCTACTGGACTCCTTTGTCCCCAGAAAGGTGCCTGAGGTCTAGCGAGCACACGGTGGGTAAGTTTGCCTGCTAATGGCCCTTGACCATACCACATTGATTATTTTCACACCACAAAGGCTCAATCTATGGATTGAGTTTAAGAGTTTACCCTCTTAAACTGCCTTCCTATTACCTCCCCTCCACCCTTTGGTTTCCAGAGGCTCCCAGTTCTTAAGGTCTAGAAAAATTACTAGCAATAAATTTCCATATTTGTCTCAGGTATTTCAAACCATTTCACACTCATGCTCCCATGGGTGCAAAGTAACTTACAGCATGATGAAGTGCAAAGTACCCATGGGAGAATGGGTACTTCTTAAGTACCTTGTGATGAAGCACTTGACAAAAAATCATGCAGAATGTTATTGGGGAATACAGGGATAGAACTTTAGGCTTCTAAAATTCCAGTTCAGGAATCTTTCTTTCTTTATGCTGATACTTTGAGAATCACAAACTGCCTCAGGTAGCTATTCCAGACCCTGCATGCCTCCTGGTATGGGACCTCCGCAGGCTCCTGGGATGACTTCCATGTCTGAATGTTCTTTCTGAAGCAAATAGTCTCAAGCTGAAGATGTTGGGTCCTGTTAACTCCACATAGTTGATCAGTAATTCATGTAACTTATTGTGGGTTCATATAATGGCTTATAAGAGGGCCCCTGGTAAACAAGGTAAGAGCAACTGAAAAGGGGCATCCAGCTATAAAATGTCTTGAGTATCTTTGATCGTGTCTAATTCATCATTAAAAAGTGAAAAGTATGGTCTGAAGTCTTATTTATCCATGGCAACATGACACTGCAGGACACTAACTGTGCATTAACCTTTGTTTCTCTTGGCAGGTAGAAGTGGACCCAATGTCTACATACAAAAAATCTTTGCTTCATGTTGGCGACTGCACGGTTCTTGCAGGCAAAAATGTTTAAAAAAAGAAGAATATCATATTTTGTGTGATACTACACGTTTATGCTGTGTAAACCCAAAGTATTTACCTATACTGACTGGGAAATAGTTGTGAGTACCCGAAAGCTGTTGCTGATTTCCTCTGGGAACCCAGGTCCCTCTCAGTTGCACCATTCGATTAAAACAATGGCTTTAGCCTACCAGTGTTCCCGTGTCTGCTGTATTTCTCTCTATTGTCTCTCCTATAGAAATACTCTAATTCCTTGTATTTAGTACTTTTTCTTTTTATTAATTTATCGCTTCTTAAAAGTCTCTTAAGAACCTTTTGAAGTATAACATACAATGAAAACGTACAAATCATGACTAAACATCATCCTGATGAATTGCACAAATTTAACACACCCGTGTAACCAGCACCCTGCCCCCAAAAAGAATATTACAACATCCCAGGCACTACCAGTCACTACTACACACAAAATAATTCCTAGTCTGACTTTTAATAGGAAGGTCCTGACATCTATTTTTGAACTTTATATAAATGGAATTGTAGGTATTCCTTTGTGTCTGGCTGCTTCTACACTACACTACTTTTGTGAAGTTTATTAATCTGTTTCATGTAATTGTAGTTTATACTTCTCAATGGCATATTGTATTACACTGGGAAAGATATTACAATTTATTTGAATGTTCTAAGTGAAGATGGTCTTATTTGTAGTTTCCAGTTTTTGCTTTTATAAATAGGGTTGTGGTGCAGGCATTTCTGTGGGGGTTATATAACTAGGTGAGAAATTGCTAGGGCACAGGCATACATTCAGTTTTAGTAAATACATGGCATCTGATTGTCTTCCAAATTGGTTGTACCAATTTATACTCTCATCCACAATGTCTGAGCATTCTCGTTGCTTTACATTCTTGTCCACATCTAGTATTTTACACCTTTAAAAGAATATTCTAGGGAGTATACAGTGATGACATATGGAGTTTAATTTGTGTTGCATGGATGACTAATGAAGCTGAGCACCTTCTCAGATGTTTATTGGCCTAAGATATCCTTATTTGTGATACGACCCTTCAAGACGTTCTCCCACTTTTCTATTGGATTGTCTAACGTGGGAACCTACTAAGGAACACTCGTGGTTTGATGTTGAAAACAATGACGCGAAAGTCATATTGAAAATATTTAAGTTGAAATGTTGAGTATGTTATAGTTTGCAATGGACAAAGACGTTTTGTGCTGTTTAGGATGACCAGGCCACAAAAATGTTTCTATCCTTGAAAAATTAAGAATACTTTTCCAAAATGGTGGATTAGAGGAACTGCTAGCATACCTCTCCCACTAGGAAGGACAAAATAGTGTGTACAGATTCACATTGTGAACTGTTTTTCAGGAAGCAACGCAATAGCGGAACAGGAAAACCACAGGAATCTATTGATGTTTTGAAGGAAGCAGGAGGCTGCAGCCTACACTGAGTCAGGCGAAGGGCTGCGAGTCCCCTGAGTGTGAGAGAGGGAATTTGCCTCTGGGATACACACGCCCACTAGGGATCCTGAAAGTCCAGGACACAAGGTGGGGGTGCTGAGGGGGAAGCCCTAACCCAACCTAACGCAGGAACCGACTTGGGGAGGGTTATGGAATATAAAGTATTCCATACTTTCAGGGGGAGACCCTTGCATGCACTTCCAGATCCCAGCGTGGACTGAGCGCAGCCATTCCTTACCGTTGCTCACGGGAGGCCTTGCGACCAGCTACGAAGTTCAGGCGCTGGCTGCAGGTTCAAAGAAGCTCCCAACGGGGTTACAATACAACCTCGGGTGGGGACGAACTTCCTTGGCCAGGGCCAGGGCGGTGGAGGGTGAAAAGCGGGCTGCAAGTGGAGGAGCCACAGGTGCAGGAGTCGTGGGTGCAGAAACTGCAATCGCAGGAGCCACGGGGGCTTTGCAGCGGGCAGGGAGGGGCGTGGCCTGAACGCCCGGACTGCGGTCTCTGCGGGGAAAGCTTGTGACTCCCGGCAGCCGCGAGTTCCGGCGACAGCCTGACTGGAACCCAGCTCGCTGCTTTCAGTGGAACACCGTGGGAGTGGATCTGCCTTGCCAAGTGGGTAGGAACTGTGGATTTTACCACCGCCCGCTGCTCCCTGCCCCTTGCACAGACTCTTCTATGGAGCAGGCGCAGAAACGCTCCCCTCTGAAACATCAACCCAGTAGCCTGAGACCCGCTCCCATCCCCCAACACCCACAGAAGCTCCTGCTTTTTCTGCACATGGAGACCAGTGTGCAAGCCCGTCCGACCCAGCCCCTACCTAGCTTTGCCCCGCCACCCGCCCCGGTAACTCAACGCAAGGGACGGTCTCTTGGGAGCTACATGGCCCCACCCACGTCCGGAGAAACCAGAGTGTCTCCCTCTGGGCCACACGAGGCAAGCAAAAATCCCACTGCTGCTGCCGCAGCTGCTGCTGCTTTGCCAGCGCCACCTCCTGGCTGGAGGCCAGCCGACACAGTCCGTGACAGTAGCTCCTGGTAGATTAACATTGCACCCGGGAAGGAGAAAATTGCCATGGGATCTCGGTTATCACCACTGCCCGCACCACTCTGGCTAACCAGGAGGTCCTGAGTCTGTCCACATGACCAGTTCATTACTACTGTAACCCGCATTCAAGAAAGCCAACACACTAAGGCTGTCAATAACCAAGGAATTTTAGAGTCTGTGTCTCAACCTTGCCACCACCATTAGACCTGGTGTTGCTACCCACTGCTGGGAAACTTGAGCATAGGTCACATAACTGGATCCCTTGGAGACATTCCCCAACACCAGCCTGGAGTGTGCCAACTTCTCTGGGCAGCTAGACCCAGAGGAACAACAACACTCACAGTAATCTGGCTCCCAGGGACTCCCACTTGCAGGGGAAGGAGGAGTACACCACATCAAGGGAACACCCTGTGGGACAAAAGAATCCAGGCGGCAGGCCTTGAGCACCAGATGGAAGGCTTCCTTCAGTAGAGGCACAGTTAAAGTGTTGGGCTCAGCAGGGAAGGTCTTCAGCTCTATCCCAACAGTCAGATAGCTCTGGTGCACGTGAAGGGTCTTGGAGAAAAGGAAGTCTTTCTCATGTTGTCCACCACCATAGGCACAGTTGGGCTTCTCCCATGGGAGCTTAGTGTGGGTGCAATTACAGACAGTCTTCCTGGAACACATCCCCTAGAGGGAGGAGCACCCTCTAGGTTTCAAGGTTGCATGAGAGGCAGAGCCACAATTACTTTCTATTTGGAACATCAACGTTCCTACAGATGAAAAAAAGGCCTGTCAGTCAGCTCCTGAACAGCAGGAACACTGGGACAGGAGCATGCCTGAGAGGTGGGTAACTTTTCTAGTGATCTGGCAGCAGGGCTGAGGTGGCTCCAACCCTTCCCCCAATAAGACCCCAGTGTAACTCACTGAGAGCTCCTCCAGCCTCCTCTGTCAAGCCTGGGACATCATTCACTCACCTGCTTTAGCCACAACTGGTTCCTACCCAGGGACACCTCCCCTACTGGCCTGAAGCCTGAACCATCAAATTAGTAAATAAAATAGTGGGGGAAAATAAATAAATAAATAAGTACACACTATGGGGGAATGGGATAAGCTTTAAGAGACCTCTACCATTCCAACCCCATAGGACATAGTGAACTTGCTCACACACTGAGCCCAATGCTGCTACAACTAGCATATAAGAAAACCATCATACAAAGACTCTCTGTAACCAAGGGTCTTCACCCCCTAAAGCACCAAGAACTGAATTAGGCTATAATTAACTATAAGAATTAAAGTTTCATCCTTAAGGGGAAAAAAGAAATTTAATAACAAACAAGCAAATAAGAGAAACACAGTCATATCAAACATAAATTCAAGAATAATGAGAAGAAATAGTCTATCCAAATGAGAAGGAACCAGAAAAATAACTCTAGTAATATGACAAAACAAGGTGCTATAACACACCTAAAAGATCACACTAGCTCTCCAGCAATGGACTCATGCCAAGATGAAATCTTTGAAATACCAGATAAGAAATATGAAGATTATTAAGCTACTCAAGAAGATATTGGAGAAAGGTGAAAACCATCTTAAAGAAATTTAAAAAGCAGTTCAGGATTTGAATGAAAAATTTTTCAGAGAGATAGATATCATCAAGAGACAAACAACTGGAACTTCTGGAAATGAAAGACACACTGAGGGAATTACAAAATACAGTGGAAAGTTTTAACAATAAACGAGAACGTGTAGAATAAAGAATTTCAGAGCTCAAAAACAAGGTTTTTGAATTAACCCAATCAGAAAAAAATAAAGAAAAATAATAAAAAGAAATGCACAAAGTCTCTAAGAAGTATGGGATTATGTAAAATGGCCAAACCTAAGAATTATTGCTGTTCCTGGGGAAGGAGAGAAAATAACAAGTCTGGAAAACCTATTTTAGGGAATAATTGAGGAAAACTTCCCTGGCCTGCCTGGAGATCTAGATATGCAAATCAAAGAAGCTCAAAGAACTCCTGGGAAATTCATTATATGTTCACTAAGGTATATAGTCATCAGGCTATCTAAAGTCAACACGAAGGAAATAATTCTAAGAGCAGTAAGAAAAAAGCAGCAGTTAAATTACAAACAAAAACCTATCAGACTAACAGCAGACTTCTCAGCAGAAACCTTAGAAGCCAGAGGGGATTGGGGTCGTATCTTCAACCTCCTTAAACAGAACAACTGTCAGCCAAGAATTTTGTATCCTGCAAAACTAAGTTTCATAAATGGAGAAATAAAGTTATTTTCAGACAAACAAATGCTGAGGCAATTTGTCACTTCCAAATCAGCACTCCGAGAACTGCTATAAGGAGTTCTAAAAGCTCAATATACGTCAGAATAGAACTTCTTGAAAACTGAAAACTCACAGGCCTATGAAACAGTAACACAATGAAAAAAACATATCTAGATAACAATTAACATGATAAAAAAACAGCACTTCATATTTCAATATTAACATTGAATGTAATTGGCCTAAACGCTCCACTTGAAAGATATAGAATGGGAGAATGGATTAAAAGATCACAATCCAAATATCCACTGTCTCCAAGGGACTCATCTAACACAGAAGGATTCATACACACTCAAGGTAAAAGGGTGGGAAAAGGTATTCCATGCAAATGGGAATCAAAAGAGAGCAGGAGTAGCTATTCTCATATCAGGCAATGATGGGAAGGTGGGAGGTGTTGCCGATCCCTTATTATATCTTTCTCCCTTTGGAGTTTAGACACAACTGACCAGCATTAACATTAAAATAGTGATCTTAAGGCTGAGAAAACAGACTGTGGCAATAAGATGCCAAATTCCAACCTGAATCTGGTATAACATCACATGATAGATAGTGGGCCCCAGAGAAAATAAAAGTATTTTACCCTGAATTACATTTATTTGACATATTTTGAAATAGCCCTGCAAAGCTGTCTCTTGTTGGGGAAATTTACATTCTGTAGAGAATCTCTTTCCCTTACTAGGGCTCTTCAGGAGAGTCTGACACTTTTTAACCCATTGCCCATTCAGAAAAAAAAGTGCAGCTTGCCAGTGCTCATATGATTTTATTTATAACATGCTTTTTGAAGCTGATGCAAATCTTGCTGATTTTCAATGTGAAAATAAAATATAAAAACGGTTCTTGGAGTCATTTCTAAACAGAACTTGTCTCTAATCCTAATGCAACAGAAATGCATATGTTGCATTAGGATTAGAGACAGTAATATTCTCAGGGCAAACAGGAAATGGGTTAAGGTCCAATAAGAGATATTCACTTCTTTTCTCTCTGAAGGCTGTAAACCAGAGGCTTCGTCTACATGACAGGGACCTTGGCTTCCACAATCCCGCCCACTCTCTCCCACCTTACCTTACCTTAAATTAACTCAGGCTGACTTCAACTCTTTAGGCAGAGCTTAACTCCTTCATTCAAATGCCACCCAGGACATCTCTGAATCCACCTATGACCTGGAAGCTCACCTCCCCCTGCTTTGAGATGTCCTGCTTTTCTGGGCTGAACCAATGTATATCTTACATGCATTGATTTATGTCTTTCCTTGTAACTTCTGTCTCTCTAAAGTGCATACAATTAAGCTGTAACCCAACTACCTTGGGCACATGTCCTCAGGACCTCCTGAGGCTGTGTCATTGGCCATGGTTCTTAACTTTGACAAAAGAAACCTCTAAATTGACTGACTAAAATTCGAATAATTTTAGCAGGTGTCAATGTCTAGGGAATATCCCTGATTGCCTGGTCCTTGGGTGATTAGGGTGAGTAGATAGGGTCCCATAGTGTGAAGGCCTGATAAAGGAGGTGATTGAGGTGTGGACTGCGAATTGGTTTGTTTGAAAAACACGCTGTGGGCAAGTATGGTTTGAAAAGCATACTGTCTGTAGGAATCGGCTAACTCTGCAAGTGGCAGACCCTCCAAGTTCAACAAGGCTTCAGATGTCAAATTATCAGAATACAAAAAATATAAGATGCTCTCTCTGCCTTTTAGAACTGCTGTAGCAAAATTTCTTAGTTGGGGTGGCTTAGAAACAATAGAAATTTATGTCACCTTTCTAGAGCTGGGAAGTTTAAGATGAAGGCACTGGCAGATTTGGCTTCTGGTGAAGGCCCTCTTCCTGGTTCATCGATGGTGGCTTCTCACTGTGTCCTCACATGTGGAAGGGATTTGGGATCTCTCTGGGGCCTCTTTTATAATAAGGGCACCAGGCCAGGTGCGGTGGCTCAGGCCTGTAATCCTGGCACTTTGGGAGGCCGAGGACTGCAGATTGCCTGAGCTCAGAAGTTTGAGACCATACTGGACAACACGGTGAAACCCTGTCTCTACTAAATTACAAAAAAATTAGCCAGGCTTGGTGGCGTGCGCCTGTTGTCCCAGCTACTTGGGAAGCTGAGGCAGGAGAATTGCTGGAACCTAGGAGACGGAGGTTGCAGTCAGCCGAAATTGAGCCACTGCACTCCAGCCTGGGCAACAGAACAAGACTCCGTCTCCAATAAATAAGTAAATAAATAAATAAATAAATAGGGCACCAGATCCATTTATAGAAGCGGAGAGTAGAATGGTGGTTGTCAGGCGTTGGATGTGGGTTAAATGGGATGATATTTGTCAAATAGTACAAACTTTCAGCTGTAAGATGAATATGTTCTGGGGATAAAATGTATGGCATGGTGACTATAGTTAATAATACTGTATTGTTTGCTTGAAATTTGTTAAGAAAATAAATTTTAAGTGTCCTCTTCTCTACAAATGGTAACTATGGGTGGCAAGGGATGTGATACTTAATTTGATTGTGGTAATCATTACACAGTACATGTGTATATCAAGCCATGTCCTGCACCTTGAATATACAATTTTTATTTGTCAACCATACCTCAATAAAACTGGAAAAAATGTCAAAAATTACCATTCAGGACATAGGCATGGGCAAGGACTTCATGTCTAAAACACCAAAAGCAACAGCAGCAAAAGCAAAAATTGACAAATGGGATCTAATTAAACTAAAGAGCTTTTGCACAGCAAAAGAAACTACCATCAGAGTGAACAGGCAACCTACAGAATGGGAGAAAATTTTTGCAACCTACTCATCTGACAAAGGGCTAATATCCAGAATCTACAAAGAACTCAAACAAATATACGAGAAAAAAACAAACAACCCCATCAAAAAGTGGGGAAAGGATATGAACAGACATTTCTCAAAAGAAGATATTCATACAGCCAACAGACACATGAAAAAATGCTCATCGTCACTTGCCATCAGAGAAATGCAAATCAAAACCACAATGAGATACCATCTCACACCAGTTAGAATGGCAATCATTAAGAAGTCAGGAAACAACAGGTGTTGGAGAGGATGTGGAGAAATAGGAACACTTTTACACTGTTGGTGGGATTGTAAACTAGTTCAACCATTATGGAAAACAGTATGGCAATTCCTCAAGGATCTAGAACTAGATGTACCATATGACCCAGCCATCCCACTACTGGGTATATACCCAAAGGATGATAAATTATTCTACTACAAAGACACATGTACACGTATGTTTATTGCGGCACTATTCACAATAGCAAAGACTTGGAATCAACCCAAATGTCCATCTGTGACAGACTGGATTAAGAAAATGTGGCACATATACACCGTGGAATACTATGCAGCCATAAAAAAGGATGAGTTTGCGTCCTTTGTAGGGACATGGATGCAGCTGGAAACCATCATTCTTAGCAAACTATCACAAGAACAGAAAACCAAACACCGCATGTTCTCACTCATAGGTGGGAACTGAACAATGAGATCACTTGGACTCGGGAAGGGGAACATCACGCACTGGGGCCTATCATGGGGAGGGGGGAGGGGGGAGGAGGGAGGGATTGCATTGGGGAGTTATACATGATATAAATGATGAATTGATGGGTGCTGACGAGTTGATGGGTGCAGCACACCAACATGGCATAAGTATACATATGTAACAAACCTGCACGTTATGCACATGTACCCTAGAACTTAAAGTATAATAAAAAAAAAAAAAAATTCTCAAAAAAAAAAAAAAAATGAGTTTCCCTAAAGACAGAGCTTGTTCTTACCCTTGAGGCTTCTCAGAATCTCTATTACAAATTCTAGACATCCCAGCTAAATTCTAGATGTTGCTTTTAGACAATGCAGTTTTCACTACTGAATGAGTAAGATTTCAGGGAGCGATATTCAGAAAGAATTTTGAAGAGAGTTTGCTCTGTATTGTGACGAATCCCTTCCCCATTTTGTTTCCATACAGATAGATTTGGTAAATACTTACGTTACTTTTTAAAAAGCTTTGAATCTTGGAATTGGGTTTCTTTTGGAAGTGTCAATGTACAGAGACTAACCAAAGTTAGGAATATCTGTTCAGGTTCCTTTAGCAAAGCTGGAGGGTGTGCGTATAACATACACACTTTCTCTCAAAAGAATAACGTTTGCAGCTACCTTGGTTGTTACAGAGTTCATTTCCTGACAGGGTATATGGCTTGTCAACGGTAAGGTGAAGGCAGTGCAGGATTAGCAAATTTCTGTGCGAAGGAGCAGGGAGGTGGGATATGCCAGTTTAATATTGGCTAGTGTGAATAATAGAGCAGGGTCTGAGGCATAGAGATTGCCTGGCCCTGATGAAATAGCCTTATTTTGATATCTTGTAGCAGTGGAAAGTTCTGTCCATGCAGGACTTAACCAGATTCCAGAGACTACTTTCTAGCATAGAAACATAGACTCTCCCTGGATTTGGGGACCAGCTTTCTAATTAGTCCGTAAAGTGTCGTTACGCCTCATTCTTCAGATTGTCAGCGGGCTGGATTGTTTTCAGGTTTCTCTTTATCTGTATGTGTAGAGAACTTGCACCCAACTAGGAGGAGTGGGATGAAAAGCCAGTCTAAGGCTGTCCAGGATGTTATGAGGCCAAAGTTTCAGAAGATTTGGTGCTTTTCAGGTAGGGACCCTCTGCCTCTCTCAGAGTCTGACAGTTTTCCTGGCCGTGTCTGGATGCATTATTTACTCTGCACACTTAGTAACCATAGCTACAATTCCACGCCATCTCTGATCCCATTCAATTTTAACCAAACTTCTCTACAGTCTGCATAGGGAGTCTGGGCCTCTGAGAGGAATCATTCTACTGGGTTTTTAGTATCTTCCTCTCCCAAGACACCAACACTGAATTTACTCAAAGGTTGGACATTTGCTGGAAGTCCAGAACTCCTCACAACCCCTCATGCTTTTTCACCCTCTGTTCTCTTTTCATCCCTTCCCAGCAGCCGTATGTGGTGGGGCAGGTAGTACTGTCATCTCAGCCCCGGAACTAAGACCCTGTAGCCTTATCCTTCTACCAGATCAGCAACTGGCTATTGTGGCAAGAGCCCCACACTCTCACTCCCACATCATTAGAGAGCCTGAGCTGTATCCAGCACTGAAGATCATGAAAGTTGCTCCACAACCAGAATCTACTCCCCTTTGCCACCCACTCTTTATCCTGAGCAGCAGATACAGAACTCACACATTCATGCATCCATTAGGGTGAATGTTGTTGAAAAATCAGGCAAGAATTCACCAGTGTAGCCAGTAGGGCCAGCAGCACCACGACAGAAGTTGCTACGTTTTCCTGTTACACCTTCATAAAGTTGATTGGTAAAGAAAACCATGAGTCCAAATGGATTTAGGCAGTTTATTAGTTACATATATAGCAAAGCAAGATCAACATGGTGTTAGCTCTTAAGCCACAGGATGACACCCATCCAGAGAGGTCAGATGATGGGCAGCAGAGGTTGGTTGCTAAGGAACCAACACTAAACCACAGGACCGCAGTCTTATAGCCTGTAGCTGAACCCTGGGGGCTCAGGTGGAAAGTTCCATTGCTCAACTGAAACTAGGGAGGTAGATGAGAAATTACCCTGTGCCAGCCCATCACACGATGGCCTTTCTTCTTCTGTTTCAAAGGAACTTCAGGGTCAGACTCAGTCTAGACTTGGGCCAGCCTATAGTTAAGCCCTGCCTATGTGGTTTATGTGAGAGATGTACAAGGTTGTCAGAAGGCCATGGCAAATCTGCTTCTTAAAGTCGGGAATTTCACAGAAATGGGAAATGGGAGGCTGAAGAGAAGGTAGGTCACGACTTAGGTGTCAAAAGTTGTTTCTCTTGAAGCCTCTCTAAATAATAAGAATATCCTCTATGATTAGAGGGAGAAACAGGTGCTGATGAGCACACTGGACATCACTTTGAAGTGAGAAAATGCCTTCTACATTGTTTTTCTGAAAAACCTAGCTCTTTTAAAGAAGGTTACAGCTCAGCTCTTTAAATTTAAGACCATAAGAGTCTGCTGGCTTATAAAAATGCTAAAAACCAGTAGTCATGGACACAGCATGGTGTCACAGTTTGGTCTAAATTCCCTGGTTTTGTGAAAGATGGCAGTATCAAGAGCCTTCAGGATAGTGTCCATTCGCTGGTTTCTCATGTCAGGGTGCAGGATTTCCTGTGACACAGCACTCCAGCTGAAACATACAGTAGGCAACTAACATTTCACTCTCATAGCATTCAAGTCTGCAGATGCCATTTTTATAGCATTTCTTGTGCATTTCTGATGGTAATGAATTTATACCTGGAAGGAAAATTAATAGAAAGATAATTCACTACAGGCCTTTTTGGACCATAAAATTACTAGTCCCTCAATTTTTATCCAAGTGGATTCCAAGGAGATTTGGTTATGATAATTGATCCTGTAACTGAAAAAATTAATTAGTGTTAGGGGCTGAATTGTGTCACCCTAAAATTCATATGCTGAAACCCTAATCCCCAATGTGACTGTCTTTGGACATAGGGCCTTCAGGAAGTAATGTAAGTTGAATGAGGTCATGATGGTGGAACCCTAATCCAATAAGATTGATAGGCTAATCCAATAGGATTGATGGTCTTGTTAGTGAAGGTCACAGCAAAAAGATGGCTATCTACAAGCTTGGAAGCAAGCCCTCATCAGAAATGGAATCAGCTAGCACCTGGATCTTGGTTTTCCCATCTTCTGGAACTATGAGAAAATAAATTTTGTCTAAGCCACAGTCTGTGGAATTTTGTTAAGGCAGCCCAAGCTGACTAAAACAACTAATAACTTGGAAGTTTCCCTTAATTGGTCAATGAATAAAACCCAAACAATCAAGCTAACTATTCACATAGTCATTCACTCATTATTTTTTAAATAATTACTTACTCATTATTATTCATAAACCAATTTTTATAAATCCTGTGAATCAAGGACAGTTGGGTACAGATTTGAGTATGATATAGACCTTAACCTCAGTGAATTTTCATTCTAGACAGAAAGAGAAGAAATACTAAATATCTCTGAGAGACAAAAAAACATGACAAGTGCAATGATGTATTTGCAACGTGGAATGGTCTTGTGAGTTTGGAGGAGGATGAAATCAATTCCGAAGATTTAAGAAGTCTTATTGAAGCTCAAGGAATCTGTAGAAATTTTGAGCAAACACACACCCTATCTCAGTCATAATGACCTGAAGGATAATTGTCCTACAGGAACAAGAAGGGATCAGTGTTACTTAGTTGGCAAGACAGAAGCCCTAGAGGACAATCTGTAACACTTTTGGGAAGATGAAATATAACAGTCTATAAAATGAGACAAGAAATTTCTATGGAAATGACAAGTTAGGAGAATGCAAAAGGAATTGAAAGAATATTGTACACTAGATGGGGTTCCTTGTCTGGAGGCTACAAATCCATTGCCATAAACCATGGTGGAATTGGTTCCATCAACAGCTTTAAGAGGCCTTGATCCCATGAATTCTTAAATTTAGCCTGGTGAGTCACATGACCTGAACATCTAATTCATTTGCCTGGAGAATACTTCAGGTGAATACTTCAGTCTGTCTAGGCAGATGAACCAATCTGACTGCAGTGATTCAGTAACACTGAATGAAAAGAATTTTCAGGGTGAGATTTCTGAAGTCAGAAAGGATATGGTGAAGCTAGAGCACAGGGCCACTGGGCCACTCACACTCTCTGTCATATCTCCCTGGCTGCTCTCATCTGATCAGGCATCTCTTCTATCACAGACAGCTCAGTGATTCTCTTGAAACTAGAAGTTCTAAATCTGTTTCCTCATGTAACTAATGGATGCACAAATAGTAAATTAACTGTAGGAAATTTCAGTATTTAGAAAATGAACACATTGTGTTCACTGTTCTCTGGTTTTGACTATTAGATACATTCTTGAATTAGAGACAAAATACAGCAGGAAAATAGGATGGGCATTACTGATGAAAATACAATGATAGCTCTCATGAGCCAGGTACTTTTCATATTATGTATAGACGTATTCCATATATGATCTGATTTAATCCTTGTAAGACTCTTCGTTTCCATTTTTTAAAGGAAGAAACTAAGGCTCATTGGTGCTGATCAGTTCAACCAAAAAAGAAAAAAATAAAATAACAAAGAAACTGAGGCTCAGAGAAGCTTAGACCTTTGTCCAAAGTTATATAGTTAACAAGTTGGAGAGCCAGATTCAAGCCCAGGTCTTGCTGACATCAAAACTGGTTGATGCTTTTTTCTACTTCAAAAATTAAAGGGACCAAGGGAGGAGTATGTTTATTGGGTTGTTTAGTGGAATTGTTCTTCTGTATGAAGCACCCCTACCCCCCCAAAATATGCCAGTTTTACCTGCCAGCACTGGATCCCAAAGGAAAAGAAAGACAAGCATAATGAGGAGAGTCTTCATGGCCGGGAGCTTCTGTTGTGGAGGCTAGCGGCAGGGTCTGACATTGGCTGTCAGGGAATAAAGAGGAGATTGAGCACATAGTCCTGTACAGAACTCTCAGGCCTGGCGTATGCCTCGCTTCAGGTAGATATGCTACACTGAACACCCCTGAGGCAGCTGTGTTGGCAATGCTCATCTGAGGACAAAAATGGACAGCCCTTTCTAGTTTGACAGCTTCTCCTATTGACAAAGACACTGTTCTCCCACCCAGGTTTTCCAGAAATACTCATGGAGGCCTGAGAACTATGTGCTGTTACTCTTTCAAATGAATGAAATTAAAATTTGATAAGCTTTTGTTATAATAAAAATGTAAATGCTAATTTTAGAAAATTGGTAAAATATTAAACATGACAAAGATAGACAAGTTACACTTGAACTTCACTTCTCAGAGACAAACTGTGTTTCTTAAGAAAGTTTCATCTATGCCTAGTTTGTTGTTTAACATTTTGTTTTACATAGCTATAAACAATATTCTCATAATTAGGTATCCTGCTTTTGTAACTTGATATATACTATATATCAGTGTCACTATAAACTTCATAAATAGTATTTTTAAGTGTTGCACAATATTTCATCAAGGTCATTTAAAATAATTGTCACTGTTTAAAAAAATTTTTATTGAAGCATAAATGACATACAATAAACTTCAAATGCTAAAGTGTAAAATTGGATAAGTTTTGCCATATCTA
The DNA here is from genome assembly GCF_007565055.1 of Rhinopithecus roxellana. Taxonomy (NCBI): domain Eukaryota; kingdom Metazoa; phylum Chordata; class Mammalia; order Primates; family Cercopithecidae; genus Rhinopithecus; species Rhinopithecus roxellana. The sequence goes on along the minus strand of NC_044557.1, from coordinate 123,855,318 downwards.
TACTTTTGTGAAACCATCGTCACATTCAAAATAATGAACATATCCATTTCCCCTAACATTTTTTCATGCCTTTTGTAATATTCCCTTCCCGATTATCTTTCACCTCTCAGTTAACTTTTCTGCTGACACTATAGATTACTTTGTATTTTCTTGGAATTTCATGTGAACAGAATAATATATTCTAATATATTCTATACTCTTCCTCATTGGGTTTCTTTTACTCAGCATAATTATTTGAGATTCATCCTTGCTATAATATGAATTAGTTGTTCATTCCTTTTCATTGCTGAGCACCACTGCATGGATATACATCTATGTGTTTATCCAGTCACCTATTGATGGATGTTTGATTATTTCCAGTTTTTTGACTATTGTAAATAAAGCTGTTATGGACATTCATGTACAAGTCATGGTATGGATATATGTTTTTATTTTTCTTTTGCAAATATTCGGGAGTAGAAAGGCTGGGTCACAGCTGTATGTTGCCATCAAGAGATCCATCTCATATGCAATTACTTTCATAGCCTCAAAGTAAAGGGATGGAGAAAGATATAGCAAGCAAATGGAAAAGAAAAAGAACAGTGGTTGCTATTCTTATTTTAGACAAAACAGACTTTAAAGCAACAATGATCAAAAAGGACAAAGAAGGGCATTACAAAATGATAAAGGGTTCAATTCAAAAAGAAGACTTAATAATCCTAACTATATATGCAACCAACATTGGAGCACTGGGACTTATAAAACAAGTTATTAGAGAGACCTATGAAGAGACTTAGATAACCACACAATAATAGTGAGAGACACTGACACCCCACTGACAGTGTTAAGCAGATCATTGAGGCAGAAAACAAATAAAGATATTGAGGACCTAAACTCAACACTTGACCAAATGGACTTGACAGACATCTATGGAGCACTCCACCGCACACCAACAGCATACACATTCTTGTCATCTGTACATGGCATGTACTCTAAGATCAACCACGTGCTTGGCCATAAAGCAATTCTTAACAAATTAAAAACAAAAAGAACTCATACCAGGAACATTCTCAGACCACAGTGCAATAAAAATAGAAATCAATACCAAGAAGATCTCTCAAAATTATACAAGTACGTGGAAATTAAACAATATTCTCCTTAATGACTTTTGGGTAAAGGATAAAATTAAGGCAGAAATCAAGAAATTGTTTGAAACTGGGCCAGGTGCAGTGGCTCACACCTGTAATGCTAGCACTTTGGGAGGTTAAGGAAGGTGGGTCGCTTGAGTCCAGGAGTTTAAGGCCAGCTTGGGCAACATGGTGGGACCCTGTCTCTACAAGATTAAAAAAAAATTAGCCAGGTGTGATGGTGCACGACTGTAGTCCCAACTACTTGGGAGGTCGAGGTGGAAGAATTGCTTGAGCCTGGGGGGTTGGGACTACAGTAAGCTGTGGTTGTGCTACTGCACTCAAGCCTGGGTAATAGAGTGAGACCCTTTCTAAAAAGAAAATAAAAAAAAATATATATAAACTCAATCAGAAATGAGAAAGAGGATATTACCACTGACCCCACACAAATGCAAGAATAACCCAGAGACTATTACGAGCATCCGTATGCACACATACTACAAAGCCTAGAGGAAATTAATAAATTCCTGGAAACGTACAATCTCTCAAGATTGAACTAGAAAGAAACTAAATGCCTGAACAAACCAATAATGAGATCTCAAAATGGAATCAGTAGTAAAAAATCTACCAAACAGAAAAAGCCCGAGGCAGGAAACTGTCATTTCTATGTTAAGTTCCTACCTTGGTTTCAAGTGAACCCCAGTTGGAAGTTCATACTAAAATCGACACAAGAGGTGCCGGGTCATAACATGTCCAATTTTTTAGCAACCAGCCAGTGAGGGCATGGGTTTATGAAAAGCAGGTATGGGAGTATAAAGATCATAAACAGTATAAGGAATTACTGGCTGAGGCTCCCAAACACGCCAGCAATCACTCTGAGAAACAAAAGACCTGGAAACCTCAGCCTTAGAGAGGACATGCTCGATGGGATATTGGCATTACCCATGGAAGAGGCTTTAACCCAAGCAAAAATAATGTTGCTTACAAAGCCAAAGTTAAAAAACCCAAAGACGATTATAGTGCCATATTTTTTCCCCAGAAAGGACTATTACTATTATTCTTCCACTATTGATAAGGACCTGGTTCATTGACTAGTTCCCCAGCTACCAGCAATTCCTGATTTTACTTAAATATTAGAACAGGACGGCCTCTGAGTTTTGCTCTAAGAGGTAAAGAATAATTTCAATAACTGTCAGAGATCGTCTCTTGTTTTCTAGACCTCTCCTGGCTCAGTGTCTGGGTCACTGTAGGTGCCGCGAGTTGGGAGCTGACCTAGTTCATAGACTTTGGAGATAAAGAGGGGAGATCTACGCATCATTTGAAAATAAGTTTGTGGTTTACCAGCACACCAGCTTTTTATTTTCCCCTAGGGCCACATGGTGCTCTGGGATTAGAAAATGGAGAAGTACAGTATGCTCCATGCTGGGACTAGACGGCTCTTTCTTCTACCTCCTGGGTTTGGTATTTCCTTAGGGTCATCATGCTGCTCTTCTCATCTTCTTGATCTGTGGTTGTTCTGCAACTGCCATATTCTCAGCAGCAATTGAAATGTCCCTGTCTGACCCTCAGCCTTACAGATTCAATATGCAGCGTTTCCAAATGACAATTCTAATAAAGAGAAATGTATTCCAGCCAACAGTGGGAGATGGAAAAGGAAGCAGTTTCTGTATCCTCTGTGAAGAGATGGTCCTCTTTCCCATTACACATTTTCAGGGCACCAATTCCTTTTGTTTTATAGCACTTGTCACAATTGTAACTATATAAATTATTTGTGTCTCTATGATTAGACTGTGAGTTCTGAGTACAGATTCCATGACTCTCTTATTTATCATTGTACACCAGTATTGGGCTCACAGTCTAGCAGGCCATCAGTGCCAAAGGTATATTTGTTGAATAAGTAAATGAACTCTAGATGTTAGGTTTATACTTTAACTTTAGAATATATAGTAGTTCTCCCTTATTGATGGGGCTATGTTCCAAGACCCCCAGTAGATGCTTGAAACAGTGGGTAGTACTGAACTCTATATATACTGTGCTTTTTTTCCATACAGGCAGACCTATGATAAAGTTAAATTTATAAATTTGGCACAGTAAGATTTTAATAACAATAACTAATAGTAGAACAATTATAACAATATGCTATAATAACAATACTATAAAAGTTATGTGAATGTGATCTCTGTCTCCCTCAAAATATCTTATTGTGCTCTGCCCACTCTTCTTCTCATGCTAATATAAAATGATAAAATGCCTGTGTGATGAGATGAAGTGAGGAAAATGACATAGGTGTTGTGACATAGCATTAGGCTACTACTAATCTTCTGACCATATGTTGGAAGGAGGATCATCTGCTTTAGGTGATCCTGGGTCACTGAGCCATGATGATATCAATGGCTGGATCTCAGAAGCAGCTGATTTCGATAACTAGTGGGCAAGTAGTGTTTACACTGTAGACACACTGGACAAAGGGATGATTCGCATTCTGGGTGTGTGGAACTGCATGGTGCAAGGTTTTGTGTTACTCAGAACAGCATGCAATTTAAAACTTATGAATTATTTCTGGAATTTTGTATTTATTTATTTATTTATTTATTTTGAGATGGAGTCTTGCTCTGTCGCCCAGGCTGGAGTGCAGTGGCGCAATCTTGGCTCACTGCAACCTCTGCCTCCCGGGTTCAAGTGACTCTCCTGCCTCAGCCTCCCGAGTAGCTGGGATTACAGGTGCCCGCCACCATGCCCAGCTGATTTTTATATTTTTAGTAGAGACAGGGTTTCACCGTGTTGGCCAGGCTGGTCTCGAACCCCTGACCTCAGGTGATCCACCCATCTCGGTCTCCCAAAGTGCTGGGATTACAGGCGTGAGCCACCGCACCCAGCGTATTTAATATTTTGGACTGTGGTTGACTGTAAGTAACTAGAACTATGGCTTGGTGGGGAACTACTGCAAATATATTCCTAACAACTGGTATTTGGAGCACTTTTAGGCATCAAGGACTGTAGTAAGTATTTTTTTTTTTTAATATTGCCTCACTTAATAGACATTTTCGCCATTCACATTTTCAAGATGTTGAAGCAGAGATTTGAGTAATTCTAAAATCACACATCTGGGACTGAGAAGTCTTACAGAGATTCTAGAACCCAAATTTATTAACTGCTAGTCTATATTGTCTCCTGGGATAAAGAGGTTCTGAAATATAGCAAAAATTCTAGTTTGAATATCTGGACCAGCCAGGAAGAATTTGTAGATGCCAGGGACTGGGGAGCTAGAACCTATGGTAAGGAAGTGACACCAAAAAGCGAAAGCAGGGGTGTCTGGCAAAGAAATAAATCCCAGATTCAAACATAAGGAAGAATGAAGGAAGGCAGGAACGGAAGAATGAAGTTAGTAAGGAAGGAAGGGAGGCGGTGAGCGAAGGAGGAAGGAGAAGGGGAAGGTAGGAGGGCGAAGGGAGGACGGAAGTAGGGAAGGAGGAGAAGTTTGCAGTAGGTTAAGGAGGAATGGCGGACGAAGTACGTACCGTCCGTGACTGGAATTATTTCCGGATGAATGAAGGCTTCTCCAATTATTCAGTCCTTGCCGTCACTTTACTTCATGAGTACTTCCTTCCGTCTTCCTTTTTCTTCCTTCCTTCCTTCTTCTTCCTTCCTGCCTGCCTTCTTCTTCCTTCTTCTTTCCTTTCTTCTCTTCTTCCTTCGTCTGCTTTCTTCTTTCTTTCTTTCTTTTCTTTCTTTCTTTCTTTCTTTCTTTCTTTCTTTCTTTCTTTCTTCTTTCTTTCTTTCTTTTCTTTTCTTTTCTTTTCTTTTCTTTTCTTTTCTTTTCTTTTCTTTTCTTTTCTTTCTCTATCTTTCCAGACATCTTGGGATGCAAAGGGCCACAGCATCAGCAACACTTGGTGCCAGCTTCCACAGCAACAATGAGAGGTAATGCCAGTGCTTCCACTACCAACAGGACATTACCACTTGCAGGCAGAAAAAAAGACAAGAAAAATAGTCGGTGCCACATATTAGGACTTGTCTGAGACATGATGCAAGACTTTTTAGAAAGAATTTGAGGTGGGGTAAGGCTGGGCTCTCTGCAGTAGTACAAGAGAAATACTGTGTTGTGGCCCTTATTGGGACTTCCATATAACTTAAGGAGGACAAAGCCTGAACATAGGCTATGGGAAATTTCTCTCTTGGAAGTCACCTGCTCATGAGTGAGTAGCAACCTGAATGCAAGCTCTCATTTTGAAGGAATTGCCAGCCATTGATCTTGTAGGTTATCTTTATGTTGAAGCCTCCCTTAGTCAGGAAAAGGAAAACCGAAGGGTCCTGGCATTTAAAAGGACCTAGTGTGCAGAAAATCCTAAGGAAAAGTGGTTCCATTATAAAGGACACAATTTGTGCTTCATTTATACAATTATGACATTCTTTGGGGGGTTGCTTTATTTATATATGTTTCTTATAATGGAAATCGAGCTCTTAAAAGGTAAGGCTCTTGTGTGATTCACCTTTGTAAATTTTTGTGCTGAATTCTGTTTGCCCCTCTACCTCCACCCTCCTGCCATCCCCATCCTACTCCCTAAAAGGACAGTTTAGCTTCTCAGTTGCTTTTTATTTTTTTAAATCAGCAAATGCTTCTAAATAAAATCGTCTTGATACTAGAGCTTACGAGAATTATTGTAGTCTCCTTGCGTTAGCTATCTATTGCTGTGTAACAAATTAGCCCCCAAATTTGCAACTTAAAGCAACAAACATTTATTATTTCACAGTTTCTTTGAGTGAGGAATCTTGGCATGGCTTAAGTGAGTGCCTCAGCCTCAAGGTCTCTCACACGGCTGCAATAAGTGTGAGCTGGGTCTTCAATTTTGTGTGCAAACTTGACCAGGGAGGAATTGCTTCCAACCTTGCTCACATGGTTTTGTTGGCAAGATTCTCTTCCTTGTGAGCTGTGGGACTGAAGGCCTCATTTCCTCACTGTTGACCAGAGGCATTCTTCGCTTCTTCACCATGTTTACCTTTCCACAGGGTAGAGCACAAAATGGCAGCTGGCTTCCATCAGTGCTATTGAGCGAAAGGGAGCAAGGCAAGGCAAGCAAGATAAAAACCAGAGTCTTTCTGTAATCTAATCTTGAAAGTGATATCTCATCACTTTTGCTATATTCTCTCTGTCAGAAGTGAGTCACTAAGTTGGCCTACACCCCAGGGGAGAGAATTACATAAAGGCATGAACATCCAGAGGCAAGAAGCATTGGAGGTCACCTTAGAAGCTGCCTAATACACTCCTGGATTTTGTTTGGGAAGTTTCTCACTAATTTGTTAGAACTTCATTGCTTTTAAGAACATTCAAAAATATTTCATCTGTTTTTTTTTCTGTTTTCAGAAGTCCAAAACACATAGTTTATCATTACTCCATACTAAACACATGTACTTGTTACTCTCAAAAACAGAGAAAGAACAGGCATCTGGATTTTAGAAGACTGTGTTTTTACTGGGTACTGGAAGGAACTCTTGCATTCAGATTTTATAATAGACTTTGAGGAATGCAGATGGATTAGGAGCATGATTCATCCCTTAAATCACATCTTGAGTAAGGTAGAGGAAGAGGGAGAATATCAGGGTGAAGGAGGAAGGACAGCTTAGATAGTGGTGGGTCATCTCCAATCCTGGGTTTCAGATAATGGGAAGGGAGGGAAATGAGAGAAGGTAATGGAGGACCAAAGCTCTGGGTAGAATCTGAGAACACACGGCACGAGTGCTCCCGTCTGTGAATCAAGCTCAAAGAAGTGGCAAGACCATGCCATAGTGCTAATTGCATGGTTTTCTTCAGCAGATAGGTCTAAGATAGTCTTCCCACATTAGTTCCTCTTCCCTCACATAGGTTGTCCCAGCAATGGAAGGGGGCAGCAATAGTTATTATATGACTCAGACCAGAATAAAAGTGGTGAAGCAAGGAATATTCCCACCTGGTGACCGAGGATGATGCTTGAGTAGCAGAACCAACCAGTGTACCAAAGAATGGGCGTCACCCAAAGAGCTTTACAAATTTTATTAAAATTAAGAATGAGACAAAACTCAGCAGTTGCACCTAGATTAGTGACAGAAGATCGGAGGAGAATGAAGATGTTTTAGTAAGTTAACATAATAAATGCTCTCCCAGATACCTCATCACTGTTTACCTCTTTTGGAACTCAAAAATTACTTGGAGAATATATGATCAACTATGAATTGACTAAGTTTAAGTTTCTGTGACCAGGCTAAATAAGGTTCCCAATAGGAATTCAGTTAATTTATAGTATAAGAAAATTACACTTTTGTAAATATGCCTAGTAGACTGACATATCCCTTATATGACTAAAACTCCATTATGTCAAAACATGTCTTTATTGATTCTCCCCGCATTCCTAACCTACTTTCTCTTCTGGCGTCTCTAGTTTAGTGAATTATACTGGCATCCATCTTTTTATTAGCTTTGAAATCTCAGAATCATCATTCATGCCTTCTCAGTATGTCATATGGACAATAAATCCTGCTAATCCTAATTCTGAAATTCACCTTGCACCTCTTCTTTCTTTTTAGTTCTCACTACTAGTGTTCAAGTCCTAGATTACTGGAATAGAATAATGTTGCATTAATAGATTGTGTTTATATAAAATTATATATCATAACCTGAAAAATATACCTTATTTTCAAAACCACCTAGTATTTTAACAAAATGAACTCTTAGGCACACAGAATAATTATATAAAACCCCAAAAGGAATAGGATGGATCAAATTCTTGGATTCCATGAAATCATAGCTAACGTCTACATAATGTGTATAATAGGGTCAAGAGATGTTTAAGAACTTCACATATACTAACTCATATAATCCTAACAATACCACAATGTAGGTACCTATTGCTATCCCATTTCATAAATAAGGAAACTGAGATAGAAAAGAAATAACTTGCCCAAGCTTGAACAGTTAACAAGTGATGGGGCTGGGATATAGTACTATGGTTGAAACAAGTGGCTGTGGATGTAAATTAATGGAGTAAATGTTAAAATGCACAAATGAAAATACAGTGTAAGCATGTATAAAATTTGTATTTATTTTCACCTGACCATCTAAACATGCAATTATAAATTTCATCCATCATGTTAATTATTCATAGATAAGACAGTTTAAGACTTTTTTTTCTCCTGGAGTCTGAAGAAGATGGAGTTAGTATTTTCGCCCCCTCTTTAGTTTTTCAATTTCAATGTACTTCAGTTTGCAGCAGATGGTCCAGTCATCACAGTATCTAATTGCATGTTCATCAGCATTGCACTTCATTCTGCAATTATAATATTCTGAAGGACATTCATCAATATAAATGAAGCTTCTGGCTTTAAAAAGAGAAGACAAATTATATGACACAATATTACTTATTTTTTATTTTAAATGTCTGAAATGTTTTATAATAAATTAAAAACATTAAAGAACTTTCCCAGAAAAACAAAAACAACAACAAAAGAATGCAAGAGAAAAAGTGGAGATGCTGAATAAAGACAAATGATGATTTCTTCTATAAAGAGAGTAGATAAATGAGGCAGTAGCTGGAAATGTACAGAATTTTAAATGAGAACTATTACCACATATTTCTGCCTAAAAAGAATTATCCAGCTTGGGGGTGGCGTAGAGAATCACAGTATGGAAATAATGTTTAACTTCTGGAGTTAAATTCTTAAAAAAGTCATTGGGGATGGAATCTAGTGTAAGTGGAGGAGTTGGCCTTGAATCGGAGAGTGAAGAGAAGGTAGATTATGGGTAAAGATAAAACTATGTGAAGAGATATGGTGGTGGAAAAATGGAAAAGCTATCTTTGGTTGCTTCTCTGTTCTTGGTGAAATGAGAAAAAAGAATCCTTAATTGAGAGAAGGGGTCAGAGGAGTTGAGTCTTAGTTCCAACTTCCCAGTGTATTCGGGCTCAAGGCCACGTCTCCTTTACTCAGGAAGTTACTGAGATGTGCACAGGAGCCTATAACCCGTAATCACCCATAAATATTCCCTGTAAACCTACCAGGCCTTCCCAAATCCTTGTGTTACAATTTATAAGTTAAAATAATTGCCATGACCAACATCGTGAACGTTTCCCCTTATGTTTTCTTCTGTAAGTTTTACAGTCTCAGGTAATTATGTTTAAAGGTGTAGTTCATTTTGAGTTGCTTTTTGTATGTAGCATGAGATACAGGCCCGATTTTATTCTTTTGCATGTGAATATTCAGTTTTCTCAGTACCATGTATTGAAGAAACCATCTTTTCCCTATCATATATTCTTCGCATGTTTGTTGAAGGCCAGTTGATTGTGTAAGTGTGGGTTTCTTTCTGGGCCCTCTGTTGTATTCCACCGGCCTATAAGTCTGTCTTTATGCCAGTAGCACACAGCTTTGATTACTCTATCTTTATAATACATTTTGAAATTAGAAAATGTGATGTTTTGACTATTCAGGGTCGTTTGTGGTTTTATATGAGTCTTAAGATTGCTTTTTCTATTTCTGTCAAGAGTGCCATTAGGATTTTCTTAGGGCTTGTATATAATCTATAAATTGCTTTGAATAGTATGGACATTTTAATAATATTGTGTCTTCCAATTCATGAACATAGGATATCTTTCCACTGATTTGTGTCTTCTTTAATTTCTTTCATGAATGTTTGCAATTTTTAATGTACCATTCTTTCATCGTTTTAGTTGTTTATTCTTAAGCATCTTATCTTTTTGTTGCAATTATGAAGGGGATTTTCTTTACTTGCTTTCCAGTTGCTTGTTGTTAGTGCTATAGAAACACAACTGATATTTGTATGTTGATTTTGTATCCTGCAACTTTACTGAATTTGTTATTAGTTTTAATAATTTTGGGGGAGTGAAGTTTAGGGTTTTTGACAAAAAAAAATTATGTCCTTTGGAAATAGATAATGTTACTTATTCCTCCCCCACCACCAGCTTGGATGCCATTTATTTCCTTTTCTTGCCTAATTGTTCTTGCTAGAACTTTTAGCGTCGCGTTAAATAAATGTGGCAAGAAGGGGCACTTTTGCCTTGTCCCTGATCCTAGAAGAAAGTTTTCAGTTTTTCACCATTGAGGATGAGTGAAGAATTTCTTCTTACTTTAATTGTAAGGTAGGACTACTGGTGACAAACTCTATTTTTGTTTACCTAAGAAAATTATGTATTTTTACTTTAATTTAAAGGGTAAGCTGGGCGCGGTGGCTTGCACCTTTAATCCCAGCACTTTGGGAGGCCAAGGCTGGCGGACCACCTGAGGTCAGGAGTTCGAGACCAGCCTGGCCAACATAGTGAAACCCAGTCTCTACTAAAAATACAAAAATTAGCCAGGCATGGTGGTGGCTGGCTGAGGCACCAAATTGCCTGGACCCAGGAGGTGGAGGCTGCAGTGAGCCAACGTCGCTGCCACTGCACACCAGCCTGGGTGACAAAGTGAGACTCTATCTAAAAAAAAGAGATAATATTGCTAGATAGAGAGTTTTGAGATAGTGTTTTTTTTCTTTAAACATCTTAAATATTTCACTTTCCTTTCTTTTTGCTGATGTGGTTTAAGAGAAGTCTGATGTAATTCTCATCCTTGGTTGTCCATAGATAAAGATTTTTTCCCTTTCTGGCTTCTTTTAAGATTTTATTTTTGTCTTTGATTTTTGGCAGTTTCAATACGATATGCCTAGGTTTAAATTTTTTATATTTTCTTGCTTGGCATTCTCTCAGCTTCCTAGATATGTAGATTTTGTTTATTTTCAATTTTGGGAAAATCTCAGTCATAATTTCTTCAAGTATTTCTTCTGTTCCTTTCTTTCTCCTCCTCCTGACACTTCTTTACACATATATTGTTCCTTTTGTACTTGGTCTACACTTATTAAATATTCTGTTCTTTTTAATTCTTTTTTCTTTGCTTTCAAGTTTCGGAAGTTGCTATTTAAACTTCTTTAAGCTCACTGATTCTTTCCTTGATCATATCCTTCTATTGATGAATTCATCGTTACGGGCTAACCAGTGTTCCTCCAAAATTTGCGTGCTGAAGTCCCAATCCTTAGTATCTCAGAATGTAATCATATTTGAAGATAAGTTTTTTTTTAAAGGAGTGATAAAGTTGAAATGAGACTCCTAGGGTATGGCCCTCATGCAATATGACTGATGTCCTTATTAGAAGAGGAAGAGACACCAGGAATGCATGTGCACAGAGAAAATGCCATAAGAGAACACGGCAAGAAGGCAACCAGCTGCAAGCCAAGACAGGCCTCAGGAGAAACCAAATGTGCTGACATCTTGATCCCAGACTTACAACTTCCAGAACTGTGAGAAGATGAACTTTTGTTATTCAAGGCACCCATTCTGTGGTACTTTGTTATGATAACCCTATAGCAATGCAAGAATGGCCTAATACATCTATATTTATATTGGACAAAATTGACTTTAAGTGAAAAAACATAAAAAGAGACAAAGAAGGCCATCATATAATGATAAAAGGGCCAATTCAGCAAGAGGATACAAAAATTCCAAATGTGTGTATATATGTACCCACTAGTGGAATACTTAGATATATTAAAAATGTCATTAGAGCTAAAGAGAGAGATAGACCTCAATAAAATAATAACTGAGGACTTCAACACCCCACTTTCAGCATTAGACAGATCATCTAGGTAGAAAGTTAACAAATAATCATCGAATTTAATCTGTACCTCAGATCAAATAGACTTAACAGACATTTACAGAACATTTCATCCAATAGCTGTGGCATACACATTCTTATCATCACATAGAACATTCTCCAGGATAGACCATATGTTAAGACACAAAACAAGTTTAAACAAATTTTGAAAAATCAACATTATATCAAGTATATTCTAGACAAAAATGGAATAGAACTAGAAATGAATACTAGGAAGAACTTTGGAAACTGTACAGATAACATGGAAATTAAACAACATGCTTCTGAACAACCATGGAGTCAATGATAAAACTAAGAAGAAAATAACAAATGTTCTTGAAATAAATGCAAATGGAAACACAACATACCAAAACCTATGGAATACAACAAAAACAGTGCTAAGAGAAAAAAATTTTATAGCAATAAATCCCTACTGCAAGCACATAGTAAGATTATAAACAAGCTACTATGCACCTCAAGGAACCATAAAAACAAGAAAAAATGAAACTTAGGAGAAGGAAAGAAATAACAAAAATCAGAGCAGAACTAAGTGAATTACAGATTAAAAAAATGCAAAGAATCAATGAAACATAAAGATGAGTTTTGGAAGAGATAAACAGACTTTATAAACTGGTAGCTAGACTAACCAAGAACAAAAGAGAGAATGCCAAATAAATAAAATCAGAAATAAAACAGGAGACCTGACAACTGATATAAAAGAAACACAATGGATCATTACAGTCCGCATGCTAAATAATCTATACGATGAAATTTTTTATCAACACCAATAATCAATCTAACTTTCCCAAATTAATTTTAAAATCCACCAATACTTTATAATAAATACATATTAATCTGTGGTTTATACCAGAGATTTAGATTATCAATTGACTTATTTATCTTTTCTGAAGCATCTATTACCTCAGAGCACATTTTAATATTTATTTCAATTTCATCATATATATAATTATACATAATTATACTTTTCCTCCATGAATGTTGGTGGTGTTTTATATTTTTATTGAGATATAATTTACTATAAAATTCATTCCTTTAGAGTGTTCCATTTAGTGAGTATCAGTGGATTCTTAAAATGGGATACACTGATGACCACTGAATGAAGGAATGAAGTACGAATATATGCCACAACAAGGATGAATCTTGAAAACATTATGCTAAACGAAAGCAGACAGACATGAAGGATCACATATTTATGATTCTGTTCATAGTAAATGTCCAGAATAGGAATATACATAGAGACAAAAATCAGATCAGTGGTTGCTAGGGACTGGGAGGAGGAGAGATTTCTTCCTGGGGTTATAAAAATATTCTGGAATTAGATAGTGGTGAGGTGAGTGGAGGAAGAGAGATTTCTTCTTGGGGTTATAAAAATATTCTGGAATTAGATAGTAGTGAGAGAAGAAAGAGATTTCTTCTTGGGGTTATAAAAGTATTCTGGAATTAGATAGTGGTGAGGGGTGCACAATTTTAAGAATTCACTGATACCCACTGAATAGAACACTTTAAGGGAATGAATTTTATGGTAAATTGTATCTCAATAAAAATATAAAAACCCACTAGCATTCGTGGAGGAAAGGCCTAATTATTTGTGATTATATAAATAAGGAAATCTTGAGTCATGAAGTATTATATAAACGAGGGGATCTTGAATTCTGAAGTTTTAAAATGTGCTTCAGAAATGATAAATAAGTCAACCAGTAATCTAAATCTCAGGTATAAACCACAGTTTAATGTATTTTTATTATGCAGTATTGATGAATTTTAAAATTAATTTGGGAAAGTAATCTTGATTATTTAATAAATATGCTTATATATAATTGGCTAAGTATGTGGCTAAAAATTAAGGTGGAATCTTAACTCTTACCATACAAAAAGTAATTTCCATATACATTAAATGATATCATATGAGTTTTATTCAACTTTAAAGGAACACAGAGACCAGGTCCTTGCCTGGATCAGTGGTGAAAGTATCCCGTGAACCAAGGATTGCGGTGGGGCACCCACCTCTTCACCTCTAGCTCTTCTTCTAGTCATCATTCGCTTTTCATTTTTCCAATTCTTTAAATTTCCTGTGTTCTGTGTGCATACTCTCACCATCTTTTGATCAAACACAACTCTCAAGTAAGTTTATTTATTATTATTATTATTTTTTGAGACAGGATCTCACTCTGTTGCCCAGGTTGGTGTGCAGCAGCATGACCTAAGCTGAATGCAGCCTTGACCTCCCAGGCTCAAGTGATCCTCCTGCCTAAGCTTCCTGAGTAGCCAGAACCACAGGCACGTACCACTAACACCTGGCTAATTTTTTGTATTTTTGTTTTTGTAGAGATGGGATTTCATTCTGTTGCCCCTGAGAGGCTGGTCTAGAACTCCTGAGCTCAAGTGATCCACCCACCTCAAAATTCCCCAATGCTGGGATTATAGACATGAACCACTGTGTGCAGCCTCAAGTGAGTTTATCATAGGTTCAATCACTGCAGGGAACCACCTTATTGACGTCTTTAGCATCAACTCTTCAATCCTCTGAGCAGCCTTCTTGGTACAGTAAAATCTGCCCATGCTTAATTTACTTTCATTCTTGAAAGACCTTGCCTTTTCTTTTACTTATATTTTTAGAACTTTAGAATAAAAAGTTTCTGTCTTACCTGGAGGAACTGTGGACAGCAAGTAAAGGACTCCAAAGATCAAACACAAGACCCTCATGGTTGAATAGGTAAAGCAGTTCAGAGAGAATCAGCAGCTGAGATGAAAAGAACTTCTGTGTACATTTAGTCCTCTGAAGAAGTGAGTCGCTGAGTGATTATTGAACCTTTCAGGAGCAAGAACATTTCTGTGTTTCAATATCAGGAGACAGCATGCAATGGTCACGACTATCAGTCATTTAAAGTACATTTATCAAATGTCAACAGGGTGTGTGCAAATGTAGTAGAAAGCACAGCCATGACAAAGGCAGGAAAGAGACTCTATTGAAATATCAGCATTGTCTTATGCGTTCTGGAGGAACTGTAAAAATTAAGGAAGCAGTTATAGAGGAAAAACATTCATTTTATTTTTCTGATAATAGGAACAAGCATGTGATACAACAGCATGCTTATTTATTAATATTTTTGGCACTGTGTGTTAGCATGCTTAAGCGATGTAATTAAATTTAAATTATAAACAGACTAGTGAGATACAGAAAAGCTTTTATTTGATTATCTTTCTGTCCAATCAACTGAACAAGATCAACTAATTTTTATATTGAAATCTAAGTCAACACAAATTGTTTTCACATCAGTTATATGTAATATGAGAAGAATTAAAGAAGAGTGGCCTTAGGGAAGCTATAATACATTTCGGAAAGCAAAGAATATATGCAAAGCAATGGCAATGCAACATGAGCATATTTCTGACAAAGAGGCACAAATTACCTCTTAGACACTAAGGAAATGAACATAAACACCAGAATACTTTGCGTGCCCCAGGGAATGCTTAAAGAGGGTATGAGTAAACTTTATTTATTTAGAAACAGCGTTTCACACTGTCACCCAGGCTGGAGTGCAGTGGTGCGATCTTGGCTCACTGCAACCTCTGCCTCCCAGGTTCAAGCTATTCTCCTGTGTCAGCCTCCCGAGTAGCTGTGATTACAGGCACACGCCTCCATGCCTGGCCAATTTTTGTATTTTAGTAGCAATAGGGTCTTGCCATGTTGGCCAGGCTGGTCTCAAACTCCTGGCCTCAAGTGATCTGCCCACCTCAGCCTCCCAAAGTGCTGGGATTACAGGGGTGAGCCACCACGTCTGGTCAGAACATCAACTTCAGAAACTGCAAAGTACATGCACATTCCTGGTCTTACTTGACCTTCATTCCTTTCTAGATGGTCTCACTACAGGTGAAGTAACTTTTCTCAGTACCAAGAAGGAAGTTCTCTTTCTGCCATGGCTGCTTCTGGGTGCTGCTTCTATAATACTTCAGAGTGTTAGTGAATGGAACATGTGGTTACATTATTTCAGCAGGTCCTCCCTGCCTTTAGAGACTTTGAAAATGACATCTTAGGCCGGGCGCGGTGGCTCAAGCCTGTCATCCCAGCACTTTGGGAGGCCGAGACGGGCGGATCACGAGGTCAGGAGATCGAGACCATCCTGGCTAACACGGTGAAACCCCGTCTCTACTAAAAATACAAAAAACTAGCCAGGCGACGTGGTGGGCGCCTGTAGTCCCAGCTACTCGGGAGGCTAAGGCAGGAGAATGGTGTAAACCCAGGAGGCGGAGCTTGCAGTGAGCTGAGATCATACCACTGCACTCCAGCCTGGGCGACAGAGCGAGACTCTGTCTCAAAAAAAAAAAAAAAAAAAAAGAAAATGACATCTTAAGTTGAGTCAGGGATGGGGAGGTCTTGGAAGAGGCAAACTTCACAAGTCTTAGCCTAAGGAGGGCCAATGAGGGGCGTGAAAGCTCTGGGGATGTTTTTCCGTAAACCTCCATTCAAGTCCTTTCTTCTGAGTTGCTGGGACAGCGGTGCCTGTGCACAAGCCTCTGCCAGCACCCTAGAAACTCAAAGAGGGATCTTAGGGTCATTGTGCTGGTTATTGCTGACTGTTCCATTTACTGAAACCAGAATGGCCTAAGATCATTAGCATCTCTGATCAAGAATCCAGAATTTACTGATTTTTCTCACCTATCTGAGAATTCTTTCTTTCTTGATCATGAGGGAAAGCTTTGGAAGCACAGTTTACACTACAAAGCGATACAATTTATGAGAACAAATAATTGAAATCCTTTATGGAACACTAAGGGCAGAATTTTCACTGCTTGATATTTTCTGTGAACATTTGTTTGCCAGCCTGATAGAGGTTGGTGCAAACGTAATTGCGGTTTTTGCCATTACTTTCAACGGCAAACATTGCAATTACATTTGCACTAACCTAATAGATTTGGAGCCAGGAGGCAGGCTTGGAATCCTGCCCAGGAAGCCCAAGAACATTGTGTAATTCATGGGCTGGCAATCAGGGATATCAAAGAAGGGTCAGAGGAAGGTTCATTGCATTCTGGGGGTGGACCTGTAGGTACCAGATGAGCATTGAAAGATAACTTAGATTGCAGAGAGCTTCAGCAAAGAAAGATAAAGTACTTTGACAAATGCCTTTCCTTAAAAGAACACCAAGAAGAAAATCAGATAGCCACCAAGCTATCAAATGTAAGTTGTCACAGTAGAAGAAGAAAGAAGGCAATTTACCATTAGAGAGTTAAATTTGACCTAGAAATTATTGTGTTTTATTGCACATAGCTCTCCAGGAAGGCACCAGATTTTCAATAAAAAACCTATCATCAAGTATTCATTGTTTACCTTCCTTCCCTGCCTTCAGCAGTACTGACAGCTTTGGAGACTTTGATGCATTATCTGTTTTTCTTCTTGTTGCTGACGGTTTTCTTTTTCTTATTTATTTATTTGAGACAAAGTCTCACTCTGTCGCCCAGGCTGGAGGCAGTGGTATGATCTCAGCTCACTGCAACCTCCACCTTCAGGTTCAAGTGAATCTCCTGCCTCAGTCTTCCATGTAGCTGGGATGACAGGCGCCCGCCACCACACCCAGCTAATTTTTGTATTTTCAGTAGAGATGGGGTTTCACCATGTTGGCCAGGCTGGTCTTGAACTCATGGCCTCAAGTGATCTGCCTGCCTCGGCCTCCCAAAGTGCTGGGATGACAGGAGTGAGCTACGTGCCCGACTGCTGCCAGCTTTCTAAATCCATTGTTTTCCTTACTTGAAGTCTATCAATATCCTCAAGTTCCTGCCATGTTAAAAACAAAACACAAAATTGTCTTTCTTGTGTTTAGTTTGTTTTTTTAACGAATGCCCCCTAGCTTTTCCCTTTCCCCTTCAGGAATATCATAGTCGCTTCATTTTCACTTCATCTTTCATTCACTTCTTACCCCACATGTGGCTGACATTTCCCCTCAGCTTTCCATTGAATATACTTTTGCAAAATCACTCAACAAGTTTTTCTCTGTATAAGAGTAGACAAACACTTATATGCCTATATCCTATATGTATATTTTCTTTTTATTGATTCCTAAATATTATTTCATTTAAAAATTGGAAAAAATAAGATTATCATGATAATAGATATAACACATCACTTGATCACTTAAAAGATTATTACTATTTTAGTTTATTTACTTTCCGTTAAATGTCTCTCTCTCTTATTCTTGCGATTCGCCTATAGCTTTATTTAATAGGTATTGCTTTATTGTAAATGTTTTCTTATGCTATTTTCAAAAACTCCAAAACAGTAATTTTTACTTTCTGTATAATATTCCATATCATGGATATTTCATAATATACTTATGTAATTATCCTTTCATTGTTTCATTGTTTTGTGTTTATACTTTCACTATTTAAATGTTATGAGATTGTCCCAAGGGGCTTCTCTACTATTTCCAAATCAATTTCTGGTTAGGTCTCCTGACCCAAGTGGCTGCTGGATTTGCAGGTGTGCTTAATTTATACGGAGTGAGAGAAACTGTTAGTTCAATATGTTGTTAATTGAAAGGAGAATCTTAGGATAGACTATTTTCCAATATAGGTAAAAAATGGATAATAACTTTGTTCAACCAGCAAAATAAGAGAAAAAGATAAAAAGTGAGGTAAAAATAAATGACAGACATAAAGTCAAACGAAATGAGTAAAATCACTCCACCAGTTGTTAGGAGGCAATTTTTTTCTTCTCTTTCTGCACTCGAGTTGATCAAGTCTGTAGATAGATTCTCTTCATAGCTATGAGAAGCATATTGGCACAAGGTTGCTGTCTCTCTGTGTAAATGAAGTATTAGCTCTAGCCTGGACGTTCCCCCTAAGCTTCAGGATAAAAAAATTCAACTATTTACTTGACATGTACTTTTGACTGTCTAATAAGCAACTCAAGAAATCCGGAATGAATTTGTGATTCTTACCACTTTCTCTGTTAATACTTACACTGCCCTTAGTCTTGCTCTCTCAGTGATGGGCTCATGTACCTAGTTGTTTAGGTTAAAAAACAAAAACAAACAAAAACTCTGGGGATACCTTTGATTCTCTCATTTCATAATTACAACCCATTAGCAAGCCCAGCTCTATCTTTAAAATATCCTCTGTCACCTAGGTTGGAGTACAGTGGTGCGATCTCTGCTCGCTGCAAACTCTGCTTCCCAGGTTCGAGCGATTCTTGTGTCTCAGCCTCCCGAGTAACTGGGATTACAGGTGCCAGCTACCAATTCTCAGCTAATTTTTGTATTTTTTTGTAGAGACAGAGTTTCGCCATGTTGGTCAGGCTGTTCTCAAACTCCTGTCCTCAGACGATCTGCCTGCCTTGGCCTCCCAAAGTGCGGGGATTACGGGTGTGAGCCACTGGGCCCAGTCTAAAATGTGTCTTAAATCCAACCTTTGTTCACCTCCTCTGTCATTGCACCATGTCCAAGTCACTAGTGTCTCTGGAGAGAGCCCCCTAATTTGTCTCTATGCTTCTACGAGAGCTTTGCACACTCTGATTTATGTTCAGACGCCAGAGATATGTTTTAAAAATGCAAATTAAGTCAAATTATTTCCATATTGAAAATCTAATTACGTTTTTTAAAAAAACTACATAGAATAAAATCCAGTCTCTTTACATGGCACACAATGTCCTACCTGATTTGGTTGCTGAATATTTCTCCAATCTTTTTTTTCCTGCTACTGTTCCCTCTTTTCACTCTGTTCCACCCATAATTAGTTTTCTTGCTCTTCCATAAACATTTCAAACCCATTTCTACCTCATAGCCTCTGTTTTTACTATTACCATTGCAAGGATTATTCTTTTCTAAGATATTTCTATGGAAACTCTGCCACCCTATTTCATTCAGTGTTTGTTCCTGTGTCACCATCTCGGAGAGGCTTTCCATGATTATTGAATAAATTCTAAAATAAAATTGATATCAAAAAGGTCATGTTCCCTGCAGCAAGTTGCTAATATCAGAAATCAATAACAATAATATATATTCCCAAATTCATACACAGAGATATTAAAACACAACACATTCTTACATAACACTTGGGCTAAGGCATACATAAAAATGAATACAAAATAATTAGATCTCAAAAAACGCAAAGCACTATCAATGAAATCCTGTGGAATGGAGCCAAAGTGGTATAAAAAGGGACATTTATGGTCTTCAAGACATTTACTAGAATTCATGAAAGTATGAAAGCAGCTTAGTGCTCAACTGAAGAATCGAAATAAGCAACAAAATAAAAAGAAGAAAAATCTGAAACAAAATAGGGGGCAGTAAACAAAAATAATATCACACATAAATTAAATAAGAAACAAAACAAAGCAAGAAACATTGTAGAGTTATTTAGTAAGACCACTAGGTAGTTTATGGTAAGATTCATATATTAGATGAGCCTTAGGAAAACACGATGAGAAAAAGAGAAAAAAAAAAATAATACAGGGAAGAAAAGGAACATAAACTACAGATAGAGAAGAGCTTTGAAATCATGATAGAATACTTTAAACCCCATATTCTAAATATGTGAATGAAATGGACACTTTTAGGGAAATATAAATTAACAATATTGGCCAAAACAAACTTACAAGTAGTTAATGTTCTATCCTTTTACATCCAAAAGGTGCTAGAACTAGCAAGATTTTATGTGCAATCCTGAAGGAATAGATAATTCCTATTTCTTTGTTTTTTTGAGATGGAGTCTGGCTCTGTTGCCCAGGCTGGAGTGCAGTGGCACCATCTCGGCTCACTGTAAGCTCCGCCTCTCGGTTCACACCATTCTCCTGCCTCAGCTTCCCGAGTAGCTGGGACTACAGGCGCCCGCCACCAAACCCGGCTAACTTTTTTTGTATTTTTTAGTAGAGACGGGGTTTCACCACGTTAGCCAGGATAGTGTCGGTCTCCTGACCTCATGATCCGCCTGCCTCCGCCTCCCGAAGTGTGATAATTCCTATTTCTTAAGAGTAATTGAGATTATAGATTGAGCTAGGTGGTTGCTCAACACATTTTATGAAACAGAATAAGCACAATATAGAAATTTCGCAAGGGTAGTGTATTAGTTATTGTTGCATAAGAAGGTATTCCAAAAAGTAGTGACTTAAAACAAACTGATTATCACATAGTTTCTGTGGAATGAAGCTTAACCGGGTGCTTTTGGTTAAAGGTCTCTTGAGGTTGCAGACAATGTTGTCGGCTGGGGCTACATTTTAATCTGAAGACTAGGAGTGTGGGGGTTATTTATAAATTCATTCACTGGCTTTTTTCATGCAACATAATGTTGTGGAAGTTCATCTATGATGTATCATGTATTCATATTTGTTCTTTTTTATTACACAATAGTATTTCTCTGTATAGATATAGTACATTTTGTTTATCCATATACTAATATATGGGATAGAAACCTAAGAATAGTGTTATTAAATTGCATGATATATTCATATTTATCAGTTTTAAGAAAAGGCCAAATTATCTTCCAAAGTAGTGATACTATTTTATATTTCCATCAGCATTGTAAAGTGCCCTGATTTAGCCACATCTTCATGGACATATTTTATCACTGGTCATTTTTATTGTAGTTGTTATTCTAGTGTGTGTTAAGTGGCTTCTCACTGTGGTTTTAATTTGAATTTCACTAATGACTAATGATTCTGATAATCTTCTCAGGTGTTTATGTCCATTCACATATTTTCTTTGGTGAAATGTGTGCTCAAATATTTTGCCTGTTATCTTATTTATTAACAAATTATTAATTATAAATTGATAAATTATAGTTGTCTTATTTGTTGGGTACAAAGTGATGTTGTGATTTATGAATTCAATGTGGAATAATTAAATCAAAGTAATTAACATACCAATCACCTAAAATCATTATTTTTTTGTCTTGAGAATGGTTGAAATGTAGTCTCTTGGCAATTTTGAAATGTATAATACATTTTTTACTATAGTCACCATGCTGCGCAGTATATCTTAAAGAAACCTTATTTTACTGTCCAGTTGAGGCTTTGTACTGTTTGACCATCATATCCTCATCCCTTTACCCTCCCCAGCCTCTAGTAACCACTGTTCTACTCTCTGCTTATTTGAGTTTGACTGTTTTAGATTCCACAAATAAGTGAAACATGTAATGTTTGTCTTTCTGTGCCAGGCTTATTTCACTTGGCATAATGTTCTCCAATTCCATCTTTGTTGCTGCAAATAAAAATGTTTATTTTCTTTAAGGTAGAATAGTACGCTACTGTGTATATACACTATATTTTCTTTATCCATTCATCTGTTGATAGACACTTAGGTTGATTCCAAAACTTGACTATTGCAAAAAGTGCTGCAATGAACATGGAAATGCAGACATCTCTTCAATATACAAATTTCAAGACTTTTCAGTAAATACCCAGACTTGAGATTGCTAGATCATATGTAATTTTATTTTTATTTTTGTTGAGAAACTTGTAAGTTTCCCATAATGGCTACACTAATTTACATTCCTAACAACAGTGTACAAGTGTTCCCTTTTCTACATATCCTCTCCAACACCTGTTACGTTTCCTCGTTTTGGCAGTAGCCATTCTAGCAGGTGTGAGGTGATATCTCACTGTGGTTTTAAGTTCCATTTCCCTAATGATTAGTGATGTTGAACTTTTTTTTGTATATTTGTTGGTCATTTGTGTGTCTTCTTTTGAGAAGTGTCTATTTATCTCCATTGCCCGTTCTTTAATTGGACTATTTGTTTTCTTTCTGTAGAGTTGTTTGAGTTCCTTATAAATTTTGTCTATTAACTCCTTATCAGATGTATGGCTTGCAAATATTTTCTCCCAATCTGTAGATTGTCTCTTTATTCTGATTGTTTTCTTTGGTGTGCATAAGCTTTTTATTTTGATTATAATCAAATTTGTCCATTTTTGCTTGCATTGTTTGTGGTTTTGCGGTTAGAACTTAAAATGTCCAACATCATGTAGTCTTTCCCCTATGTTTTCTTCTAGTAGTTTTTCAGCCTCAGGTTTTATATTTAAGCTTTCAGTCCATTTTGAAAAAATAATGTCAGTCAAGAATGCTATATCCAGGAAAGCTATATTTCAGAAATGAAGGAGAAATAATGTCTTTCCTAGACAAGCAAACACTGAGGAGATTCATCACCACTAGAACTGCCTTATAAGAAATTGTTAAGGAAGCTTTTCAAATGGAAATCAAAGGATGCTAATTATTGACATACAAGCATATGAAAGTGTAAAATTCACTGATAAAGGTAAAAAAAGGTAAAGGTCAAATCCAGAATATTTCAATACTGTTATGGTGCTTTGTAAATTATATATATTCTTATTGTAAAGGTTAAAAGTCACAACAACCTATAGTAGAACCTATAGTAAGTTGTTAGGGAGTACAAAATACAAAAATGTAAATTGTGAAATTAAAAAATATAAATGGAGGAGGGCAAAAGTCTAAAGATTTTGTATGTGACTGAAGTTAAGTTGCTATCAGTTTTAGTCTTTTAAAACTATAAGGTATTTTATGTAAGACTCATGACATGTACAAAACAAAAACTAGAGCAGGTACACAACTAAGAGAGATAAATAAATTTGCTGATACAGAAGATCAGCAAATTACAAAGACAAACAAAAAGAGAAAAAAGAGGGGGTGATAAGGTGGTTTGTTACATACAGCCTAGAATAACATCTCCCCCTAAGAGACCAGACCATTAGGAAGACTGGCACACTCTGAGCCGATCTTCAGAGGGGAGACATTGAGAGTGGATTGGGGGAGGAGGCAGATTCTAGGCTGAAGAGGGAGGAAGCTGGAAACCCTGCACGAGGCCTTGTTCCTGGACCCCAGCAGCTCCTGGGGAAGGGGTGACTTGAATAGGTGAAGAGTGGCCCACTCTCACCACAGACTTTTGGACTCCTAGCTGCAGTAGACCCCATGACCCTCATGGACATTTGAGCTGGCAAGGAGAGCTGGATGGAGAGGTGGCAGGACCAGGAATTCAGCCTGTGAGGAGCTCAGAGCGTTTGGCACAGCAATAGCTGCAGTGAAGCATGGCCAGGGTCACCTATCCCCCAAGGCTTGCTATGCTCTTTTAGGTAGCTTGGGCCTTTGGTGATTTTTGGACCTGAACAGAGTAAGGTAGTCTTGCACATGGGTCAAGGCCAGTTCTATCTGGGTCCCCTCCGTCTGCTGGCCTCTGCTGGGGACCCAGCCTGGCTGCACTTGCTTGCAGCACCTCCTTGGATTCCCAACCAGGGTGCTTCCTGGGGAACATCATCATAGCTTCTTTACTGGTGAACCAAGCCTAAACTTTCAGAGAGCTTCAGCAGACCAGTCCCCACTGACATGCAACCACCTGCAGTCTCTCCTGACCAAAACCTCCCTTCTGCCACTTTGTAAGCATTCACTCACTCATGGCCACCCACCACCACTTTGTTGACATGCACAGTGGGTGGACCTCACCTGCCTTCACCTGCCTGTGTGTGCATATGTGTGAACCCCACTACCCCACTACTGCTGGCGTGAGTGCATGTGCATGGGCACAGGAGTACACTGCTGCAATGCCACTGGTGCAAGCACATGCATAGACACAACTGCCCCACCCTTGCCAATGCCCCACCCCTGCCTATGCACAGGCACCATACCATCCTGCTGCCAGCATGAGTCTATGGATGGATGTTGGTGCCCCACCTCCACTGGTGCCTCACCCCAACCAAAGTGAGTTCACTCTGCCCCATCCTCACCAACACATGTATACCCTACCCAACCACCACCGCCACTGCCGCACATATGCAAGCACAAACCCTGCTGCCACCACCCCAAAAAAGTGCTGTGGCTGGCACTTCCAATCAAAGTGTTGTTTCCAGTGGACCAGGAACAATTCAGGCCCTCAAGTGTAGCAGGTTTCTCACCTCAGGGAACAAGAGAACAAAGCCAGGAACCTGGTACCAACTTCCCAGGATTAGGGCACACAGCCCAGGAGTAATGAGCTGAGCCTTGACCCCCAGAAGTCTCCCAGAAATGAAGCCAGTCAACGGAACCCACCTTATTCCACAATCAAACCTTCAAAGGCATCAAAGAATATAAGAGCAAAAACCCCATCCAAAGGACAGTGATATGGTTTGGCTCTGTGTCCCCACCCAAATGTCACCTTGACTAAATCCCCATGTGTCAAGGGCAGGACCAGATGGAGATAACTGAATCATGGGGGCGGTTCCCCCATGAGTGAGCTCTCATGAGATCTAATGGTTTTATAAATGGGAATTCCCCTGCACAAGCTCTCTTGCCTGCCACCATGTAAGATATAACTTTGCTCCTCATTTGCCATGATTGTTAGGCCTCCCCAGCCATGTGGAATTGTGAGAAAATTAAACCTCTTTCCTTATAAATTACCCAGTCTCTGGTGTGTCTTTATTACCAGCTCAAGAACAGATTAATGCAGACAGCAACACCAAAGATTAAAGAAACATCAGTCTATACAGGTTAGAAAGAACCAGCACAAGAACTCTGGCAACTCAAAAAGCCAGAGCGTCTTCTTACCTTCAAGGGACTGCAGTAGTTCGCCAGCAATGGTTCTTAACCAGGCTGAAATGACAGACATATAATTTAGAATCAGGATAGGAATGAAGATCATCGAGATTCAGGAAAGTTGAAACCAAATTCAAGGAATCTAAGGAATCTAATAAAATGATATGAGTTGAAAGACAAAACAGCCCTTTTAAGAAAGAACAAAACTGATCTGATAGATATGAAAAACTGGCTATGAGAATTTAATAATACAATCACAAGTATTAACAGCAAAATAGGCCATGCTGATGCACATATATGTTTATTGTGGCACTATTCACAATAGCAAAGACTTGGAACCAACCCAAATGCCCATCAATGATAGACTGGATTAAGAAACTGTGGCACATATACACCATGGAATACTATGCAGCCATAAAAAAGAATGATTTCATGTCCTTTGTGGGGACATGGATGAAGCTGGAAACCATGATTCTCAGCAAACTATTGCAAGGACAGAAAACCAAAGACCGCATGTTCTCACTCATAGGTGGGAATTGAACACTTGGACACAGGAAGGGGAATATCACACACTGGGGCCTGTTGTGGGGTGGGGGAAGGGGAGAGGGATGGCATTAGGAGATATACCTAATGTAAATTACGAGTTAATGAGTGCGGCACACCAACATGGCACATATATACATATGTAACAAATCTGCATGTTGTGCACATGTACCCTAGAACTTAAAGTATAATAATAACCATAATAAAATAGGCTATGCTGAGGGAAGAATCTCAGAGATTGAAGACTAGTTCAGTTAGACAAAAATAAAGAAAAAAGAATTCAAAAAAATGAACAAACCTCTTAGAAATCTGGAATTATGTAAAGAGACCAGATATATGACTCACTGGAGTCCCTGAAAGAGAGGAAGAGAAAGCAAACAACTTGGAAAACATATTTGAGGCTATCATCCATAAAAATTTCCCCAACCTCACTAGAGAGGTTGATTCGAATTTAGGAAATGCAGAGAACCCCTGCAAGATACTATACAAGACAACCATCCCCTAGACATATATCATCAGATTATCCAAGGTTGACATGAAAGAAAAAATATTAAAGGCAGTTAGAGAAAAGGAACAGGTAACTCACAAAGGAAATCCCATTAGGCTAACAGTGGACTGTTAAGCTGAAACTCGACAAGCCAGAAGAGACTGTGGACCTACATTCAGTATTCTTAAAGACAAGAAATTCCAACCAAGAATTTTATATCCATCTAAACAAACTTCATAAGCAAAAGAGAAATAAAATCCTTTTCAGACAAGCAAATGCTAAGGAAATTTGTTACCATCAGACACGCCTTACTAGAGGTCCTTAAGGGAGTGCTAAATATGGAAATGAAAGAGTACCAGCCACCACAAAACACAATTAATTACATAGATATTGACACTATAAAGCAACACACAATGAATTCTGCATAATAACCAGCTAACAACACAATAACAGGATCAAATCCACGCACAGCAATATTAACCTTGAACATAAATGGACTAAATGCCCTACTTAAAAGGCACAAAGTGGCAAGGTGGATGAAGAAGCAAGCCCCAACTGTATGCTGTCTTCGGTGTCATTGCATCTGAGACCCACCACTCATAGGCTCGATGTAAAGGCTCAAAGAAAGATCTCCCAAGCAAAGGGGAAACAAAAAAGCAGGGTTGCCATTTTAATTTCAGACAAAACAGACTTTAAGCCAACAAAGACAGAAATAGACAAAGAAGGCATTACACAATGGTAAAGGGTTCAATTCAACAAGAAGACTTAACCGTCTTAAATATATATGCACCCAAGACAAGTGCACTCAAATTCATAAAACAAGTTATGAGGGAACTGCAAAAAGACAGATAACCACACAATAATAGTGGGAGACTTCGACACCTCACTGACAGCATTAGACAGATTATTGAGAGAGAAAGCTAACAAGGATATTTGGGCCCTAACTCGACACTTGACCAAACAGACCTAAAAGACATCTACAGAACAGTCCGCTCAACAACAGAATATACATTCTGCTCATCTGCACATGGTACACACTCTAAAATCAACCATGTGATTGGCCATAAAACAATATTCAGCAAATTCAAAAAACTCGAAATTATACCAACCACACTCTCTGACCACATCCCAATAAAAATAGAAATAAATATTAGGAAAATCACTAAAAACCATACAATTATATGGAAATTAAACAACCTGCTCCTGAATGACTTTTGGGGATGACTTTTGAGGCTGCATCTGGAACCACGCGTAAGTAGGGCCGCAGCAGGGTCCACAGGCAGATGGAGGTGTTTCTGTGTTCACGGCCAGGTCTGTGATTGGTGAGCCTACTTCCAGGGGCATGCTCCTGCCTTCTCAAAGCAGTTTTCCTTGGTCTTGGGCTCTGGTGGATTGTCATGACCTCCTGACTGGGTCCTGATGTTCCCACAAAGACATTTTATCCATGGATGGTTGCCACATCGTGTTGTGTGGATGGATGGAGGCTGGGGACCTTCTACTTAGCCATCTTACACACGTCCTGTTTCATTTGTTCTCTGTTTTCTTTTTCTTCTTTTTTTCAAGTAGTTGGGTCATGGTGATTATTCAATTTTTTTGTTATTAAACTGTTTGTTGTGTTATTTAAGAATTGCTTTAGTGTTCGTAGTACTGCTCTTTAACTCATCACAGTCTATCATTGGGTGTCACACTGCTTTACATATGATATAAAACCTTTCAAGGTCATATGAGCTATGGTTCTAACAGCAGCAAAAGTATTTTATTTTGCATTTTGAATATGGAAATTGCAATCTTTTTCTAGTGATAGTAAAATCCATTTTACTTGGACTATTTTCAAGTATTTTTGTGACTTGCCATTTATTCGGAAACTATTGTCTCGATGATATCAAATTTTCCAGAAAGGTAGAAAGAACAAAATGAACTTGTAAATGTGCAACTGGCAAAGGTCTGAGCATATCTCAAGCTTTCATGATATATAGTATTGCCTTTGCCTTTTTTTTTTTTTTTTTTTGAGATGGAGTCTCGCTCTGTCGCCCAGGCTGGAGTGCAGTGGTGCAATCTCGGCTCACTGCAACCTCTGCCTCCTGGGTTCAAGCAATTCTCCTGCCTCAGCCTCCCGAGTAGCTGGGATTACAGGCACCCACTACCATGCCTGGCTAATTTTTGTATTTTTAGTAGAGACAGGGTTTTGCCATGTTGGCTGGGCTGGTCTTGAACTCCTGACCTCAGGTGATCTGCCTGCCTTGGCCTCCCAAAGTGTTGGGATTACAGGTGTGAGCCACTGCGTCCGGCCTGCCTTTACCTTTATATAACAATAAAATTAACTCCTTTGGGGTTTATCAACTATACCCTCATAAATTAGTATCAATATAATATGTTCCATGCACAGAATCATATAATTGTATACAGTAAATATGGCCTTCTGCAGAAGATATAGTCAAGTACTCCAAGAGATTGCATGTAATTCATCCAGTCTTATTATCAAAAGGCACAGACAACCTTTTCCCAGAAATCTTTTAAATGTCCCTAAAATGTAGATTTTGCACCTCTGGATGAGGTATCAGAGCAATATTGCCCTAAAATCTCAATGATTAAGATATGGTCAGGTATTTCTAACAACTAGCACAGCAGTAAAAAACCAAAAGTGTTATCTTTAGATCTATATCTTTCAAATAAAGAGACATAATTCATCTTCGAATTGTCAGAAGACATTTCTGATCTATTATTTTATATGTGACGCTGTCTTACTTTTTGAAAGTTTACAGGCAAAGGTCTCTATTTGAGTGAATTTTCTAACTCCTATTTACTTTTACCTTTAACTGATGATTTCTTTACTATAGCGGTTTCAGCTCGGGACAATGTTGCCCCCCGAGGACTTTTAGTAGTGTGTAGAGGTTTTTTGTTTGTGTGTTTGTTTGTTTTGGTCACAGGTGGGAGAAATGTTTTAGAGGCAAGAAAGGCTGCTAAACATCCCACAATATACAGGAAAGCTCCCCACAGCAAAAAATTGCTCCTGTCAAAATGTTGATGGTGCTGGAGATCAGAAATATTGCTCTACTTTATATTTTACTGTCTGTCCCTGAACTTCTTTATTAAATGGCCAATATTGTATGGTAAAATCGAGAGTGTCATTAGAAACAAAATTAAGAAAAACGATCAGAATTAGAAATTAGAGGCTCCCCTGCCTGTGGAGTAACCATTCTTTTATTCCTTTACTTTCTTAATAAACTTTCTCTCACTCAAAAAAAAGGAGAAATTAAATTCTGGATGGATTCTTTTTGTTCCTTATCTTTTTCATTTCCCTTACCTTTTTTTTCTGCTTGCTCAGAGATAAAAAGTGTTCTGGCCGGGCGCGGTGGCTCAAGCCTGTCATCCCAGCACTTTGGGAGGCCGAGGTGGGCGGATCACGAGGTCAGGAGATCGAGACCATCCTGGCTAACACGGCGAAACCCCGTCTCTACTAAAAATACAAAAAACTAGCCGGGCGCGGTGGCGGCGCCTGTGGTCCCAGCTACTCGGGAGGCTGAGGCAGGAGAATGGCGGGAACCCGGGAGGCGGAGCTTGCAGTGAGCTGAGATCCGGCCACTGCACTCCAGCCTGGGCGACAGAGCGAGACTCCGCCTCAAAAAAAAAAAAGCAAAAAAACTTCTTTTTGCTTCAGTGAGTTGAGATGTTATATTCATTCAATGTCAAGTCTCTGAAGAAACTTTCACTAATTCACTAAGATGGAGAATAAGAAATGAGTGATGATTTTTTTTGCTTACATTTAATAGAAAACTTTGGACTTAACAAGGGGAAGATAATTTCATTTCCGGCAGTAATTCATTTGGATTCTAATGTCTTTGGGCTTTAACATAGAGATTGAGGAGATTCAATCTTTGAACTTCAATTTATGCCTAGAAATTTTATAAGGAGACTTGTTTATATTCAAATAAGGGAAATTTTTCTTTTTTAGCATTTTAATATAGGAGGGTATTTATGACTTTTAAAATCTCCTAATGTCATTTAGTTATCAAAGAATCTCTAATGTGCTACACTGGATAATGTAGTGGCACATAAGATGACAAAGAAGAGAAGATGTGACTTTTCAGCTATGTGTAAAACGTATAGGGTAAAAATTGTATTAGCCTATTATTCTGAGATTAGCTTAGAATCTGATCTCAGAGTAATACGCTGTTCGTGAGTGATTCTGAGAAGATATAGAAAAAGCAATGACTAGTATTGAAGAAACAGATCCATGAAGATGCGATTAGAGTTATTTTATTTTAATAGACTCCCGACAGCTTCTCTGCATAGGGAGATAACCCACCCTCCCCTGAGTCATTGACCATAAGCTTTGTGGTTAAAAAAAAACACAAACTCTTGAATTTTGTTTGTGGGGTAATTTGGCCTCATTCTAGATGTTTTCCATCTTTGTGGCACTGATGCCACGTCATACTCCTGGTATCCTTCCTGCCCTTTAATTGTCTTGGTCCCAGAAAATGGAGTTATCTGATGGAGAGTTTGGAAAGAACTAACCCGGCATGCTGAGGTAGCAACTCTTCAGCTCTACAGCTCCTCCTAGTGAGCCTACTTGTAGAAAGCAGGTCTTCTTTTCTACTTATCTAGGGGCAGGGGGCAGTAGAGGTGAGACCTGCTTCAAGTGCTGGAATGACTGGAATGGTCATGTACCTAATTCTCAGGTGCAATGTTAGCAAGGTCACATGATTATCACGCTTTAACCCATATTATCTAAGTAGGTCTCTGTTAGTAATGAAATTGGTATTTGTTCAGAACTGGATGAGGAAGAAGGTTGACATTGCACTTCAAATAATCAAACACTGCCTACTGCTACTTCATAATCTTATTGTTTTACATATTTAACATTTTTATCTTTATTTTTCTTAGAAACTTATATTTTTTATAAATACCTGTAGGGTATGAGATTCTTCTGTTATTTAGTTTATTCTCATCGTTCTTAAGAGGCTTGCATGTGTCTCAAGAAGAAATGCTCCAG
Source organism: Rhinopithecus roxellana (assembly GCF_007565055.1). Lineage (NCBI taxonomy): Eukaryota > Metazoa > Chordata > Mammalia > Primates > Cercopithecidae > Rhinopithecus > Rhinopithecus roxellana. The sequence continues at coordinate 123,824,004 of NC_044557.1, read as the reverse complement.
AAGGCAGTCAGTACACGTGCGATTAGGACAACATTTATTTCCAGTCAAGGAAGAGTAAGAAATTGGGTTAAACAGAAGTCTGCAAAATTATCCATTCTGGAGTTCAAAGGGCTTAATGTTTGCTCCCACTTAAGGAGATTTTCCTTTGGGAACTGGAGTTGGATAGGGCTCAAGTATCCACCACCTTCTACAACATTTTTTTTCTTCATTACATGTTCCAATGGTATCATCTAGTGTACTGCAGCCTTTGTCTCTGCACACCCCTTTCAAAGCAATACACTGTTTTTGTCCTGGAATAACGCCAGTCTTTCCTGCACAGAAAGAGATTTAAGAACATCATTAATTCACTATTGAAAATATACATAAAACAATAAACCCCCAGAAGAATGGTTTTGGGAGAGGAAAGCAAACATTGTCTATATGGAAGGATCAGACACGTAGACAGAAATAGTGCCTTTTTATGGGAAGGGAGCTAAGATTGTAGATTATATACACCTTGGAGGAAACAGGCCAACTTCTAAAATCCTTTAAAGGGATTGTCCTCCCCTAGAGCAGTACATTTTGAAATGTGTGGGACCATTTGTTCTTGCCACCATGCCTAGGGAAGGTGTCTTTGGTATTTAGCAAATAGCACAGCACTGCTACATTTTTCACCTAAGGAATTGTCTTTCACCAAACACCAACAATGCCACCACTAAGAAACAGTTTCAAAGGAAGTATCTGTCCCTCCATCTTCCCATCTGTGTGTACATCATCCCTATCAAATGGTGCATGTTCATATCTTCATCTCCTTTCATAGAAAGCCTATCAATCCTTCAGATTTTATCTAAACTAATTTCCTCATTTCAGGACTATGTAAGAAATATCTTTCCTATGTTGCTCAATACCTCATAGATCGATGGAGGGATAGATAGATAGATAGATAGACAGACAGACACCTGGAGAGAATTACTCACTGAGCTAAAAGGTATTTTCCCTTAAGTGTATCCATATGTTGTCTTAATTCATCTGGTTGTTGAGAAGCGTATGACTAAGGGCGTGCTCTAATTCAGTAGTTTTATCTATGCTTACTATCCTTTCTCTTACTATTCCTCTCAGCACAACCATAGTTTATGTTTCCTACCGTATATCACAGCAGATGCTATATAAGAAAAACACTTTTGCTGATGTTCATTAACAGACATTAGTTCCCGAACCATCCAGTTAACACACCTGGATCTTATTTTGTTTTTACTGTTGTGTAATATACTACCTCTGGCTTCTTTGCTTCTGTAGATGAGTAACAGTTTGATGGCCTTTTCAGCTCTCAATCATTTTTTTTGTTGTTTGTTACTGTTTCGTATTTAAACTAGGCTATCATTATTGTTTCTCTACTCTGTAGAAATAGATCCATAGCCAGAAAAACCAAAGCAGCCTTTTGGAACTGAGTGCTCGTAACCTGTGCAAGATTGTCTTCCACCCTTGTCAGAAGCTTCAACCTAGTGCAGTCTGGTATTACACTCTACTATCAGACTAGTAGTTCATAAATTCAGGGTTTCTCCGTAACAAGAGAATGTCATGATGAGGGAGTTGGATAGTATCTTGTAATATTCCCTTTTTTTTCCCCAAGACTATTGTGGAAGAGAAAGTGGCTGCCTTTCAGAGAGACATGAAGTCTCCCCAGCCAGTTGTGGAAGGTGCTGGTTCTACTGCATTGCCTACACAGAACACAGGCTTCATGCTCAGAAGCATAGCAGACCTGTTGCTAGCTGTTGGTCTTTTCCCTGATAACTTCATCCATACATTTAACATCTGGCAACATTGTCAGACTTTTTAAATGAAGCTAAAATCAGGGGTTACTAGTACTGGGAAAGATATAAGAAGAGGCAGAGTATGGCATCAAGGAGGCCTATGCATCTGAACTTAGAGGCATCCCATGCAAAATGAGGTGGAATGTGAATCTTCAGCTGAAGCCAAAAGAGTGAACTTCCTCTCAGTAGGGTAGAGATGTTTAACCCACTATACAGTAAAGTTCAGCCTACTGACACAGCATGTAGCCTAAGATAGTGCCGATTCCTCTATTTGGGAGATGTCCCTTGCTTCACTCAAAATGAGTGGAACAATTCATCCTACCAGTGATGTGCTTCTTGCTACATGGGAATCTAAGGAGGTATGCTCTGAGCATGAAGCCTGAAGCTTAATTTAAGGAGGTATACTCTGAGCATGAAACCAAAGAGTTATAATCGCCCTTTTTACTGATGACTGTGACATATCGTCATGCTAAGGGCACTAGTTTAAGTCAAGAAGATAAGATTAAATTACTTGATTCATATTCAGATTCATAGTCCTCATTCATGAGGAAGGGAATTTCTTCCCAGATATTCACATTTATTTTCAGACTTATTGACAGAAGTATACACACACAGAGCAAAAGAAGAGAGGCACTCTCTAATACACTTTAGAATTTATTTGACATTAATACATTATAATGGTTATATCACATGGCAATAGGAGAAAGGATGCATATTTAATAAGCGCTTTTGGAAAAAGAAACAATTTAGATGTTCACTTTATATTATATCACAACATTAATTTCTGTGGATGAAGTGAGAACTTAGAATCACACTGAAAAAGACCCTTAATAGCACATTCATCTACTTTCTAAAAGGATATAAATTTCTTAGCGTTAGAACTCATTGAGTCAGTAACTTTTAAGTTTTTTTTTTTTTTTTGGGGGGGGTGATGTAGAGGATTTAAATGGAGAGGCTCTTCCTGGAACTTTATCAATCAAAAAATAGAAGCGCAGTTTCCTTTTCTCTACATAACGTGAGTTCAAACTGTCTTCTGCTCCTGTCCAATGTCGTGTATTCAGATATTACGTTATTCTCCACAGTCAGTGTAAGAAGAATGCTATAATTTTCTTAATTCTCAGAGAGCTAATGCAGCAATCCAAGATTTATGCCATTCTAACCTCTTTAGACTCATATTCCCAGACTCATATGTTTGTGTGTATATATAAATCTATATGAACTATTCCAATTTTTTATAGGATACCATGGATTCTTTTTTGAATAAATATAAGGATATATAAAAGCATATATTCAAATAGTTATAACTTAATATTCATCAGACATTAAGCTGATAAACTAATATTTCAGATTATGTAGCTTCTTTGAAGAAATTTTTTCATGAAAACAATAATTTTTTTTTACTTAATTGGATTATTGGGGGTAAAAATGTCTTTAACAAAACTCTTCATGATCTAGCCACTCAATTTTTCTTAAAAGAAATTTTGTTAGATAGAAGTTATATAGGAGTTATAAAGTTTCTAAGATTATCAGAATGCTTCTAGGCAACTGATAAATTCTATATGCCCAACAGTCACAGCAGAGATTAAAATCAGAATTTTTGGAGTGCAGTATTATTAAATTGTATAGACAGCTCAGCAGTTAACTATTTAGTACTAAGAGACCATACAAAATTCATAATGAAATTCCTATTTTTCAACCTGAGTGTTCTGGGTCCCACTTGATAATGTGTCCAAGAACATCTCAATATGCACAAGTCAGTCATTTTGACCTTTACATATGGCTTTAATATCCTCTGACACAAGAAACCTGGCTATTCAAAAGTGATTCGCTCCTGTGCAGAATTACAGGACTCTCATTTAATCCTTCTTCCTGGTATAACTGATTTGGGAGGATCAGACAAGGGCTGATATTTCTATTCCCACAGGAAGGAAGATGTCACAGCCTGAAAGGCAGGCCTCTGAAGGATTCTTGTCATATTTGTGGGGAGATTAACTCAGCTTTCAACATCAAATAACCTCTTGTTCTTTGTCCTTTATTTTATTGCTGTAATAACACTTAAAGTGAGATCTACCTTCTTAAGAAATGTTTAAATGCTATAGATATAATATTGTACAGTCAATCTTTAGAGCTTATTCATCTAACAAAACTGAAAACGTTTACTCACATAGGTGGGAATTGAACACTGGACACAGGAAGGGGAATATCACACACTGGGCCTGTTGTGGGGTGGGGGGGAAGGAGAGGGATGGCATTAGGAGATATACCTAATGTAAATTACGAGTTAATGAGTGCGGCACACCAACATGGCACATATATACAATGTAACAAATCTGCATGTTGTGCACATGTACCCTAGAACTTAAAGTATAAATAATACCATAATAAAATAGGCTATGCTGAGGGAAGAATCTCAGAGATTGAAGACTAGTTCAGTTAGACAAAAAAAAGAAAAAAGAATTCAAAAAAATGAACAAACCCTTAGAAATCTGGAATTATGTAAAGAGACCAGATATAGGACTCACTGGAGCCCCTGAAAGAGAGGAAGAGAAAGCAAACAACTTGGAAAACATATTTGAGGCTATCATCCAAAAATTTCCCCAACTCATAGAGAGGTGATTCGAATTTAGGAAATGCAGAGAACCCCTGCAAGATACTATACAAGACAACCATCCCCTAGACAATATCATCAGATTCCAAGGTTGACATGAAAAGAAAAATATTAAAGCAGTTAGAGAAAAGGAACAGGTAACTCACAAAGGAAATCCCATTAGGCTAACAGTGGACTGTTAAGCTGAAACTCGACAAGCCAGAAGAGACTGTGGACCTACATTCAGTATTCTTAAAGACAAGAAATTCCAACCAAGAATTTTTATCCATCTAAACAAACTTCATAAGCAAAAGAGAAATAAAATCCTTTTCAGACAAGCAAATGCTAAGGAATTGTTTACCATCAGACACGCCTTACAGAGGTCCTTAAGGGAGTGCTAAATATGGAAATGAAAGAGTACAGCCACCACAAAACACAATTAATTACATAGATATTGACACTATAAAGCAACACACAATGAATTCTGCATAATAACCAGCTAACAACACAATAACAGGATCAAATCCACGCACAGCAATATAACCTTGAACATAAATGGACTAAATGCCCTACTTAAAAGGCACAAAGTGGCAAGGTGATGAAGAAGCAAGCCCCAACTGTATGCTGTCTTCGGTGCATTGCATCTGAGACCCACCACTCATAGGCTCGATGTAAAGGCTCAAAGAAAGATCTCCCAAGCAAAGGAAACAAAAAACAGGGTTGCCATTTTAATTTCAGACAAAACAGACTTTAAGCCAACAAAGACAGAAATAGACAAAGAAGGCATACACAATGGTAAAGGGTTCAATTCAACAAGAAGACTTAACCGTCTTAAATATATATGCACCCAAGACAAGTGCACTAAATTCATAAAACAAGTTATGAGGGAACTGCAAAAAGACAGATAACCACACAATAATAGTGGGAGACTTCGACACCCTCACTGACAGCATTAGACAGATTATTGAGAGAGAAAGCTAACAAGGATATTGGGCCCTAACTCGACACTTACCAAACAGACCTAAAAGACATTACAGAACAGTCCGCTCAACAACAGAATATACATTCTGCTCATCTGCACATGGTACACACTCTAAAATCAACCATGTGATTGGCCATAAAACAATATTCAGCAAATCAAAAAACTCGAAATTAACCAACCACACTCTCTGACCACATCCCAATAAAAATAGAAATAAATATTAGGAAAATCACTAAAAAACCATACAATTATATGGAATAAAAACAACCTGCTCCTGAATGACTTTTGGGGATGACTTTGAGGCTGCATCTGGAACCACGCGTAAGTAGGGCCGCAGCAGGGTCCACAGGCAGATGGAGGTGCTGGTTCACGGCCAGGTCTGTGATTGGTGAGCCTACTTCCAGGGGCATGCTCCTGCCTTCTCAAAGCAGTTTTCCTGGGTCTTGGGCTCTGGGGATTGTCATGACCTCCTGACTGGGTCCTGATGTCCCCACAAAGACATTTTATCCATGGATGGTTGCCACATCGTGTGTGGGATGGATGGAGGCTGGGGACCTTCTACTTAGCCATCTTACACACGTCCTGTTTCATTTGTTCTCTGTTTCTTTTTCTTCTTTTTTTCAAGTAGTTGGGTCATGGTGATTATTCAATTTTTTTGTTATTAAACTGTTTGTTGTGTTATTTAGAATTGCTTTAGTGTTCGTAGTACTGCTCTTTAACTCATCACAGTCTATCATTGGGTGTCACACGCTTTACATATGATATAAAACCTTTCAAGGTCATATGAGCTATGGTCAACAGCAGCAAAAGTATTTTATTTTGCATTTTGAATATGGAAATTGCAATCTTTTCTAGTGATAGTAAAATCCATTTTACTTGGACTATTTTCAAGTATTTTGTGACTTGCCATTTATTCGGAAACTATGTCTCGATGATATCAAAATTTTCCAGAAAGGTAGAAAGAACAAAATGAACTTGAATGTGCAACTGGCAAAGGTCTGAGCATATCTCAAGCTTTCATGATATATAGTATTGCCTTTGCCTTTTTTTTTTTTTTTTTTGAGATGGATTCTCGCTCTGTCGCCCAGGCTGGAGTGCAGTGGTGCAATCTCGGCTCACTGCAACCTCTGCCTCCTGGGTTCAAGCAATTCTCCTGCCTCAGCCTCCCGAGTAGCTGGGATTACAGGCACCCACTACCATGCTGGCTAATTTTTGTATTTTTAGTAGAGACAGGGTTTTGCCATGTTGGCTGGGCTGCTTGAACTCCTGACCTCAGGTGATCTGCCTGCTGGCCTCCCAAAGTGTTGGGATTACAGTGTGACCACTGCGTCCGGCCTGCCTTTACCTTTATAAACAATAAAATTAACTCCTTTGGGGTTTATCAACTATACCCTCATAAATTAGTTATCAATATAATATGTTCCATGCACAGAATCAATAATGTAACAGTAAATATGGCCTTCTGCAGAAGATATAGTCAAGTATCCAGAGATTGCATGTAATTCACCAGTCTATTATCAAAAGGCACAGACAACCTTTTCCCAGAAATCTTTTAAATGTCCCTAAAATGTAGATTTTGCACCTCTGGATGAGGTATCAGAGCAATATTGCCCTAAAACTCAATGATTAAGATATGGTCAGGTATTTCTAACAACTAGCACAGCAGTAAAAAACCAAAAGTGTTATCTTTAGATCTATATCTTTCAAATAAAGAGACATAATTCATCTTCGAATTGTCAGAAGACATTTCTGATCTTATTTATATGTGACGCTGTCTTATTTAAAGTACAGACAAACAGGTCTCTATTTGAGTGAATTTTCTAACCCTATTTACTTTAACCTTTAACTGATGATTTCTTTACTATAGCGGTTTCAGCTCGGGACAATGTTGCCCCCCGAGGACTTTAGTAGGGTGTAGAGGTTTTTTGTTTGTGTTTGTTTGTTTTGGTCACAGGTGGGAGAAATGTTTTAGAGGCAAGAAAGGCTGCTAAACATCCCACAATATACAGGAAAGCTCCCCACAGCAAAAAATTGCTCCTGTCAAAATGTTGATGGTGCTGGAGATCAGAAATATTGCTCTACTTTATATTTTACTGTCTGTCCCTGAACTTCTTTATTAAATGGCCAATATTGTATGGTAAACGAGAGTGTCATTAGAAACAAAATTAAGAAAAACGATCAGATTAGAAATAGAGGCTCCCCTGCCTGTGGAGTAACCATCTTTTATTCCTTTACTTTCTTAATAAACTTTCTCTCACTCAAAAAAAGGAGAAAAAATTCTGGAGGGATTCTTTTTGTTCCTTATCTTTTTCATTTCCCTTACCTTTTTTCTGCTTGCTCAGAGATAAAAAGTGTTCTGGCCGGGCGCGGTGGCTCAAGCCTGTCATCCCAGCACTTTGGGAGGCCGAGGTGGGCGGATCACGAGGTCAGGAGATCGAGACCATCCTGGCAACACGGCGAAACCCCGTCTCTACTAAAAATCAAAAAACTAGCCGGGCGCGGTGGCGGCGCCTGTGGTCCCAGCTACTCGGGAGGCTGAGGCAGGAGAATGGCGGGAACCCGGAGGCGGAGCTTGCAGTGAGCTGAGATCCGGCCACTGCACTCCAGCCTGGGCGACAGAGCGAGACCCGCCTCAAAAAAAAAAAGCAAAAAAACTTCTTTTTGCTCAGTGAGTTGAGATGTTATATTCATTCAATGTCAAGTCTCTGAAGAAACTTCCACTAATCACTAAAATGGAGAATAAGAAATGAGTGATGATTTTTTTTGCTTACATTTTAAGAAACTTTGGACTTAACAAGGGGAAGATAATTTCATTTCCGGCAGTAATTCATTTGGATTCTAATGTCTTTGGGCTTTAACATAGAGATTGAGGAGATTCAATCTTTGAACTTCAATTTATGCCTAGAAATTTTATAAGGAGACTTGTTTATATTCAAATAAGGGAAATTTTCTTTTTTAGCATTTTAATATAGGAGGGTATTTATGACTTTTAAAATCTCCAATGTCATTTAGTTATCAAAGAATCTCTAAGTGCTACACTGGATAATGTAGTGGCACATAAGATGACAAAGAAGAGAAGATGTGACTTTTCAGCTATGTGTAAAACGTATAGGGTAAAAATTGTATTAGCCTATTATTCTGAGATTAGCTTAGAATCTGATCTCAGAGTAATACGCTGTTCGTGAGTGATCTGAGAAGATATGAAAAAGCAATGACTAGTATTGAAGAAACAGATCCTGAAGATGCGATTAGAGATTTTATTTTAATAGACTCCCGACAGCTCTCTGCATAGGGAGAAACCCACCCTCCCCTGAGTCATTGACCATAAGCTTGTGGTTAAAAAAAAACACAAACTCTTGAATTTTGTTTGTGGGGTAATTTGGCCTCATTCTAGATGTTTTCCATCTTTGTGGCACTGATGCCACGTCAACTCCTGGTATCCTTCCTGCCCTTTAATTGTCTTGGTCCCAGAATGGAGTTATCTGATGGAGAGTTGGAAAGAACTAACCCGGCATGCTGAGGTAGCAACTCTTCAGCTCTACAGCTCCTCCTAGTGAGCCTACTTGTAGAAACAGGTCTTCTTTTCTACTTATCTAGGGGCAGGGGGCAGAGAGGTGAACCTGCTTCAAGTGCTGGAATGACTGGAATGGTCAGACCCTAATCTCAGGTGCAATGTTAGCAAGGTCACATGATTACACGCTTTAACCCATATTACTAAGTAAGGTCCTCGTTAGTAATGAAATTGGTATTTGTTCAGAACTGGATGAGGAGAAGGTTGACATTGCACTTCAAAATCAAACACTGCCTACTGCTACTTCATAATCTTATTGTTTTACATTAACATTTTTATCTTTATTTTTCTTAGAAACTTATATTTTTATAAATACCTGTAGGGTATGAGATTCTTCTGTTATTTAGTTTATTCTCATCGTTCTTAAGAGGCTTGCATGGGTCTCAAGAAGAAATGCTCCAGAAGGCAGTCAGTACACGTGCGATTAGGACAACATTTATTCCAGTCAAGGAGAGTAAGAAATTGGGTTAAACAGAAGTCTGCAAAATTACCCATTCTGGAGTTCAAAGGGCTAATGTTTGCTCCCACTTAAGGAGATTTTCCTTTGGGAACTGGAGTTGGATAGGGCAAGTATCCACCACCTTCTACAACATTTTTTTTTCTTCATTACATGTTCCAATGGTATCATCTAGTGTACTGCAGCCTTTGTCTCGCAACCCCTTTCAAAGCAATACACTGTTTTTGTCCTGGAATACAGCAGTCTTTCCTGCACAGAAAGAGATTAAGAACATCATTAATTCACTATTGAAAATATACATAAACAATAAACCCCCGAAGAATGGTTTTGGGAGAGGAAAGCAAACATTGTCTATATGGAAGGATCAGACACGTAGACACAGAATAGTGCCTTTTTATGGGAAGGGAGCTAAGATTGTAGATTATATACACTGGAGGAAACAGGCCAACTTCTAAAATCTTTAAAGGGATTGTCCCCCCTAGAGCAGTACATTTTGAAATGTGTGGGACCATTTGTTCTTGCCACCAGTGCTAGGGAAGGTGTCTTTGGTATTTAGCAAATAGCACAGCACTGCTACATTTTTCACCTAAGGAATTGTCTTTCACCAAACACCAACAATGCCACCACTAAGAAACAGTTTCAAAGGAAGTATCTGTCCCTCCATCTTCCCTATGGTGTGACATCATCCCTATCAAATGGTGCATGTTCATATCTTCATCTCCTTTCATAGAAAGCCATCAATCCTTCAGATTTTATCTAAACTAATTTCCTCATTCAGGACATGTAAGAAATATCTCCTATGTTGTCAATACCTCATAGATCGATGGAGGAGAGATAGATAGATAGATAGACAGACAGACACCTGGAGAGAATACTCACTGAGCTAAAGGTATTTCCCTTAAGTGTATCCATAGGTTGTCTTAATTCATCTGGTTGTTGAGAAGCGTATGACTAAGGGCGGTGCTCTAATTCAGTAGTTTTATCTATGCTTACTATCCTCTCTTACTATTCCTCTCAGCACAACCATAGTTTATGTTTCCTACCGTATATCACAGCAGATGCTATATAAGAAAAACACTTTTGCTGATGTTCATTAACAGACATAGTTCCCGAACCATCCAGTAACACACCTGGATCTATTTTGTTTTTACTGTGGTGTAATATACTACCTCTGGCTTCTTTGCTTCGGTAGATGAGTAACAGTTTGATGGCCTTTTAGCTCTCAAATCATTTTTTTGTTGTTGTTTACTGTTTCGTATTTAAACTAGGCTATCATTATTGTTTTCTCTACTCTGTAGAAATAGATCCATAGCCAGAAAAACAAAAGCAGCCTTTTGGACCTGAGTGCCGTAACCGGTGCAAGATTGTCCTTCCCAACCCAAATGTCCATCATGATAGACTGGATAAAGAAAATGTGGTACATATACACCATGAAATACTATGCAGCCATAAAAGGGAATGAGATCATGTCCTTTGCAGGGACATAGATGGAGCTGGAAGAAACTATCCTCAGCAAACTAACCCGGGAACAGAAAACCAAACACTGCATGTTCTCACTTACAAGTGGAAGCAGAACAATGAGAACACATGGATACTGAGAGGGGAACAACACACACTGGGGTCTGTTGGGAGGCAGGTGGAGGGAGAGTGTCAGGATAAATGGGTAATACACATACGCATTGGGATATTATTCAGTATTACATGATAATGAAACCCTGTCATTTCAGACAACATGGGTGGACTTCGAGGGCATTACGTTATATGAACTAGGCCAGCCACAGACAGAATGACAATTTACTATATTGATTTCACTGATTTGAAATCTAAAACAGACAAATCTACAAAGGAGAGAGTAAACTGGTGGTTGCCAGTAGCCGTGGTGCTAAGGGAAATTGGTAGATGTGTTTAGAGCACAAAGTTCAGATTATACCATGTAAGGTAAGGTCTGGAGGTCTCTCATTTAACAGCATAGGGTTTATAGCTAAGAATAATATATTGCAAATTACTTAAAATTTGCTAAAAGGTGGTGTGGATTTTGTGTTCTTACCAAAATTTCTTACCAACAATAATAACATAATAATAATAATTACTAAGAATATATTAATGGGGAGGGGACTTTTGGGAGGAAGGATATGTTTCTAATCTTAAGGGTTAGTGATGTATTCATGATGTATACTTGGTCCCCAGACTCACTGAGATGCATACCTTAAACATGTACAGCTTTTTAAATGTAATCATAGCCTCAACAAATTGGGCTAAAACAAAGAGTGGTGGTTCAAAATTTGAAAGGAGGGATTGATTTTTCCCCTCCCTTGTTTTTCCTCTCCTCAGCTTTGTCCTCTCATTCTCTTGGCTATTTTATCACCTTTTTTTTTCTCACTTTCATCTTCTTTCTTACTTTGTCGTTTCCTTTTTGGAGGACTTTGTCCCATTTAATTAAAAAATTATGGTGGTTGCATTTTAGCGCAACCTGAAACTTGGAGCCTCTTCTAAAGTGTAGCAGAGCAGACAGCTGGAAGGGGCCTGCGTCCCTAATGAATTTGGCAAGCATCTGTACCAGCCATGATAGGTGTAGCATGATAGGTGATAGCGTAGGCTTCTTCCTGGAATATTAGCAGCAATATTACCGGGTGGCTGTCCATTCATTGCTATGTTTGGAGTCATGTCATACTCTACCCCCTTGGGTAGTAGCATCAGTGTTACGGGGTGAGTGTACACCTACTGCCGATATCAAAACTAAAATCATGCTCTGTCCCTGGATATTTGGAACAACATCACAGGTCAGTGTACACTCCCTGTGGTATTAGGAGTAATAATATGATTATTAAACATCATTGATCGATTTTAATAATTATCAATGATTCTAATAATAGGATACCATTATTAATTATGGATAATCAGTTTAAATACATGATTATGCACGCTTAAAATTAATTATTAATATTAATGTCATTTAAGAATATTATTAGTCCCTAATACCAATTATTATTTTATTATCAGCATCACTTTGTATTGATTTCAGTAACATTAATTGCTGATATCATTATTTTATTAATAGTGATATTACTATTATTACAAATCGTTAACATTTTAAACCAGTATTGATTTTTACAATCTTTATTATGATCTTTAATATCGATAATTACTATTAATTTTGATTATATTTATTAATATTAATAATTAATAGACATTCCTGATATACCACCGGGGAGAGGATGATAATACTTTATATATCAAAGAAGATGTACACGCCCCCAGTGATATTGTTTTGAATGTCCATGTGGGAGATGATATGACACCCAATATCGCAGGGAGTAGAAAACACTCCTGGGATACTGTTCTTAATATTCAGGGAGGAAGAGGATGATATGACTCCCAATACAGACGGGTGTACACCCTCTGAGGGTGTACACACTGGGGGTCTACACCCGTCTGTGAAAGAGTTCATAATTTCCAGAGGGGGAGATGATATTACTCACAATATAGGAAACAGGCTGTGACTCCACCATGGCTCCCAGCAGCCGGGGGCGAGGGGGGTGGTACAGGACCAGACTGATTCACAGCTGAATTCTACCAGAGATACAAAGTCAAGCTGGTACCATTCCTTCTGAAACTGTTCCAAACAATTGAAAAGGAGGGACACCTCCCTAACTCATTTTATAAGGCCAGCATCATCCCGATACCAAAACCTGGCAGAGACACAACAACAACAAAAGAAACTTCAAGCCAGTCTCCCTAATGAGCATGGATGTGAAAATCCTCAACAAAATACTGGCACTGGCAAACTGAATCCAGCAGCACATCAAAAAGCTTATCCACCACAATTCAGTTGTCTTCATCCCTGGGATGCCAGACTGGTTCAACATATGCAAATCAATGAATGTAATCCATCACATAAGCAGAACCAATGGCAAAAATCACATGATCATCTCAATAGATGCAGGAAAGGGGTTTGATAAGAGTCAACATCCCTTCATGTTAAAAACTCTCATGAAACTAAGTAGTGATGGAATATATCTCGAAATAATAAGAGCTATTTATGACAAATTCACAGCCAATGTCATACTAAATAGGCAAATGCTAGAAGCATTCCCTTGAAAACCGGCACAAGACAAGGATGCCCGCTCTCGCCACTCCTATTCAACATAGTATTAGAATTTCTGGCAAGTGCAATCAGGCAAGAGAAAGAAATAAAGGTATTCGAACAGGAAGAGAGGAAGTCAAATTGTCTCTGTTTGCAGACGACGTGATTCCATATCTAGAAAATTCTTTGTCTCAGCCCCAAAACTCCTTAAGCTGATAAGCAACTTCAGCAAAGTCTCAGGATACAAAATCAATGTGCAGAAGTCACATACATTCCTATACGCCAACAAAAGGCAATCAGAGAACCAAATCATGAATGAACTCCCATTCGCAATTGCTACAAAGAGAATGAAATACCTAGAAATACAGTTAACAAGGTAAATGAAGGACCTCTTCAAGGAGAACTACAAGCCTCTGCTCGAGGAGGAACCAGAGAGGACACAAACAAATGGAAAAAGATTCCATGCCCATGGATAGGAAGAATCAGTATCGTGAAAATGGCCATACTACCCAAAGTAATTGATAGATTCAATGCTATTCCCATTAAAATACCATTGACATTATTCATAGAACTAGAAAACACTATTTTAAAATTCATATGGAACCAAAAAGAGCTCCTATAGCCAAGACTAATGGTAAGCAAGGAAAGAAAAAAACAAAAAACAAAGCTGGAGGCATTATGTGTCCTGACTTCAAACTATACTGCAAGACTACAGTAACCCAAACAGCATGGTACTGGTATCAAAACAGATATGTAGACTAATGGAACAGAACAGAGACCTCAGAAATAGCATCACACATCTACAAACCATCTGATCTTCGATGAACTGGACAAAAGCAATGGGGATAGGATTCCCTATTTAATAAATGGTGCTGGGAAAACTGGCTAGCCATATTCAGAAAATTAAAACTGGATCCCTTCCTTACACCTCATACAAAAATTAACTCACGATGGATTAAATACTTAAATGTAAAACCCAAAACCATAAAAAATTCTAGGAGAAAATTACTCAATACCATTCAGGACATAGGCATGGGCAAAGACTTCATGAAGAAAATGCCAAAAGCATTTGACAAAAGTCAAAATTGGCAAATGGGATCTAATTAAACTAAAGAGCTTCTGCACAGCAAAAGAAACTATCATCAGGGTGAACAGGCAACCTACAGAATGGGAAAAATTTTTGCAATCTACCCATCTGACAAAGGTCTAATATCTAGAATCTAGAAGGAACTTAAACAAATTTACAAGAAAAAACCCTGTTAAAAAGTGGGCAAAGAATATGAACAGACACTTCTCAAAAGAAGACATTTATGCAACCAACAAACATATATAAAAAGCTCAACATCACTGATTATTAAAGAAATGTAAATCAAAACCACAATGAGATACCATCTCATGCTAGTCAGAATGGTGATTATTAAAAAGTCAAGAAACAATAGATGCTGGCGAGGCTGTGGAGAAATAGGAAAAGCTTTTACACTGTTGGTGGGAATGTAAATTAGTTCAACCATTGTGGAAGACAGTGTCACGATTCCTCAAGGATCTAGAATCAGAAATACCATTTGTCCCAGCAATTCCATTACTGGGCATATACCTAAAGGAATATAAATTATTCTACTATAAACACATGCACACGTATGTTTATTACAACCCTATTTACAAGAGCAAAGACATGTAACCAACTCAAATGCCTGTCAGTGATAGACTGGATAAAAAAAATGTGGTACATATATTACATGGAATACTATGAAGCCATAAAAAGGAATGAGATCATAATCCCAGCACTTTGGGAGGCCGAAGCAAGCGGATCACAAGGTCAGAAGATTGAGACCATCCTGGCTAATACTGTGAAACCCGTCTCTACTAAAAATACAAAAAATTAGCTGGGCGTGGTGGTGGGCACCTGTAGTCCCAGCTACTCGGGAGACTGAGGCAGGAGAATGGCGTGAACCTGGGAGGTGGAGTTTGCAGTGAGCCAAGATGGTGCCACTGCATTCCAGCCTGGGCGAGAGTGTGAGACTCTGTCTCAAAAAAAAAAGGAATGAGATCATGTTCTTTGCAGGGACATGGATGAAGCTGGAAGCCATCATCCTCAGCAAACTGACACAAGAACAGAAAAACTAACACCACGTGTTCTCACTCATAAGTGACAGTTGAACGATGAGAACACATGGACACAAGAAGGGGAACAACACACACTGGGGCCAATCAGAGGGTGGGAGGGCGAGGAGAGGGAGAGCATTAGGATAAATAGCTAATGAATGTGAAGCTTAAAACCTAGATGAGGGGGTGACAGGTACAGCAAACCACCATGGCACAAGTAAACCTATGCAACAAACCTACATTTTTTGCACTTGTATCCTGGAACTTAAAGTAAAATAAAAAAATTTTTTAAATGTAGTACAAGAACAAGATAATTAAAATGATACACTAGAAATATTAAATAGAAAGGAAGGCAATAATGGGGGAATGAAAGAATTGGAGAACAAAAAAGATATAAGATATATAGACACAAACAGAGAAATGGCAGAAATTCCTTTCTTATTAGTAATGATATTCCACGTAAATGAATTAAACTCTACAATTAAAGGCAGAGATTGAGAGGATATATTTACAAATATGATCCAATTATATGTTACCTATGAGACTCATTTTAGATTAAAATACACAAATATCTGGAAAATAAAAGAATAGGAAATAATATTTCCTGCAAACTGTGACCAAAAAAGAGCAGAAGTAACTATATTAATATCAGACAAAAAAGACTTTGAAACAAAATTTTGTATAACCAAAAGGATATCATATAATGTTAAAAGGGTCAATCCATTAATAAGCTGTTACAATTATAAATATATATGCACCTAATAAGACAACTCTCGGCCGGGCGCGGTGGCTCAAGCCTGTAATCCCAGCACTTTGGGAGCCCGAGACGGGCGGATCATGAGGTCAGGAGATCGAGACCATCCTGGCTAATACGGTGAAACCCCGTCTCTACTAAAAAAAATACAAAAAACTAGCCGGGCGACGAGGCGGGCGCCTGTAGTCCCAGCTACTCGGGAGGCTGAGACAGGAGAATGGCGTGAACCCGGGAGGCGGAGCTTGCAGTGAGCTGAGAGCCGGTCACTGCACTCCAGCCTGGGCGGCAGAGCAAGACTCCGTCTCAAAAAAAAAAAAAAAAAAAAAAAGACAACTCTCAAATATGTATACGCTAATATAACTGAAGAGAGAATAGCTAAAAAGTAATGGATATTTTGATACACCACATTTAATAATACAGAATAACTAGATAGAAGAGAGAATAGCTAAGAATTAATGGATATTTTGATACACTAAATTTAATAGTATGGAATAACTAGATTGAAGATCAGTAAGAAAATAGAAAACTTGAACAACACTATAAACCAGTAGACTAACAGACATCTATACAACACTCCAATTAACAACAGGGGAATACATATTTTTTTCCTAAGTAAACAGAAAACAGTCTCCAGAATAGTCCATGTAAGGCCACACAATAAGTATCAGAAAATTTTACAATATTAAAATCATACAAAGTACTTTCTCCAACCACTGTGGGACAAACCTAAAAATCAATAAGTGAAAAAAAATTCACAAATATGTGAGAATTAAATACCATACCTCTACACAACCAATGGGTCCAAGAAGAAATCGCAAAGGAAATCGAAAAATACTCTGAGAAGAACCAAAATGAAAATACACTAAGGGATGCAGCAAAAGCTAAGTCTAAGCTCAGATCAAAATGTATGGATGTAAACTCTTACCTTAAAAAGGAATCAATAAAATAGATAGCAAACACTCTAAATTCAGAACCTAGGAAAAGAAGAACTAACTCAATCCATAGCAAGCAGGAAAAATAAAATAACATTAGAACAAAGTGAAATAGAGAATAACAAAACAGTAGAGAAATCAACAAAACTAAAAGTTGATTATTTGAAAAGATCAAGAAACTTGACTCGCCTTTTGCTATGCTGACCAAAGAAAACAGGAAGAACACTTAAATTACTAAAATTAAAAATAAAGGCCGGGCGCAGTGGCTCACGCCTGTAATTCCAGCACTTTGGGAGGCCGAGGCGGGTGGATCGGGAGATCAGGAGATGGAGACCATCCTGGCTAATACGGTGAAACCCCATCTCTACTAAAAATCATACAAAAAGTAGCCAGGCGTGGTGGCGGTGCCTGTAGCCCCAGCTACTTAGGAGGCTGAGGCAGGAGAATGGCGTGAACCCGGGAGGCGGAGCTTGCAGTGAGCCGAGATCTCGCAACTGAACTCCAGCCTGCGCGACAGAGCGAGACTCTGTCTCAAAATAAGATAAAATAAAATAAAATAATAAAATAAATAAAATAAAATAAAATAAAATAAATAAAAACAGTGGGATACTACTACCAAACTTACACAGATAAAAAAATTAATAGCGAACACTATGAATAATTGTATATCAACAAATTAGGCACCCTAAATAAAATTGATGGCAATTTTACAAATTAAACTACCAAGACTGAGTCAAGAAGAAAATAAACAATACAGATAGACACTATAACAAGTGTATGGTAGTGACGATGATTAAAAGCTTCCAAAAAAATTACCAGGACCAGATGGCCGTTACTAGTGAAGTTTCTCACGTTGAAAGAATGAGGCAAGGCTAATCTTTCTCACAATCTTCAAAAACTTATAAGACGGCCAGGCGCGGTGGCTCAAGCCTGTAATCCCAGCACTTTGGGAGGCCGAGACGGGCGGATCACGAGGTCAGGAGATCGAGACCATCCTGGCTAACACGGTGAAACCCCATCTCTACTAAAAATACAAAAACCTAGCTGGGCGAGGTGGCGGGCGCCTGTAGTCCCAGCTACTTGGGAGGCTGAGGCAGGAGAATGGCGTAAACCCGGGAGGCGGAGCTTGCAGTGAGCTGAGATCCGGCCACTGCGTTCTAGCCAGGGCAAC